>NC_064409.1:23730000-24330000 GCF_023375975.1 Astyanax mexicanus
CTATGGGGGGCGGTTATCAATAATACCAAGAATATCTGTCTGAGCACAACAAAGAATAACAAGCACACACACACACATATGCAGCTAACTGTGTCACATTCTGAGCACCAGAATGGGCAGCACAGTTAAATTCCCCAGAGACCCATGCTGGTCCACCATACACACACACACACACACACACACACACCTGTACATACAAACACATACATATACATTTTGTGTGTGTGCGTATGCCTGTGTGTGTGTGTGTGTGTGTGTGTGTGTGTGTGTGTGTGTGTGTGTGTGTGTGTGTGTGTGCAAAGACTATGAAACTTCTCCTAGAATCACCGCCTGCTGACATCATGTCTGTCTCCATGGCGACGCCTCCACCAGGACAGAGAGACAGAGGGGGAGAGAGATGCTGCCTCCTCCAGCCACAAGGAAGCAAATGCACAGAATACTAAACATGAAGAGAGTCACACACACACACACACACACACACACACACAAACACAAACACACACACACACACACACACACACAAACACACACACACACACACAAACAGACACACACTATTTTTCGTCAATAGTGAATAGAATCAACATGAGGAAACAATACTGACTTGTACCACACTATACACTGTTACACCAATAACCTTAAACACACTACACACTGCAACTCTGCTGACATGTAACACACTCCACTTCATAACACCACTGACATGTAACACACTCCATAGTGTTACACCACTGACGTGTACCACAATATACACTGTTATACTACTGACCTTAAACACTACACACTGCAACACTGCTGACATGTAACACACACCACTTCATAACACCACTAGCATGTAACACACTCTATAGTGTTACACCACTGACTTGTACCACAATATAACTGTTATACTACTGACCTTAAACACTAAACACTGCAATTCTGATGTAACATATGTAGCATATGATGTAACAAATGTAACGTATGTAACAAACTACACACTACAACATTTCTGACATGTAACACACTACACTTTGTAACACCACTGATGTGTACCACATTATACACTGTTATACTACTGACCTTAAACACTACACACTGCTGATATGTAACACACTCTATAGTGTTGGTGGTGGTGATGCTGATAGTGGAGGTTGTGGTGAAGTTGACAGTGATGGGGGAGATGGTGATTCTGATGCTGATGGTGGATGTTGTGGTGGAGGTGATGCTGAAGGAGGTGATAGCGGTGGAGATGTTGGTGGCGGTGATGCTAATGGTGTAGGTTGTGGTTGAGGTGATAGTGATGGAGTTGATGGTGATGCTGATGGTTCAGGTTGTGATGGAGGTGACAGTGATGGAGTTGATGGTGATGCTAATGGTGAAGGTAATGGTGGAGGTGACAGTGATGGAGTTGATGGTGATGCTGATGGTTGAGGTTATGGTAAGGTAATAATGAAGGATGGGATGGTGACAGTGATGCTAATGGTGAAGGTAATGGTGGAGGTGACAGTGATGGAGTTGATGGTGATGCGGATGGTTGAGGTTGTGGTGAAGTTGACAGTGATGGAGTTGATGGTGATGCTGATGGTTGAGGTTATGGTAAGGTAATAATGAAGGATGGGATGGTGACAGTGATGCTAATGGTGAAGGTTGTGGTGGAGGTGACAGTAAAGGAGTTGATGGTGATGCGGATGGTTGAGGTTGTGGTGGAGGTGACAGTGATGGAGTTGATGGTGATGCTGATGGTTGAGGTTATGGTAAGGTAATAATGAAGGATGGGATGGTGACAGTGATGCTAATGGTGAAGGTTGTGGTGGAGGTGACAGTGATGGAGTTGATGGTGATGCTAATGGTGAAGGATATGGTGGAGGTGATGTAATGGAGGTGATGGTTATGGAGATGATGGTGGAGGTTCTGAGTCTCAGAGCTGCTCGGTTCAGTAAAGCTGCTCTGACCCATTTGAGACGCTGAGAGGCTATATTTAGCTGGACAAAGAGACACACTCCAGCTTTCTGATCACGCTCTGCTCAAATTAATCCTCACACACACACACACACATCCTCATACACACACACACACACATCCTCATACTCATGCACATGCATTGAATGAACATCTCCTCAGCCACAATCCATACAGAGCTAATCTACACATTACAACCCACCCATCTCTCTCTCTCTCTCTCTTTCTCTCTCTCTCTCTCTCTCTCTCTCTCTCTCTCTCTCACACATAAACACACACACACCTCCATATGGCTAATAGGCTGTGTGGTTTGTGAGTTCCACTGCAATGCTGCAGCAAGCCAGATTATCATAATATAACAATACATAGAGAATCTGCTGTATACAGTGGGCCATAATTAATCTATACCTACTATAGAATGTAGCAGATATTATACTGTATATTCAAACACTTTAGAAACCATCTATCTATTACTATCAGCAGAGCATCCTCAATATACACCACTGTAAAGCCAGATCCATACATTTCCCAAACTGCAACACTCCCTCCACCATGTTTCACAGATATAGTTACTAACAGTTACTGTGTAATGATGTGGATCATAAACTGTAATCCATATCTCCTGCTTGTCAGCAAATGCAGGAGAAAATGATTAAAATGTATAAAAAACAATGCTTCTACGCACAAAAACATTGCGTACGAAATTTCACGCTTACGGTCAGATGTACTAAATGTGACTTGAACGTGAGAAACTTTCGTTTCGGGTGTACGCATGTTTTTTTGTACGTATTTATTGTGTTTTTGTCATTTGGCGACACATAGAGGCGATGCATTGAATTTACAACTATTAAGATTTTATTCACACATTGTAGTAAATTATTTTACATTTATTTCATTGGGTAAAACAAAGTAAATTAATCAGGCAATTTCATTGGCTTACTGGAATAATAGTTTAACGTGATTCCACTTAGCCTAAATTATATAAAAAATGCATGAAATGTTGCGCTGGAGTTGTTGGAGATGGCAGCGTTGGCATTATTGTAAATTTTTGCTAATGGCCGAATTCATTGAGAGCTCAGTTTTTCCGTGAACATTATGTTTTTTGGCCCATGATGATGACTGGCTCATAAGCAGTTTTAGATTTCCAAGAGCAAAAGAGGATAAGAAAACAAGCAGAGTGTGTGACGGGTGGCTTCTTGGTAAGCAACTCATATAAATGAAAGCATTTATTATCCATCCTAGAATAATACATTTAAACATGGGTAATTATTAGTTATTACGCTACGCGCCTTGCGACACTTTTATTTCTTGACTTGCATATTATACTCTAGCATATTATTATTGTTATTATTATTATTATTATTATTATTATTATTATTATAACATTATACTCTGCATAATTGAGGGAGGAGTCGTGGCAGGTGTGATGTTTTTGTGCATTTGCGCTTGATTTCAGGTTGATTGTGATGTACTAAGTGAAAGTATGTGGAATTCTGTCTACGCACGGTTTGATAAATCCGGATTTTTTTGTGCGTACGGAACTTTTCAGTTCTGAGCGTACGGAACATTTTAGTGGGAAGTCCACGCAAGTCTTAGTACATGAGGCCCCTGATCCTTCATTGACATATTTCTCCCTCTACAGCCCATAATATTATTAACCACATTAAACAAGTGGAGGAATCAGGAGAAATTTCAGTATGTAAAGGGTAGATGCTCTGCATCAAGAAGCATCATTCATAATGAGCCATCTCATACAGTGGAAACGTACAGAAAAGTACACTGAGATCTGAGGAACTTCAGATGTGGTTCATGCTTGAGTGACATCATTTAAAGTGTTGTGAGAAGGATTGAAGACAATTAATAAGCGGTAACTGCTTTACTGTCACAACTTTGTTTGGAATGAGTTCTGAGATGAGATCTGAAATGCAGGAATGGATGTAGATTAATTTATAAAAATACAAATTAACCAAATGAAACTCTTTCTCTAGTTCCATCTATCTCTGTATTCTATCTATCTCTCTTTCTCTCTTATTCACTCACTCGCTCACTCCCTTTAATTGGCTCGTTCTCTCACGGTTTGCCTCAGTGCTAAAGCAGTAACTGGGTTACTGAGGACGAGAGAGAGGGGAGGGAGGGTGGGGGGAGAGAGAGAAAGAGGGGGGATGGAGAGATTGAGAGAGAGGGAGAGAGAGAGAGAGAGAGAGAGAGAGAGAGAGAGAAGAGAGAGAGAGAGAGAGAGAGAGAGAGAGAGAGAGAGAGAGAGAGAGAGAGAAAGTGGGAAAATGGTGATGAAGCCATTAAACTAACGCAGTTATGAGGGTTAGGGCTCTGCCTGGGGCATCTGCACACACACACCCACACACACACACATATGCACATATGCACTGTGAACACAAAATCGCCCGCACTGCCTCACTGACACTCTCAGTTTTTATCCAAAAATAATCTAGTTCACAGAGAAACGTGAGAAACTAATATAATCTCTATGGTTTTTCTGTTCACATTTGGCATATTAGACTTTGCTACACCACTGACTTACCACAACACACTCCACTATTACACCAAGGACCTTAAACACACTCCTTAATGTTACCCCACTGACACTGAACTGTACAACATTTGTGTTACAATAATGACCTGTAACATACTACCACTGTTACATCACTGACTTGTGCCACACTCTACACTCTAATCACTGACCTCAAACAGTGTTACACCAAAGATTTGTATCACAATGCACTTGTAATTAAATATATATAATTATATGTTAAACCACTGACATTAAGTCAACTTCCTGATGTTACACTAGCGATCTGTAACCAATACTAACTACACTGTCACCTCACTGACCTTAAACCCACTCCACAATATTACACTAATGACCCTAAACCCTCTCCTCAATATTATACCAATTATATGCAACATACTCTACGTTGTCACACCACTCACCCCTTAATCAACTTCCCAGTGTTACTCCACTGACCTTAAACCCTCTCCTCAATGTTACTCCACTGACCTTAAACCCTCTTCTCAATGTTACACCAATTATATGTAACATAATTTACACTGTTACACCACTGACCTTAAATCAACTTCCCAATATTACTCCGCTGACCTTAATCCCTCTTCTCAATGTTACTCCACTAACCTTAATCCCTCTTCTCAATGTTACTCCGCTGACCTTAAACCCTCTCCTCAAAGTTACTCCACTGAACCCCAGCTGAACTCCAGTGATGTACTGAGTAGTGGAGGTGTTGGTAATGGGGATGCTGATGGTGTGGGTTGTGGTGGAGGTGACAGTGATGGAGTTGATGGTTATGGTGTAGGTGATAGTGATGGAGGAGATGGTGACTGTGATGCTAATGGTGAAGGTTGTGGTGTAGGTGACATTGATGGAGTTGATGGTCATGGTGGAGGTGATAGTGATGGAGGAGATAGCGACAGTGATGCTAATGGTGAAGGTTGTGGTGGAGGTGACAGTGATGGAGTTGATGGTTATGGTGGAGGTTATGGAGGAGATGGTGACGGTGATGCTAATGGTGAAGTTTGTGGTGGAGGTGATAGTGGTGGAAGTAATGGTGATGGTGATGCTGATGGTGTAGGTTGTGGTGGAGGTTCTAGTGATGGAGTTGATGGTGATGGTGGAGGTGACAGTGATGGAGTTGATGGTGATGGTGGAGGTTATGGTGGAGGTGATAGTGATGGTTTATGTTCATTATGTTTTAAATTCATTTTAACTTTCTACTCCGATACTGTAAATTAAATAAAATAAATAACTCTTCACAAACTGGCTATTTTCCAACTGAAATATGCAAGCTGTACAGGGCTAGAACATGATTGTTAATTGAGATAACTACTTTCAGTTTTGCAATGATTTTGTTGCTAAAATTATTTACTTTTCAGAACCATCTAGTCAGTTATTTAAAAAAAAACTAGTGGCAAATCTAGTGTTTTGCAAAAACCTACTTGGTACTTTCAAGTAAATCAAATGCAATATATATTAAATACATAATATAAAATGTAGCTTTGTGACTGCTTTGTCATTTAGGATATTAAATAGATTCAGTGGTGAAAAAGTATAATTTATGAACATTTATGGAAAAAAATGTCAGTATGCCTGTGCATCCATAATTTTTTGTGAGTGAATGACAAAGTAAAAGACAATTTTAAGAAGTCTTTTTATTTAAGCTTCACTCCAGTGTTTGTCCAAACAACCCACACAACGATAAGAGGTACAACAGCTCTGTTGTAAATGAAGATGCAGCAAAGACGTTGAGCGCTCTAAACAAAAGCCTTCATTTAGTGAGAATTCTAGAAGGAAACGCATACAAAACATCACAGAACTAAAGCTGAACTCCAGTGAAAGAGGAAACATTGTGTGTTTGATAAATTCAGCATGAATCAGCGCGAGAAAAGAGGGAGAAACGAGGAGACGAAGGCCGTCCTCCAGCTCCATATGCTATTTTAATTAGCCGGCCCACACTGGCCTGAGTATTTACGCTCTCAGTAATTACAGCGAGCAGATGGAGCTCCAGTGTCCATTTCCTTCTCCTGCTCTTCTCTCGCCTATTAACCAGATCCCATACCAAATAATCAGACGCAATCAGCCAAGCAGCTCACAGCCAGCGAGCGGAGGCGGAGAGAGAGAGAGAGAGAGAGAGAGAGAGAGAGGTAATCAAGTATCAGCATCAGTACTCACTATAGGTAAATAACTATTTAAAATCCACTTTTTCTTGTTCTTTGTGAAATACTATAGGTCTATTTGAGTTGTATATGATGCTGCATATGAAACTGTTCCTCATCCTCCAGTGTCTGCAGTAGATAGTAAAAGAAAATCCTCCGAAATACAAGTTGATCAGAGAGACGTTAGGTGTCTGCATCAATCAGTGACTTCATGGCCTCGCCCACCTTGGCTCATGACCGCTACAGCAGAGCCGACACTGTCTCGTTAACTAAGGAGAAGCTTATAGCTCTGTTTACTCTGTTTACAGCTTCTGTTAACAGAGCTAGTTAACGTTGGCTATCTTGTGTAAATAACTATACGTTTAAATTGGATCTCCGGTTGATTCTGCAATTTCCAGAGACCTTAAATAAACATTATGGGAGCACGGTTTGACAAGGCAGCACAACTGGACAGAACACTGGTCACATAAGATTTTATGATATACAGCAGCACCCCAGACTCTGGGGCTTCAACGTAGTGAAACTGTTGCCCAAGCACTGAAACACCAAGTGTGAGGTAAGAGTTTAGTAGTTTTAGTTTGTTAGTTTAGCTGAAAGAAACGTTATCAATACCAGGAGAAGAACAGCACCGCTTGGCCGTATGGAGCGTGTTGGGGGGGTTATCTGCTTGATTCCCCAGTGTACCTCTGTCAGGAGGCATTAGCTGCTAACAGCTAATGATTAGCCACTAATGCTAATGCTCCAGCCTTAGTGCTGGAGTAATTCGGGAGTCTAAGCTTACTGTAAATAAACCGAAGTGCTTTACTCACCCAAATAAACAGTTTTCAGGAAAGAAATCTGTGTAGATTAACATCTAGTGATCGTTCGACTTGTCTGACTCATCTGAAATGTTTTTTTTTTTTTTTTTTTTTTGGGAGAATTACAGTTTTGTTTACTTAACTTAGCTTAGCTTTACAGGTTTTGCCACTGCTGAATTTTGAAGGACACCCCCTGTTCCTACTACTAGTTACTGCTTACTAGCGTTGCATAAAATGCTACTTATAAACCGGTGTGCCTTATTTATAAAAAAATAGACCAGAAAATAGACGATCATTGATATTGGGCCTTATAATCCAATGTGCCTTGTAATATTTACAGTTTCCTACTCAGTATTTTAAGTTTCAAACAGATCTGCAGACAGATAAGTTTACTGAAGACACTGATTCTGAACTTTAGTAGATGTTGGTGTAGATGATTTGTTTACTCTGCAGTTTTTATGGAAGTTGTATCGTGTTTTGATATATAAAAAAACAGCCAGAATGAAGTGTTCTGAATGTAAAAACAGCATTTTCTTCCACTGCTGTAAGTTTTAGTGTGTATCTGATCTGGTGTAACATCAGAGTGATAAATGATTCTAGTTCAGATAGCAGAGTGAGAGCTGAAACCCTGTGGAGAGGTTGTGTTTTCTGAAAGCTGATGGGTTTCTGCAGAGTTCCTCAAAACAACTAAAAACATAAACTCTGAACCAAACTCATCTTCAGACAGGCATCTTTCCAGCAAGGGATCGGACTGGCACTCAGAATCCCACCGATTCTCACAGCGGGATTGTTTACTCGTACAGCTCGTCCACACTGAGATCATCTACAGCAGTCAATAGAGCTGTAAACACCTGTGGACTGAGATGCATGCGCTCGCATATATGCTAATAGCATTAGCATTAGCTACCTAGCATTAGCTTGCAAACTCTTCTTTACAGCGGTGAGGAAAGAAACTGAAATCTCAGTCTAGTTTAGATCTTACACTAATTAGACCACTTGCTGACGCATTTATAATAGACAGTGGGGCAGTGCCATATCGTATCGTACACGATAACATTGTCAAAAATTTTAAATATCTTAAACGATATAATACCCTAAAATATCGTGCCATATCACCTATCCCATTTCCCATTATATATCTACTAGAGACAGATTATATCTAGCCAGTATTCTTTATTTTATTATAATCCTGGATATATGGAGATTAGGGGTGTGCCATATCGTATCGTACACCAACATTTTTTGATATTGTGAACGATATTATACCCTGAAATATGGTGCCATATCACCCACCCCCAATTATCACATCAGGGTTATACTTTTATGCTGTTTTTAGCAAAATAACAATTCAAACTGTTCTCATTTCCCATTTTATATCTACTAGAGACAGATTATATCTGTGCAGTATCATTTATTTTACTTTAATCCTGGATATATGGAGATATATAGAACGCATTATTAGTATCATGACATTCTGGATCATTGACTTCTGTTACAAATCTGAGTAATTTTTGGTATTTTTAAAATCTTAGTTAAGGGTGCAATACAAAAATAATATTGATTTTGGTGCACAAGTGTATACTTGAAATATATATATTTTTTATTCAGTATTTCGTCATTTCGCCAAGAGTATCGTTAACGCAAAAATACCATGAAATATCGTGATATTATTTTAATGGAGATATTTGGAGTGCATCATTAGTATCATGACATTCTGGATCATTGACTTCTGTTACAAATCTAAGAAAATTATTGTATTTTTTAATATCTCACTTAGGGGTGTGCAGTATTATATTGTGCGTAATAATAAACTATTTTTTTATATTTTCTTGCAGTGTACAGTGTATTTTTGTCATATTGCCAAGAGTATCGTTATCTCGAAAATATCATGAAATATCGTGATATTATTTAAGAGCCATATCACCCACCTTAATAGACAATTAATAATACTGTATAACAGATATAGAATATCCCTAGTGAAAAAAAGTAGATTAAAGTATACTAAGCATTATTTTTCTATTGTGCACTAAAGTGTGCTTGTAGCCACATTATTAACCCGTATATTTAAAGAGTGCTTTTTTGTACTTATTATACTTTAATTGTATTAAAATAGTAAAAAGTCTTACTTAAATTGTGCTTAGTTTACTTAACTATACTAAAATGGAACTATTTTAAATAGACTTGAATAACATTTAAACATACAACTACTTCATGTATTTAACCCCATTTTTTAAATACCCTTACAGTAAAATTATAATACATTTAATGCAATGTATTACGACTGTATCACTATTATACACCAGGTATTTTAGGAATGTACCTAATTGATGTTAAATATATTTATATTAAAGTACAAATATGCTTCTTGTTCCTGTCTTTTGTAAGTAGCACACATGTAGTGTACGTCAGTGGGTATAAAAATATATTTTAATATACTGTACTACAATTTTTAACATGTTACAAATTTACTTTAAATTTTGGATTACGCTTTGGATTTTTTTTCTCCTTTAATAATAAAAACCTTCCTTTAAAAAGTGCATTTTGTGTTTACTTGTATTGTCTATGACTAATATATATATATATTTTTTTTTAATTGTCTGAAACATTTAAAAGTGATAAACATGCAAACAAATAAGAAACCATTAAGGAGACAAACACTTTTTCACACCACTGTATATGATTCACCATCTGTTAAAATCATATGCTATAAATGATTCACATTCAATTGTAAGTAATATTAAACACTAATGACTAACATTAAAATGTGTTTGATGAACCTGTAATAGGGACAAACATGCAAAACAATAAGAAATCATGGAGGAGACAAACACTTTTATACTCTATAGTAGAGACTGGCTCATTTGGAAGAATTACTGAAACACATAATGAATCAGTTAATGTTAAAACATTAAGAAGTGTTATTAAATCATTTGAAAAAGGTTACATAGGTGTTAAATCATTTACAGCAGTTTCTGAATCATATACTGCGTTAGGGTACATCAATTATAGCAGCTATTAAATAATTTAAAATAGAAACAGATTCATTTACACACATACTGGTTTAAAGTGTCAGTTATGGAATCACTCAGAGCAGTCACTGAATCATTTACAGTACTCACCCATCATTTAAACTAGATAATGAATCATCTGTAGTACATAACTAACTTATGGCAGTTGCTGAATCATTTAGGGTTCATACTGAATCATTTATAGAAGACAGTATGTACTATCTACTAAATAATTCAGTAACTACTGTAAAAAATTAACTGTATACATGACATATTAACTCTGATTCAGTTTCTGAATCAATTATAGTAGATTCAGAACTAATAATGTATTGGGTATCAAATCACCTATAGTATTTAATTAATAATTTTTAGTACTTGTTGAATCATTTACTGCACATACTGAATCATTTATAGTAGATAGTATCTACTATCTACTATATGACTCAGTAACTGCTGTGAATGATTCAGCATCAGATAGATTCAGATAGATACTGAATCAGAGGACATATGGTCACCCTATCTTATCCGCTCTGTTAAAAGCATGGGTGATTAGCATGCTAATTAGCCTTCCACAGGAAATGAAGACGCTAAAGCAGCGCGGCGTGACGGAGTGGAACGGAGCGTCCCGGGACGAGTCGCTGACTGATAGTTCCTGAGTGTATTCTGGACGCAGAGGAAGTTCCCACGCTGGAGGAAGTGCTGTCCACCTTTTCCTTCCCGGAGCTGCAGTAATTAGCGCAGGGAGAGAGAGACGTTACCCACAGGCCCCGCAGCTCCCTCGCCCACTTTAATTAGTGGAAACGTACACCTCAGGGACGGGTCGCCCATCTCCACACTCCTCCTCTCTCTCCTCCTACTCTTCATCCTTCCTTTCCAATTTGTCTACTCTTCCCTCGCTCCGATCCCCCGAGCGCTAGCGCCGTGAGCTGTTGTCCTCCGCGCCACTACAGCTTTCCTTATTCCTTCTGTAGGCTTTAGTCTCTCGCCCTGTTCCTCTCTCTCTCTCTCTCTCTCTCTCTCTCTCTCTGTCCCCTTTATCTGACCTTCTCACACTCAGAGTTATACTACTGTGTTGTGTTGTGTCTAGCACTGCTGCTGCCAGGTTCACGGTATAGCATGGCTATATGACAATGAAAATGCATGGTTATCACACTGTGAACATTAGATTATCACTGGAATTGGTGGGAAAAGGGAAAGCTAATTGAACACAAGGTCTATTAACAACTATCACTGAACAATCCAGTTAAAAAAAAACAGTTAATACGCACCAAGCCTGCCAAGGCCAGCTCATTAGCATTGCAGCTAACCATATAAACACTTCTAAATCTAACCAAACCAAACCCTGCGGCCTGTCAGTACCTGCATATAAATAATACAGCACAGAAAAAAAACAATTAGCTTCAAACCTGCCAAGGCTAAACCACCCCAACTATGCAACTATAGGGCAGATGCCGACAAAACATCAAAATTACAAACAAACCAACCAATGTGCAAAGCATTATTACAGACAAAACAACCAAATAATAGATGATACTCAAAATAAAGACAAAGTAACTAAAACCAAATTGCCAAATTAAACCAAAATTTACCAAATTGAAAACCTCTGGAATATAATCAAGAGGAAGATGGATGATCACAAGCCACCAAACCAAGCTGAACTGTTTGAATCTTTGCACCAGGAGTGGCATAAAGTTATCCAAAAGCAGTGTGTAAGACTGGTGGAGGAGAACATGCCAAGCTGCATGAAAACTGTGATTAAAAACCAGGATTATTCCACCAAATATTGATTTCTGAACTCTTGAAACTGTAAACCTTTATGAATATGAACTTGTTTTCTTTGCATTATTTGAGGTCTGAAAGCTCTTCATCTTTTGTTTTTTCAGTCATTTCTCATTTTCTGCAAAGAAATGCTTTAAATGACAATTGTTGTCCATTGTTTTATATATATATATATATATATATATATATATATATATATATATATATATAATAGACTAAACAAATCACACAGTCCAGACACAAAAGAGACATGTATTGCAGACAAAAGACCAGATGCATTTCAGACAAAACACAAATTACAGGCAAAACACACACGCAGAGTGAGGCGACAGCAGTGTATTCTACCTGCCAGCTCACACAGCACATTCTACACACACACACAGACACACACACACGCATAAACACACACACAGACTCTGCACTGCCAACTGACCGAGTCACAGAGAGAGACACTGTGAAACTGAAGAGCCAGGTGTGAGTGAGTGTGTGAGTATGTGTAGTGTGTGTGCATGTGTGTGTGTGTGTGTGTGTGTTTGGCCAGTCCTGGTTGGGAGACTGCAGTGTGTGTGTGCCAGAGACAAACAGAGAACAACAGTCAAATAAAGAGAGATAGAGATAGATAGAGAGAGAGAGAGAGAGAGAGAGAGAGAGAGACTGCAAGTATGTGCCACACAACTAAATTATTATTTACAATTTGTTATACTCTCTCTCTCTCTGTCTTTCTTTCTCCGTCTGTCCTCTCTGTATGAGGAAATAACAGATTGATGAATGGCTGAGTAAAGGAAAAGTATAGAGGGATGAAGGATGAATGGATGGAGGAAAAGAGATGGAGGGATGGGGATGGTGGGAGAATGTGGATAGAAGTATGAAGGACAGACAAAAAAAGAGATGAAGGGATGGGAAAGGCGTCATACAGGGAGACACAGCAGTTGCCATGGAGACCTCTGTCGATGCTATCATCATACTGTCCAAACAACGTATTCTCACAGAGAGAAACTAAAAAACGTAAATACAGAAAAAGAGAGAAGAGAACAGAAGCAAAGAGACAAGAAGAGAAGAGAAGAGGTAAGAAAAAAGCAGAGTGAAGGTGAAGTGATGCAACAACAAGAGATAAAATGAGATGAGAAGAGAAGAGAAGAGAAGAGAATGACAAAAAATGAAATTTGAAGAGGAACAAAGAAAAGAATATAAGAAAAGAGGTAAGAAAAAAGGAAAGGAAAAAGAGAAGGCATGAGAGAAAAGTGAAGTGACACAACAAAAAGAGAAGAGAGGAGAAGAGAAGAGAAGAGAAGAGAAGAAAAACGAGAATAGACAAAAAAAAATGAAGCGTGAAGAAATGAGTAAAAACAGGAGAAGAGAAAAGAACAAAAGGTAGAAAGTCTTAAAGAAGAAAAGGTAAGATAAGGACAGGGAAAGAGAAGAAAAGTGAAACTAAAAGACAAAACAGATAAAAGAAGAGATGAGAAGAAATGAGATGAGATAGGATGAGTAATGAAGCGAAGCCAAGAAGCCAAGAAAAAGACAAGAAAAGAGGGAAAAGAAATATAGAAGAAGACTCAGCAACTGATACATACAGTTACCAACTGTCTCTCTCTCCCTGTATCCCTCTATTTTTCTCTTTTCTCTTTCTGTCCTCCTCCTTCTCTCCCGGGCAAGTTATCTCTCTCTCTCTCTCTCTCTCTGGTATAATGAAATCATAGCTTAGCTGCACACTAATGACCCCCCCCCCCCCCCTCCACCCCTCTAGAGTCCCCATCTCTGTGTTCTCCACCCTTCCCCTCGGGGCAGCGACTCACCACAGCTTCAATCAGTGGCTCATCTTCAGACAGACGTCTGTGTCGGAACTGCTGTCACAGATACTCATACTGATATAATGTTTATGACATCAGCTGATATCAATATGGCATTATTAAAACGTCAAGTGCCAACAAGCAATCTCTGTTCAATATATCAATGTATGTTTAATGCACCTGGGTATATTCAATCCCCCCTCTGTGTTTGGTAAGCTCATTGACCCTTGACCTATATACACAGGTGAATTCAATTATGAGAAGGGGTTAATGTGGCCAAATGCAAGTTTTTCTCCTCTTTTGTGCATCTTCTCTGAAGAGCGGCAACATGGGAGCCTCAAAACAAAACTCTTAAATGACCTAAAAACAAAGATTGTTCAACATCATTGTTTAGGGTAAGGATATAAAAAGCTATCTCAGAGATTTCAGCTGTCAGTTTCCACTGTGAGGAACATAGTGAGGAAATTGAAGAACCACAAGCACAGTTCTAGTTAAGGCCTAAAGTGGCAGAGCAAGAAAAATCTCAGATAAGCAGAGAAAAAGGATGGTGAGAACAGTCATAGTCAACCCACAGATCATCTCCAAAAACCTACATCACTATCTTACTGCAGATGATGTCACTTTACACAAGGAGAAGCTGTATGGGAGAGAAATGCTGAAGCCTTTTCTGAGCACACGCCACAAACAGAGTCACTTGTGGTATGCTAAAGCTAAAGTACATATAGACAGATATAGAGGTGCTGTTGACTACTGAAACTGAAATTGAGTTATTTGGAGGGCGGTATACATGGAGAAGAAGAAACACAGCATTTCAAGACAAACACTTAAAGCTCCCCAGAGTAAAATTTGGTGGTGGTTCATCATGCTGTGGGGCTGTGTGATCAGAGCAGGTACTGGGAATCTTGTTAAAGTTGAGGGTCACATGGATTCCAGTCAATATTAGCTTATATTTGAGAACAATGTTCAAGAATCAGTGAGAAAGCTGAAGTTAAAGCACAGGGTCTGGATCCTTCAACAAGACAACGACCCTAAACACTAAACACTGCTCAAAATCTACTAAAGCTTTCATGCAGAGGTGTACAAAGTACAAAGTAGTACAAAGTTCTGGAATGATCATCTCAGTCCCCAGACCTGAATATTATTGAAAATCGGTGGTGTGATTTAAAGCAGGCTGTTTTCGCATGGAAACCATCAAACCCAAACCTGACTGAACTGGAGATGTTTTGTAAAGAAGAATTATCAAAAACACACTCAATCAGAAGCCAGACTCTCATTGGAAGCTATAGGAAGCGTTTAAAGGCTGTTATTTCTGCAAAAGGAGGATCTACTAAATAATGAAGTCATTTTTTTCTGTTGGGGTGACCAAATGTATACAGCTGCCCAATTTTTGTTTACAGACTTATTGCACGCTTCTTTAAATCCTATAAACTTCATTTCACTTCTCAAATAGCACTGTGTTCATCTGCTATATGATATATTTAACTGAAATTGAACAGCCGTGGTTTTATGTTTTTTGGATACAATCCGGGTTAGCACCCGAACATCCCTTTCAGACAGCTTCCTCTTGCATCCACAGTTAATCCTGTTGGATGTGGTTTGTCCTTCTTGGTGGTGTATTGACATTACCCTGGATACCGTGACTCTTGATACATCACAAAGACTCGCTGTCTTGTTCACAGATGCGCCAGCAAGATGTGCACCAACAATTTGTCCTCTTTTGAACTCTGGTGTGTCACCCATAATGTTGTGTGCATTGCAATATTTTGAGCCAATTTTATGCCAATTCAGTTTATCTACTAATATCAAATGTCATGTGCACATTTCTTCTCTGTCTATGTCCAATGCACCTGTGCAAATTCAGTCCATATATGCATGCTCAGTGCCCTGAGTATATTCAATTCCTCTGTGCACATTCAACACACCTATGAAAATCCACTTCATTTGTTTGTTCACCCATCCAAATATTTATATACATATATGCATTATCCTTCTGCATATATTCATTCTGCAGAATTCCGCAGCAGATCGGAACAGGCGGCAGAGTGGGGGTCGAGCAGGTACTCACAGGGAATAGTGCGGAGGTACAGATTGTCGCGGATGATCTGCTGGAGCTCGTGGTCCAAAGAACCTTTCTGAAAGCGGAGATTGAGGTAGCGTCTTAGATCCTTATCCACAACTCCTCCTGGAACACAGGCAACACACAACAATATGTTAAAATACTTCATCTGATTTAATATCTCATTTATTTATAGACAACATTAATAAAATACATATATACAGTACAGCTTAATAAGAAGGAAGTCATATAAAATAGATAAAAGAAAAGTATTACCATTAGAATAGAATTTTTTAGAGCAGATTAATAATCATAATAATCATAATAATAATCCTATTGGCACCATGCCTAATACCAGCTGTGGGCTAGAGGAGTATAAAATTCCCAGTATTGAGCTGTAGAGCAGTGGAACTGTGCTCTCTGGAATGATTTTTGTCACTTTTGTTACTGAATGCAATTCAATCCTCAAAGCAATGTTCAACAAATGTACCATTTTTTTGCACTATAAGGCGCACTATCAATAAACGTCTATTTTCTGGTCTGTTTTCATACATAAGGCGAACCTGATTATAAGGACAAATTTATGTGACACTAGTAAGTAGTAACTAGTAGTAGGAACAGGGGTGTCGCCATGTTTTCCTTCTAAATTCAGCAGATTAGCAGCTAAAACATCCTAACAGAACTACAATGAGTGTTTCGGTAAGCCAGGGCGATATTAGCTAACGGTTCGTCCCACGTAGCTTGTTTTAACATGATAAACGCACAGACTACAGTCCAATATACTCACTTCTGAATGAGGAAAGAGCTAGCGCTGTGGTTAGCGGCTAATGCTAATGCTTCTCCAGCTGTGGTATCTGGGGTTAGCAGCAGGCTACAAGCCGATAATTCTCACCTCTGGATAGCCAAAGAGCTAGCGCTTTGCGTGGTTAGCAGCTAATGCTAATACTGCTTGAGAACTAAACTGAAACTCCAGTATAAAGTTGAATTTCAGTGGAGTGGCTTTATATATATCCTTACAACCTGACCAGTAAAATTCATACATAAAAAAAAAAAAAAACGTATGTAAAGGCACACTGATAATTGTTGGGAAAACAAAAGGATTTTAAGTGCGCCTTATAGTGCAAAAAATACAGTAACTGAACTGTTACTGCCCAAAAGCAGGAAGAAACAATAATAACTTAACAGCTATCCCAATACATTTGTCCATATAGTCATATCACTACCTAACGCAACTTCTCAGTCACTGATCTTTACAGTTCCTCCAAAGTGATTGTTGACCCCAGAGACTGTAAATAAAGATGGACGCCATTGCCATTCATTCAATGAAAATGAAGCCAAAATCTTCCGCCATGTTGGCAATCCTGAAACCCGAGTCTGTGCAGTATAGAGACCAGAGGAGGGAGAAAGACTGTGGAGAGACAGACTACTCATTTAAATAACCCCGCCCCTCAGGGCTGCCTCGCGGTCAAAAGCTGCAGAGCGGAGCTGACGGTCTGTTATTGGTCCCGCCCATAACCAGCCCTTTCACAATAACCACACCTTTTTTGAATAGAGCTAAATAACTTTTTTAAAAAGAATTCTGTGAGGATATAAAATGTGACAGTATAAGCAGAGGTTACACTAGCTGTTGCATTTAAATAAAGGAGGTAGAATTACAGTATATTAGAAAGAAACGTGATTGAAACTTGTCTGTTTTGCCATTGAAACCTATGGGCATGGGTGGGGTTATACAGCTTTCTGAAACCGAACAGCAGGGGGCTCCCGACCTGTGGTGGCTTCACTTTTGAGAGACGATGCTCTGTCCAGCTATACACAGTCTGTGGTTGACCCCATTGGTCTCCTTCCTGCTCTGATGTTAAGGTTTTAGGGATGGACTTGTCTAGAATGAGCATTAGTTTATGGGCATAAACTGTTCAGACAGTATAAATAAGTTACATAAAAAGGAGTGAAACGGATTTGGAGAGAAAATCAAAGTTAATTTTTGCTTTTACTTTTTACCTGCTATGTGAACATAGTCTTAAATATTATTTTGGAACCTTCTAGAACTTTATCTGTAATCTCTTTGGAAAGTTCTTTGGTCTTCATTTTACCAGCTCTCCTTCAGATCTGCAGTCTGACCAGAGCTGCTGGAATTACAGGAGATTTTTATCCAAAAAGTTGAACTTTTTAATAATTCACAGTTAGAGGCCAGGTGAGTCAGTGTAAGAGTAAAACCTTTCATCTGTGGAAACCTGAAGCTCCCACAGTACAGGAGCTGAATACTTAGAGATGATTTAGCATGAAATCTTACAGTCACAAAAAAGCTCAAGTTTGATTTTTTTATATAAATATTAATCAGCACAAAATATCCTAAATCAATTTGTAATCTAGATGAATCAAAATATGTTTAATAAAGTTAAATACTTGTGGTAGTCACTACATATACTGTAATACATATGGGCCAATAGTTATTACACATTAATTCCAAGTTACATTGCAGAGAAAATTGAAAAATGTCCTATGGGTGCGGGTGAATTATGGGAGTTGGAGTGAGGTCTGATAGTGGATGCAGGTGAATTATGGGAGTTGAAGTGAGGTCTGGTAGTTGGTGCAGGTGAATTATGGGAGTTGAAGTGAGGTCTGATAGTAGTGGGTGCAGGTGAATTATGGGAGTTGGAGTGAGGTCTGATAGTGGGTGCAGGTGAATTATGGGAGTTGGAGTGAGGTCTGATAGTGGGTGCAGGTGAATTATGGGAGTTGGAGTGAGGTCTGATAGTGGGTGCAGGTGAATTATGGGAGTTGGAGTGAGGTCTGATAGTGGGTGCAGGTGAATTATGGGAGTTGGAGTGAGGTCTGATAGTGGGAGCAGGTGAATTATGGGAGTTGGAGTGTGGTCTGATAGTGGGTGCAGGTGAATTATGGGAGTTGGAGTGAGGTCTGATAGTGGGTGCAGGTGAATTATGGGAGTTGGAGTGAGTTCTGATAGTGGGAGCAGGTGAATTATGGGAGTTGGAGTGAGTCTGATAGTGGGAGCAGGTGAATTATGGGAGTTGGAGTGAGGTCTGATAGTAGTGGGTGCAGGTGAATTATGGGAGTTGGAGTGAGGTCTGATAGTGGGAGCAGGTGAATTATGGGAGTTGGAGTGAGGTCTGATAGTGGGTGCAGGTGAATTATGGGAGTTATAGTGAGGTCTGATAGTGGGTGCAGGTGAATTATGGGAGTTGTGGTAAGGTCTGATAGTGGGAGCAGGTGAATTATGGGAGTTGGAGTGAGGTCTGATAGTGGGGGTGGATATTTATACATTTCTTATGCACAGTACACATAAACACAGCAGGAATAACTGCAGAGGTCTGTGCACACACACCATAAAGCCTTATTACATATTATACATACTAATTACCTCTGCTATTAGATATGATAGACATATTTTATCTTTATCACTGTGCACACATTCTCATACACACTCCCTTACACACACTGAGGCTTGGGTGAATGAAGAGGGGCCTCTTTGGAAAGAGCAGTGTCAGCAAAAAGAGAGGGAGAGAGAGATAGAGAGAGTCAGGTGAGGGACAAGAAAAAGAGAGGCAAAAACAGGTTGATGGCCAAGAGAGAAAGAGAGATTGAGATATAAAACACAGAGGCATGAGAGAAAGCTAAAAATGAAGAGACACATAAAAAGAAAATTGAGAGAAAAGAATGTCATAATAGACAGAGAGACGAGACAACAAAAAAATACAGAGATGGAAGAGAAATAAGTGAGAAAGAGAGGGATAGATGATATATGAGAGATGAGACGTACAATAAACAAGAGAGTTGAGAAGCAAAACATTATAAACTATAGAGAGAGACAAGACATGATAGTAGAGAGGGATGAGATATGATGAAATAATAGGATGAAATAGAGAAATAATATGAGAGAATAGAGACGTAATGTGAAAGACAAAAAAAGAGTTCACACATTAAACAAGAGAGGTGATAGAGAGATGAGACGTAAGACAAGAGTGAGAAGAGATGAGAATGATCAATTGAAAGAGACAAGAGAAAAAATGGGACAAAATTTAAGAGATTGGAGAGAAATAAAGGAGAGACGAGGTGAGCAGAGAGAGAGTCGAGAGAGAGAAGAGACATGGAACATAAGAGATGAGAGAGAGAGAGAGATGAGAAGTGAGAGATTGGTTGTGAGAAACAAGAGAGACAAGAGAAGAGAGGTGAGACAACAGAGATGAGACATAAGCGAGGAGAGATATACAACAAATGAGAGATGAGTTGAGACAAAGCGTGAGGGATGAGAGAAATGAGACATGAGAAGCAAGAGCTAAGATGAGAGCGACAAGAGAGATGAGAAGTGACAGATGGGAGGTGAGAAATGAGAGGTGAAATGATGGGAGACGAGAGACGAGATGTGTGACAACTGAGACGAGACATGAGCGACTAGAGATAAATAACAAGGAGAGATGAGAAGCAAGAGCTAAGGTGAGAGATGAGAAGTGACAGATGGGATGTGAGAAATGAGAGGCGAAATGGCGAAATGTGGGAGACGAGAGATTATATGAGACAACTGAGACGAAACATGAGCGACTAGAGATAATTAACAAGGGAGAGATGAGTTGAGACAAAGTGTGAGGGATGAGAGAGAGATGAGAGATGAGGAGCAAGAGCTAAGATGAGAGAGAGAAGAGAGACGAGGAGTGACAGATGGGAGGTGAGAAATGAGAGAGGCGAATTGTGTGAGACAAGACACGAGATGTGAGACAACTGAGACGAGACATGAGCAACTAGAGACAATTAACAAGTGAGAGATGAGTTGAGACAAAGCGTGAGGGATGAGAGAGGGGATGAGACATGAGAAGCAAGAGCTAAGATGAGAGAGACAAAATGGGAGGTGAGAGAGGCGAAATGGCGAAATGTGGGAGACGAGAGACGAGATGTGAGACAACTGAGACGAGACATGAGCGACTAGAGATAATTAACAAGGGAGAGATGAGTTGAGACAAAGTATGAGAGATGAGAGAGAGATGAGACATGAGAAGCAAGAGCTAAGATGAGAGAGACAAGAGAGACGAGGAGTGACAGATGGGAGGTGAGAAATGAGAGAGGCGAAATGTGGGAGACGAGACACGATATGTGAGACAACTGAGATGAGACATGACCGAAAAGAGATATACGACAAGGGAGAGATGAGTTGAGACAAAGCATGAGGGATATGAGAGAGATGAGACATGAGAAGCAAGAGCTAAGATGAGAGAGACAAGAGAGACGAGGAGTGACAGATGGGATGTGAGAAATGAGAGAGGCGAAATGTGGGAGACGAGAGACGAGAAGTAAGACAACAGAGATGAGACATGACTGAAAAGAGATACACGATATACGATAAGGGAGAGATGAGTTGAGACAAAGTGTGAGGTATGAGAGAGACAAATGACGGGACAAAAGAAGACAAGAAGCCTGAGAAACGAGAGAGAAGAGGGAGACGGAAGTGGTCTAGCTCCACCTAGTCCTGTTGCTGAATTCAATCAAATCCTCACAGCAATGATTTAGAATCCAGTAGAAAGTCTTCTCTGGACAGTAGAGACAGTTACTCCAACAAAAGCTGAATAAACTATTTAATACAATTAAATCACTTTTGTCCATATAGAGACACACACACACACACACAGCAGCTTACAGAAATCATATCACACACATGCACACACGCACACACACACACACACACACACACACATTAGCAGAGGTGATGGTGTGTATAAGAGGAATCCGGCTGCTTCCAGAATAACCTACTTTTAAGAAGCCATGCACGCATACTCTCTCACACACACACACACACACACACACACACACACACACACTTTCTCACACACAGACACACACGCCTCAAGGTGTTGTTCACAGAGCTCCATGTAAATAAATATACACATATGTACAAAAACACACACATGCGCTCAGGGTCCTAATACAATTAATTATGAATCAAAGCACACACACACACACACACACTGTAGCATCATGCGTGTGGAGCATCCTTCATAAGGACGTGAATGAGACACATACACACACACACACAGCTGTGTGTAGAGCATCCCTGATGAAGTCATGAATCACACACACACACACACGCTCAGAGGAGACTTACAGGACGCTGTATGAAGGCACCTCTTCTGCTCAGCTCCACTGCAGGCGACACTCGCTTGCATGCATGTGTGTGTGTTTTCCAATGTACCCGTGTGTGTGTGTGTGTGTGTGTGCACATGTGTGGGTGTACGTGTGTGTGTTTGCATGTGTGTGTGTGTGTGTGTGTGTGTTATCCAGTTATCCACAGGTATAAAGCCACAGGGAGCAGGTCTCCTACAGCAGCGTCCAATCAGTCCCAGCGTTCTCACACATACACACACACACACACACTCTCTCTCTGCCTGCTGCAGATACACACACACACACACACAGGGAGAGCAAGGGAGAGAGAGAGAGAGAGAGAGAGAGAGAGAGAGCATTAGGAGAAGAAATGAGCTTTGACAGTGGGGACCTATCACAAAGAGCTCTCTCTCTCTCTCTCTCTCTCTCTGGGTTATTAGCAGGTCGCTCAGCCCCCCCTGTAGGCCTCTACTGGAACTGCAGGACAGCAGACAGGACTGATCCAGGGACAGAAGAGCTCAGCTGGGACTATATGATCTCCATTCCAGCCACTGGCAAGGACATCTAGACCCCGACCTTCTGATTTAATCCAGATTATTCTGACAGGTGTGAACACTGCACTGCACCTGAACTCAGTTCACCTGTCCCCACACTGTAGGATCAAAGACTTTTACACACAAGGAGAAAATAAAAAAGTTAAATGTTGAAGTCATTACTTTTTAACATTTATATTGGTCTATTGTTCATAAATCTTGGAAGTACTTGCTCCATTTGGAGCATTTAAAATAGTATGTGTCATATTGGAGCATTGGTATTGGCTCTTGCATCATGTTGGAGCATTGCAATTGGGCATTTGATCATTTTGGAGCATTTCAATTTGTCTGATTATCATTTGAAAGCATTTCAGTTGATCTGTTTATCATTTTGAAGGGTTTTTATTGGTTCGTTCAGTATTTTTATTGGTTTAATTTTTATTTCTGAAAATTTCTACTGGTCCATCATTTTAGCCGTTTTTTTTTTTTTTTTGGTGACTCATCTATTTGTGTATTTCTCATTTTGAAGCATTTAAATTAGTCTGTCCATCATATTGGAGCATTTCCATTTGGCCATTTATCATGTTCTTGTATTTGTATTGGAACATTCATCATCATTTTGGAGCATTTATATTGATCCATTATTTTGAGCACTTAATCTTTTTTGGTCAATTCATCATTTTGGAGAATTTCTATTGGTCAATTTATTATTATGGAGCCTTTATTTTTCGTCAATTTTCAATTCCCAAGCATTTATATTGCTCTGAGAGGCTTTACCAGAAGATGAACAACACAAAGCTGAAAAGCAAAGGCCAGGCTGGAAGTAAGGAGAAAATCCTATGGACTGACTATGCGCTAATGAGACAAAGATTAATCTTTACCAATCTTTACCATACCAGCTCATCTGTGAAACGCAGTGGAGGTAGTGTCATGATTTGTACCTGCATAGCTTCTTATTTATTTTCTCCTGTTTTAAGTTTATCTGGTCCAATACTTTTGCTCATAAGAAAAATACAGTGGCTTGCAAAAGTATTCATACCCCTTAAACTTTTCCACATTTTGTCACCTTACAACCACAGCATGATGCTGCCACCCCCTTGTTTCACTTTGGGGATGGTGTGTTCAGGATGATGAGCTGTTTACTTTTCAGCCACACAAAGCACTTTGTATTTAGGCCAAAAAGTTCAACTTTGGTCTCATCTGACCACAGCACCTTTTTCCACATGTTTGCTGTACAAACAGCACGTCTTATGTCTTTCTTTCAACAGTGGTTTTCTTCTTGCCACTCTTCCTTAAAGGCCAGATTGTGGAGTGCATGACTTATAGTTGTCCTGTCGACAGATTCTCCCATTTGAGTTGGATTTCTCTGCAGCTCCTCCAGAGTGACCATTGGCCTCTTGGCTGCTTCTCTGGACAGTGCAGTCCTTGCTCTATCTGTCAGTTTTTGGTGAATGGCCATTTCTTGGTAGGATGATCAATTAAACAGTGCTCTTTAGGATGCTTAAAGCTTGAGATATGTTTTTTATAACCTAACCCTGCATTAAACTTCTCCACAATTTTATCTCTGATCTGTCTGGTGAGTTCTCTGGTCTTCATGATGTTGTTTGTTCACTAGTGTTCTTTAACAAACCACTGAGATCGATACAGAAGAGCTGTATTTATACCGAGACTAAATCACTGCACTTCAGCTGCACTTTATTAATTTATTCAGTTGCTTCTGAAGGCAATTGACTGCACTGGAGTTTATTAGGGTTTTCAAGGGAGTACTGAATAATTTTGCACATCAAACTTTTCAGATTTTTATTTTATAAACATTTTGAAAACATGTATCATGTATCATTTTCATTTCACTTCACAATTATGTGCTACTTGTGTTGGTTTATCACTTAAAATCTCTATAAAATACATTTAAGTTTGTGGTTGTAAGCTGACAAAATGTGAAAAAAGTTCAAGGGGTATGAATACTTTTGCAAGCCACTGTGTGTGGGTTCAGACAAAAGGTGCTGCCTTCTGAACTCTGTATCAGATTCAGATGTAAATAAAATAAGTAGGGAAATAAATGGAAATAAATACAGAAATATTGATACTGATACTGATATATTGTTTCATATTCATTTATTAAAGTTAAAACCAAATGTTTTCAATCTAGAGCAAAAAAAATGGATTGCTCTGAAATATTGTTCCATTACGTTTGGAGGTGTTTCTAATAAAGTGGCCAGCGAGTGTATATATTACTCAGTGCAACCCTGAGGTCCCTGCATGATGACCTGGAATAGGTAATGTCAGTTGTGGTCACTCAATGATGACCTTGTAGTATGTGGACAAGATAAGCTAAGTGCTATCATGTGTCATCTGAGAGATAACAGATGATTCAGGAGAACACAGGTGAGCAGGCTTCTGCAACAGAATACACACACACACACACATATACACACACAGACAAAAAACCTTGCTCATGGCCTTCAGATACAAAGCAACTCACACTCACTCACAAATTCCCAGCTGCTGACGCACATATTTCTATAATGAATGAATATTCAAACAGTGCAGTATTCACCAAGAAGTGCATTATCAAGAGTCTGCACGTTCACAACTCAGCAAACAAACCAGAACATCAACAAAAGACGCGCACAAACTACAGTTTGACTTCTGAAAGACCCTGCAGGATATTGACAATCACACACACACACACACACACACACTTGTACTCTTGGAGGAGTTCCAGTGAACTCAGTTACTTCTGCTTCATAAAAAAACTACACCTCAAAACACTCCCACCATCTCAGCCTTCTGTCAGCCAGCCACTGCCCCAACTGCTGGTGTGATGATCTGGGGAGCATTGTATACAACAGTCAGTCACTCCTAGTAGTGATATTAGGGACACTAGCAGCTCAGTGATATGTGCAGAACATCCTGCAGACACATGTGTTGCTGCCTATCATGGTAGAACCTCCTACTGGCATTTTACAGCAGGATAATTAATTAATTAACCCACACACAGTAAGGGTTTTCTAGGAATGTCTCCACCAGATTACAACACTTTCTTTTCCTGCCTGGTCTCCAGATTTATCACTAATTTATCACCAGCTGGAATGACAGCTTTAACAGCCTACTAGTGTAGACCAGGCTCTACAGGCCGAGCTGCAACATATTTGGGCCCAGCTAATAGAGAAAGTTTTTGGAATGTTTGGCAACCTTTTGAAACGTTTCCAAGAATGTTAGACTGTAATATCACAGAAATAGTATTCCAGGAACGTTCTAAAAACCTGTGATGTAATAATGGTTTGCACAGCAATGTTTTTAGAATGTTTTTCACACAAACGTTCCCAGCTCGACGAAATAATATAATAATCTAACATTCTCAAATCTAAAAATTAAAGCATTGACACCAGTAATGTTGCAATGACGTTATCAAAATTTTACTCTAAGAACATCCAGAAAACTTGACAGACTAAACACTCCAAGAATGTTGACTGTAACATTTTAGAAAATGTTTCACTAATAAATCATTTTAAGCTCGGTGGTAAAGCTGGATTTTATCGATTAATACGAGTTTACACTTAAGGACAATGTGTTTTTATGAAAATCGAATTTCTCAGAGATTTAATTTTTCCCACCAACGCTCCTCTTTGGGCTCCTGTACTGAACTTAGCCCCACCCCTCTCTCCCGCACGCACCCCGCCCCTCTCTCCCTCCCTCCCACATATTTATTAGAAAAGATCATCTCATTTTATAGAACACTGGCACTTATTTGAAAGCTTTTTTTTGCAATTCAAGCCCAATGGGGTGGGTTTATTTATTTATTTATTTTTTATCGCCCTGCTCTACTGGCGGTAAATGTGCGGCAGGATGCCATACGGAACCTGTATGCCTCCATGCCCAAAGAGCCCAAAATACTCTAAACTGAAGATCTAATTACCATTTCAACTCCATATTTTATCTCCACACTCTCCAGAAAAAAACAAGATAACCTCATGAAGAGTAAGAAGTGTTTAACTCCACAACGGACCAAAAACCCAGAGATTTTTCATCTCATGTAAAATCTCATAGTTACTAAGCTTGAACAGATCTCCTTATCAAGGTTGCGGTCACGTCCTGGCCCTGTTCCGTGTCTGTCCTCCTTTCTGTGCTCGTGATTATCTCTGTTTATTTATCTTTTTCCTCCTTCTCAATCCATCGTTCTCCCTAGTGTTCCTCCAGTGTCTCCACCCTCTGTGTTTTCACCTGTGTCTCATTTGTAGCTCCGCCCTGTTGTTACCTGTTATCTCCATGTCTCACGTCTCTGCCAGCAACCTTGACAGAAGAACCGACCTCAAAAATGGACGCAGCAAGGAATCCTTGGGTTGGAACCAGGATGGTTATCCGCCAGACCCCCTTCTCTGTCAGAGAGAGACTCCTCTACTACCCACACCGGAGGATAAAGGGTGAGCGGAGGCACTCTTAGCCCTCAAGCTCGCCGGAGGAGGACTCCTAAAGGAGAGAGGACAATGGGTCGGTGCAGCTAGCTTCGCTCCTCACTACAGAGGAACTACCAAGGCTAGCAATGGCACATGGTGTGAGGATTTTAAATCCTGGGACTATATGGACTTCCTCACACCTGCGTCCAACTCGGAGGAAGTGGACTACCTTCCTCTAGGGGCAGTCCTGCCTGCTGAATTTATGTGTCCAGCCTGGTTTTCTCTGAACCCATGCCGGTTACACCCAGCGGATCGCAGGCTCCAGTTGCTGCGGCAGATCCAGTACCTGCTCCCAGAACTTTATTAAGCTTCAGGTCCTGTGTACTCAGGCCTGCTCTAAAGCCTCCTGCCCCTAAACCCAGAACAGTGTCCAGGCTGGTCTCACAGACTATACCTCAGACTTGTGCCAGTCCTGGGCAACCTGCTATGTGTTTTGTACCTCTCTTTCTCCCAGTCCTAGTTCCTGTCTCTGTCTACATCCCTGTACCCATCTACATCTCTGACTCTATTTCAGTCCCTGTCACTATGTTTTTATCGGTCCCAGTTAATGTTTTCTTCCCTGTCCCCTTGCCCAGTATTGTTCAGTCCCCGTTTCCTGTAAAGTCCCCTATCCAGTCTTTTGTACCGTTGCCCGTCCAGTCCCCTGTTCAATCTATGTTCTCTTACCCTGTTCTGTCCAATGCCCAAGGTCCATGTTAAGGTTGCATTCTGTGTTCTTTGTATTTTCAGTAGTCTCAGTATTCCTAGTATTCTCTATGCTCTCTGTGTTTTTATTTTCTGTTTTGCTTCAGTTATTAGTTTGTTTGTTTTGTTTTCTTTATATATATATATACGTTTAATAAATACTCGCACTTGCGTCCGCTCTTCACGTCTCATCTCAACACCAGTTGCAGGGCTTTCCCCCAAGACACTGGCCCTATATGCCACTCACAGCGTAAACAGCAAGCTGATTGGCTCTTTGTGTTGAAGTGCGGAATTAATCCGTAAACAGACACTGAGTTGAGCGTTACGAGAACACCCGGTCATATTTCAGCCAGTGGCTGCTCTCTTCATTACTAACAAGTGTCCCATAACTGCATCATTAGTAAGACAGTAAGTTATTCAGTAAGTCAATATAAGAGACTGCATCTTCTAAAATTGTCCACAAGGTGGTCCAGCAGTAAAACATCTTTAGGAAAAAGAAGACTAACAACACCCGCTCATGCAGCTTTGCCATCAAGCTGCCGGCGCTCAGAGGTAGCAAAATTGGCCCTGCTCCCTCCGGGTGGGTAGATGGCGCTCTCTCCCCACATAACTCCTAGGGTGATGTCTGCAGCACAGGGCGTCTGTGAGCTGATGTATCAGAACCGAGTCGCTGCGCTTTCCTCCAAGCGTGCTGTGATGTTGCTCTGCAATTCTGCATCAACAGCAGCTCGAAAAGAAGTGGTGGATGGCTTCACATGTATCGGAGGAAGCATGTGTTGGTCTTCGCCCTGCTGGTGTGTTGGGGCATCACTAGTGATAGCGGGAGTCCTAATGAGTGGGTGGGGTAATTGGCTGTGTAAAAAAAAAAAAAGAAGACTAACATGACCAGAATCTCAAAGTGATTCCAAGTGAGTTCTGTCCTGCCTCTTATGAACTGGACTAGTCCCATAATACTACACCTACTGCTATAATGTGTGTGTGTGTTATTTATTGCTTTGAAAAGTGTGTGTGTGAGAGCTGGGCGCGACGTGACCAGTGGGTAGACAGCTGCAGGGATAATTAGCCGCTAATTAGACGGCCAGGCCAAAACACTGTCAGTTCCAGTGCTCTATTTATACTGTACACTGGACCTGTCCATGGTGTGACTCCTCCTTTCCTTTAAATTAGATGCAAAACAATTCCCTCTACAGGTTCAGTGCTGACAGACCAGCTTTTACATATAGTGATACGCCAAAAATCATAGGACAGGAACTACTTTTATGTCCCATGACATTTGGCATGCCACAAGAAAGCTAAAGAACATTGCACTTGGGTCTTCTGGATTGATTTTGGAGGTGGAATCTGGATTTCTGGAGTCACTTTCAGTCTGTTCATACAGACAATTCAAGCCAGATACTGCCGGTCACCATCCTCACAGCAATGCTATTAAAAATCTAGTAGAAAGTCTTTTTCTGGACAGTAGAAACAGTTACTTCAACAAAAACAGGACGACCTCTTTTTAAGAACCTTGATTTCAAAGGAAACAGTGAAAAATGAGAAACTGTCACAATTTTATTTTTGTCCATATAGTCTATCATTTCACACTCAGTTAAAATGAATCCCTTTCTCATTATGAACTCACTGCTGCTCGTTTCAGAGCTAATGCTCTCTCTCTCTCTATCTCTACACACACACACACACACACACACACTTCCACAATCACACACTCTCACACACACACTGTTCTCTTGTAGTAAAGTGTTCTGTCACTGGTGATCGCTCTAGCTCGTGAGTGTGTTGTGTGTGGCTGGACTTGACGTTCAAACACACACACACACACACACACACACACACACACACACACACGGAGCTCTCTCTTAGTTGCTGGAGCAGCTAATAGAAAGTGTCCATCAGGGCTGTACTGCAGAAAAAGCTGCAGCAGGGCATGTCAGGATGTGTGTGTGTGTGTGTGTCAGTGGTTTAAAAGCTCCTGCAGGGGTAATCTGTAGGTGTCCCAATACTTTTGTCCACATAGTGTAACTGCAAAGGGGCACCAGTTCCATATTAATGATGTGGTGATTTGTGTGTGTCTCTGGCAAAGTGTCCTAATATTTTGGCATCTCAATTTTTTTTTTATTTAAATTGAAAAGATACTTCATTTCAGTAATTGTGTATAAATTGTGAAACTCATTTATTATATACAGTAGATGTATTACAGAGGCAGAGTTATCTATGGCGATTATGGCTTACAGCCAATGAAAAGCCAAAAGTCAGAATCTCAGACAATTAGAATATTATATACAACCAATTGCTTTAGACCAAGCGGTCCAGCAGTATAAAGCGCTGCCACTATGAGTGGGAAGTCGCAGGTTCAAACCCTACCTCCCTCCGGGTGGGTAGATGGCGCTCTCTCCCCACATCACTCCTAGGGTGATGTCCACAGCACAAGGCATCTGTGAGCTGATGTATCAGAACAGAGTCGATGCACGTTCCTCCAAACGCACTGTGATTTGGAGCAGCAGCAGCTCAAAAAGTAGCGGTGGCTGACTTCACATGTATCGGAGGAAGCATGTGTTAGTTTTCACCGTCCTGGTGCATAACCAGTGCTAGGGGGAGTCCTAATTAGTGGGTTGGGTAATTGGCTTTGTAAATTGGGGAGAAAATGGGAAAAAAAAAATTATGAAAATAAAAAAAAAACAATTGATACCAAATGATTTCACAGCACTTTATGCTTTTTCTCTGCTCACAACTTTTATGGAGATGCCGATTTCATTTTCCAGCAGGACTGAGCTGGAAGAAGATCGGTGATCGGACTTGACTCCAAAAACATGGATCGGCCCACCTCTAGTCTAAGTCCAAGTCAAAATCGTCCTCAAAAGTGTTTTTTTACACTGCAAACAAATCAGATCATGGTTTATTAGATCTAGACTAAGAATACTTCCTCTGTTCTGACCAAATGGTGGTTCATTGGTTCAGACCTGGTGTTACGGCACCATTTACATTTGATCAGGACCAAATAAGGTAGTACAGGTGTGAACGGAGCCTGAGTTAGCTAATGACATCAACTAAATATTTAAAAATTCTGAAAAAAAAGAGGAAGTGAGGTCATCCCTACCCTATCATTCAGTTTACATAATCAGAGCAAACACAGACCAGTATAGATCCACTGGTGTTAATGGAGGTGTGGTGGAGTGTGTGGTATGTACTGGACGTAAGTAGTAAGATTGTGTACTGCATATTTGGACAGGTTGTAGATACACAAACTACACACACACACACACACACACATACAAACACACACAGTCTTTACACACACACATCAGCAGGTATCTACAGAGCTTCTTTGATCTGCTTTTAGAGACTACAAACGCACAAACACACACACACACACACACACACACCTACACGCTGAGTGCTCTCCTGGGTAATGTGTGTGTAGCTGCTGGAGTCTTCCCTCGAGGAGCAGCAAGCGAACACACACTGATAGAGTGATGGAAGAGAGAGACAGAGTGAGATGGAGAGAGAGAGAGAGAGAGAGGGAGAGATAGAGAGAGAGGGAGAGAGAGAGAGAGAGAGAGAGAGCGAGGGCCGAGCGAGATTCACTCATCTGTCTCTTTTAAAGCTGGATCTGAGTGATTTATTATTTATCAGAATCGCAGTTCTGAACACGGTTTAGTGTGTAATTATTTATCGGTATGTTGGACGCTTCAGTGCGTGTTTGGTGTTAAAGCATGCTCACTGCTCTTCTCGCTGTGTACCGTTTCACAGCTTCTGGACTTATTAACGCTCCCCCCACGAGCTAATTATTAATGAAGTCAATACTCTGAGACGTGTTTTTTATCTTTCAACAGAACCCCGCACTTTTCCTCCAAAGAAAAAGAGCTGCGATTAGTCCTCTCCTCTCCAAAACACGACAGAAACGAAGAAAATCCAGATTAAGTGGACTAAAGTTGAGCTCTTAACTTTTTATCCTCAACTTTTTCTTTAGTCTCAGTTTGTTATGAGGTTTGGCTGATATTCAGTTCTGGAAAAAAACAAAAAAACTAAGAGAGCACTTAAAAATGATGTGTTTCCTTGATTGTACCAAATTGAAAACCTTTGGAATGTAATCAAGAGGAAGATGGATGATCACAAGCCATCAAACCAAACTGAACTGCTTGAATTTTTGCACCAGGGTTATTTTTTCTCTAGATTTCTGAACCCTTAAAACCTAATGAATATAAACTTATTTTCTTTCCATTATTTGAGGTCTGAAAGCTCTGCATTACTTTTTAGTATTTGATATCTCATCTTGTATCCAGACAAGAGGCACCAACAGGATATTAGAAGCTTCTTTCAGCTTTCAGGTACAGTACAGTTTTCCCCAATAAATGTATCATTTCACTTTAATATTGTGTATTATAAAACAAATTAAAATTACTGGTAAAAGTCTGGTTTATATGTTTTAGAATGTTGGCTAAATACTGTACATTTTGCTCACTAGTCAGAATTTTAAATCCTAAAAACCCACATTCCTCCTAAAACGCTTCAGACAGGATGTTGGGTTTGATGGGTCTGATAGAGTTCATTAAGATGTGCTTAGATATGTGGAGATGAAGCCCTGGTGTGTTTGAATTAGAGCTGGAATTAAACTCAGCAGGAGGGATGATGTCCAGCAGAAGAACAGAACACCACTAGAATAAATTAGAACAAACTGTGGGGAAATAGAGAGAGTGCACAAGTTACAGAGAGTGATATCAATATAAGCCAAGGCTCTAATAATGCTGATAAATAATTACTTAATTACAGTCTGTAATTAAGATAGATAATGTGGTTAGGGGTGGGTGATATGGCCCTGGAATAATATTACAATGTTTCAGGGTATTTTTGTGATAAGGGTTTTCTTGGCAATATGAAAAAAACTAAGAATATTATACTGTAAAAAAAGGTAAAAGGTAAAAATGTATTTCATACGAGTTTAAAATTAATTTGTAGCTCCGCCCCCAAGCCCCAGGTGTTTCCACTTCCCGTGTGTGTTATATAGTCCTCCTGTGTCAGTGTTTGCTTGTCGGTCTTTGCAGTAACCCCTGTTGTTTTGTCACTCCGCGTTTCCTTGTTTTCATAGCCTTAGCTCTAGTCCTTTGTTCTTGATTTATCTTCTTGTTTATTTCTTGTTTTTTTTCCTAGTTTATTTGTTCTTGTTTATTTCCTTGTTCCGTTCTGCTTTGTTTTGTTTATCTAGTTATAGTTATTAGTTTCCTTTCTTTTTCGTACTTGTTTGTTTATGTTCCAAGCCCTGTTAGTTTATTCTGTCGTGTTTTAGTTCCTCGTTTATTAGCCTCCCTGTTTGTTTATTATTTAATATCTCTTGTTTGTTTAGGTTTATGTTCTCTTGTTTCACTTGTTTGTTTTGGCTGTTGGTTTATTTGTTTCTCTGTTTATTATTTAATAAGACTCTGCATTATCTGCATTTCCCTGCCTCCCCGTTTTCCTGCCTGCACCACCCTGACAAAGTCTCTTGTCAGTCCTGACATTATCTTTCTGTTTGCCACAGACTCTGGTTCACATACCAAGGACTTCACTTCCCGCAACTGCGGCTAACCTCCCATCATACCAGTTCACATGACACTTCGGCATTCCGACTCGCCTGGTTGCTAGGATTACATACACCTGGTTCCTATAGTATAAATACCCCCTGTTTTCCTCTTATTCTGTGTCCGGTACTGAACCTAGTTACCTAGCTCTTCTACCCAGCATTTCCTTTGTATTTGTCTTTTTTGTTATTGACCAATTTTTGTATCTTTCACCACTCTTTTGCCTAGCCCTTTCTAGTTTAGTTTAGTTAGTTGACCAGTTGCTGGGCTATTTTTGTAATTTTGACTAACTTTAATCCTTTTGCCTTGTTGTTCATCTCATTGTTGGATATTCTGTGTATGACCTCGTTGCTTGCCCTTTCTGGTATGTTGCTCATCTCTGCTACCCTTTTGTTGCTGACCTTGCCTGTCCCTGACCATTCCTATAAGTTTAGCCCTTTATTTAATAAACTGTGAGTTTGTTATCTATGTGTGTCTGATGTGTGTTTGGCCACTGTTTCTCTTAACTCTTATCTTCCTAAACTTCTGTCTAATTTGTCAATAGCAGTCATTTTCCAAGACTTGCATAATAACAAATACAATTAAATAATTACAATTAAATGGAACTTTATTATTTTTTATTTTAATGTAACATTATAATAAAGTAATACATATTTTTTTTGACCACAATAATAAAATAGAGAATATTTGTTGCATGCGAATAAACTGCAAACATAAATAATTGTACAAGAAATACAGATTTTTATGATATGTTTTTATTCTTACGATAAAAATTATAGCGATGGTATGTATATGATATAAAATAGCTTATACATCATTGTCAGAAGTTTCGTGGCAATATTAGGATGAGTATATCATATTTAAATGAGTATATCATCATTTTAAATAAAAAAAGCTCAAAAATGTGCTCACATTTTTTTATTTTAAGAGTTTTCTGAAATGAATACAGGGGCATTATACATAGAACATATCTAATATTTGGATAAATGTTTCTGTAGCCCAAAAAAAAACGAAAAAAGTTTAAATATACCATGTAGACAAAAGTATTGGGACAAGTGGTGGGCACAATGGCCCTAAAATAAAATCACAATATTTTATAGTATTTTTCTCAGTTTTCTCAGTGTCTCAGTTTTCATGCATCTTGGCATTCTCCTCCACCAGTCTTACACACTGCTTTTGGATAACTTTATGCCACTCCTGGTGCAAAAATTCAAGCAGTTTAGTTTGGTTTGATGGCTTGTGATCATCCATCTTTCTCTTGATTATATTCCAGAGGTTTTTAATTTGGTAAAATCAAGGAAACTCATTATTTTTAAGTGGTCTCATTTTTTTCCCAGAGCTGTATAATGCGAAATGAGAACCGTGTTTTCACGTGTTTTACATTTTTTCTTATGCTAAAAAAAGCAAATAAGTAGTACACTGATTTGATAAATAGGGGTGGGTAATATGACAGTATTTTAGTGTATAATATTGTTCATGATATTCAAAAATGTTGGTGATATTATTGAGTACAAAATAATATGACACACCCCTAAATGGGGACATCTAATAATGTATTGTTGGGAATGTAGAAAGTAGAAAGACTTCTATGGACAGTAGATTTTAGAAGAAACAATGAATATATATATATATATATATATATATATATATATATATATATATATATATATATATATATAAGGTGTCCCATTATATATGTCTATACAGTGTATGTCAATAGCAATAGTCTCTTATCTGTAATTGTACTAGCAATCTGTAAAACTCTGGATTCTATTACTTTCTGAAAGCTTATAAAACTCTTTGAAAGATTTTGAGATCTTCTTCTGACAGCAAGGAGCTCCACGTCTGCTGATTTGAATTCCCAGAAATGCTTTGTTTTATCAAAAATATTCATTTTCTGAACATTACTCCATGGGATTGTTGACTGTGTATGCGTGAGAAAGTGTTTGTTCCTGTAATTTGTAATGCATCTGATTTATTTCAGCTGTCTGTATCTCCTGTTGTAAACAAAAAATGGATTACAGCTTCAGTTTTTTTTTTAATATTAGAAATGTTTATAATCACATTGTTTTTATTGCAAAAAAAGCTGGAGAACGTTGTATTTGAGCGCAGACTGATTTGAAAGAAGGTTAAAATCAGAAGACAGACAAAACTGACAGACAGCAAATTCCAAATCTCAGAGCTGGATCAGGACAGGTAGAGGTCAAAAACACGAATGAAAACATCAAACACAATCGAGACTGACGGCTCAGAAATGCCCAAAAACAGACTTCACTCCTGAGCTTCTGAGAGAAGAACCTAAAAAGTCCAGCTAATGATCCGACCAGAGACAGGAGAAGATGAACTCAGACTGAACTCAGATCCCTGCAGGTGATGAGCGAAAACACCTGACCTACCAGTGACTGGTCACTGTTCTATTTAAGGTTAATGTTAAAATAACATTATAATTAGAAATAATGCAAATATTCAGCAACTAATATAACTAATACTAATGTAAAAACAGTGGAACGTCAGAATAATTTATACAGAACAACAATAATACATTTATCTAAAGTCATATAGCAGTGTCTTCCTAATGTTAGGATTTTTCAGGAACAGTGGTAGAGCATGGAAAGAGCCTCAGGCAAACAAGCAAACTACCGAGAAACATTTAATTGTATTTTTAATCTCTACTCACATAAATTAAACATGATAAAGCATTTAGCTTCACGTCTTGTGCTCTGTATCAGTTTACTCAGTTTACCATAATTTTCGCACTATGAAGGACACTTAAAATCCTTTAATTTTCCCCCAAAAAACTTTAGTGCACCTTTAAATCAAATGTGTCTTATGTATGTATATAATTTTACCAGTCAAGTTGTAAGGTAGAAGTAAAGCCTCTCAGGAGTTTCAGTTTAGTTCTCCAGTACCGGGGCTGGAATAGAATTAGCATTAGCCGCTAATCGCTATTTCCCCAAATTTAGAGGCGAGTATTATCGGCCTGTAGCCTGCTGCTAACCCCGGCTAGCACTGCTGGCGCTAGCTCTTTTGTTGTTTAGATGGAAGTATTATCAGACTGTAGTCTGCGTGTTTACCGTGTTAAAATAAGCTACGTGGGACGAACCACTAGCTAATATCATCCTGGCTTACTGAAACACTCTGGGGTTCCTCAGTATATCGCGGTCGGGTGGAATTAGCCACTAACCGCTAGCAGTTAGCCGCTAATGCGCCAGCCTTATGCTGGAGAAATTCTGGAATCTAAGCTTACTGTAAATAAATAGAAGCATTTAACTCACCCAAACAAACTGTTTTCAAGAGAGAAATCTGTGTAGAATAACATCCAGAAAGTCTTTTTTTATTACAGTTTTGTTTACTTAGCTTAACTTTACTTAACTTACTTAGCTACCCCCCACCACCACCACTCAGCGGCGAGACCTGCTGAATTAGAAGTTCCTTATAGTGTCTCTTAAAATGAGCCTTACAATCCAGTGCATATTATGTATGAAAATAGACCATAAAATAGTCATTCATTGATAGTGTGTCTTATAATACGGTGCGCATTATAATACAACAAATACGGTACTCACAATATATAACAATATGCTGTCAGTCACTGTGTTTGTTTGCTGGTATTTGGTTTAACGGTCGTTGGATGTAAACGCACAGACCTGCTAACGGATGGTACGGTAGACATTTTGGGTCAAAAGGTCAGTGGGTTCGGTTCTGTCTCAGGGCTAATCAGGCTAATCAGGGCATGATCAGCCTCTCCAGACTGGACTGGAGGATTTCCACCTGGATCACTTCCTGCTGGCTGTGGATCAGGGGTGTGGAAATGAAGGCTCTGATTGAGCTTCTCCAGTTTTTTATAATGGATTTAAATAACATTCAGTACAGTGTGCACTGTTTCAGTGGAAAATTATATTAAAATATACAATTCTAAATCATAATGAACCCAATGTTTAGTTTTATACATTTTTACTGTCGTTTTGACAGTGTTAGATCCTATTCAGACAGGATTAGTTTCTCAGGGGGACGTCTGTGAAAAATATTTCACAATTCTACTCAGTGATAACTGCAATTGAAAAAGCAGGAGGACCAGTGAGTTTTTAGACTTTCTCGGTCACATGACATCACGTTCGGTAGCTCCTCCATTTCCACTCGCTGTTGTGTTTTTGTGGATCTCTGTGGAAACGCACACCCAAAGTGTAATTATGGTGCGTAGCAGTGAACAAATGGCTATTTTATTAAACGCGAGGTGATAAAACTCAGAAATGTGCATCCGGACGGGATTTGAAATCAGGGTTCCTGCACCATTTTAAAAGTTACATTTAATGCTTTTTAAGCAGTTTTTAGATAATAAATATAATTTAAGACCCAAAAATGTAGGCATATTTTCTTTGGTAGAAAATTATTTGTTGTATTGGAAATCAAAACTTAACGTAGCTAACTCGCCGCTAATGTTACTATGTTAGCTAGCTCTTTGCTAACCTTAGTTTTCTCCCTGGTGACATAGCTAACTCACCGCTAACGTTACTATCTTAGCTAGCACTCCACTAACCTTAGTTCTCTGCCAGGTAACATAGCTAACTCGCCATTAACGTTACTATGCTAGCTAGCTCTCCGCCAACCTTAGTTCTCTCCCAGGTAACATAGCTAACTCGCCATTAACGTTACTATGTTAGCTAGATCTCCGCTCACCTTAGTTCTCTCCTCAGTTACGTACCTAATTCAGTGCTAACATTACTATGTTAGCTAGCTCTCCGCTAACCTTAGTTTTCTCCTCTGTAAATTACCTAACTCGCCGGTAGCGTTAGTATGTTAGCTAGCCCTCTGCTAACCGTAGTTCTCTCCCCGGTAGCATAGCTAACTCGCCTCTAGCGTTACTATGTTAGCTAGCTCTCCTCCAACCTTAGTTCTCTCCCCGGTGACAAAGCTAACTTGCCGCTAACATTACTATGTTATCTAGCTCTCCGCTAACCTTAGTTCTCTCCCCGGTGACATAGCTAACTCGCCGCTAACATTACTATGTTAGCTAGCTCTCTGCTAATCTTGGTTCTCTTCTTGGTAAATTAGCTAACTCGCTGGTAATATTAGTATGTTAGCTAGCTCTCCGCTAACCTTAGTTCTCTCCCTGGTAACATAGCTAACTCACCGCTACTATGTTAGCTAGCTCTCTGCTAACCTTAGTTCTTGCTGCTAATGTTACTATGTTAGTTCGTTACTAACGTTAGCTAGCTCTCCGTTAACCTTAGGTCTCTTCCCGGTAACATTAGCTAACTCACCGCTAACTCAAAGTTAGCATGTGCTTTCCCACCGGCATTAAACACACTGTCTGAAAATGTAATACCTACAGCAAATTTACAGTAAATTTTAGACAATTTAAGACCTTAACTACTGGGATTTTAATTTAAGACATTTTTTAACTTTTTAAGGACCTGCAGGAATCCTGTAAAATACGGACGTCTGAGAAAAACATACACACGCTCCGGACAGGAATAAAATCACAGAGAAAATCACCCCAACACCCCCTGAGAAACTAATCCTGTCCGAATAGGGCTTTAGAGTGTTTTAGACTGCCGACAGAAACCCCCCCGTACACTCTAAAAACAGTAGTAGTGACAGTGAAACCTGTTGACCGATGGCCGTTCTCCAGCTCTTCACTCATGTCTCTGTTTCAGACGCTTGTTTGGCTCGGTTAAGGTTTGCAGCTGTTTAAAATGCACAGCGCAACACAAAAAATCATTGTAAAGAACGCAGCGCTCTCACAGCCAGCCCATCTGCTGCGGGGCAGTCGCACAGGTGAGTTTATAGAGTACATAATTCCCTTTCTTCACCAAACACAAATCATCTAAACTGCAGACACACCCCTAACTCAACACTGTTTTACAGTACTTATATAATGTTGGAAGATGAAAGAACACTGTGAAAGAATAATAGGATAATAATAAAATATGCAGAGATACAGATACAGAACTACAGTATTGTGTACATGTCCCATGTAATGATGTTATTTCCTGTTACATATTATATACAGCTCAGAAAAAAAATTGAGTTTCTGAATCAATTTCTCTGATTTAGCTATTTATAGGTATGTGTTTGAGTAAAATGAACATTGTTGTTTTATTCTATAAACTACTGACAACATTTCACCCAAATTCAAAATAAAAATATTGCCATTTAGAGCATTTATTTGCAGAAAATGAGAAATGGCTAAACATAATAAAAAAAGATGCAGAGCTTTCAGACCTCAAATAATGCAAAGAAAACAAGTTCATACTCAAAATTTTAAGAGTTCAGAAATCAATATCTGGTGGAATAATACTGTTTTTTAATCACAGTTTTGTAGCTAACTCACCGCTAACAGTACTATGTTATCTAGCTACCAGCTAACTATAGTTCCCTCCCCGGTAATGTAGCTAACTACCCGCTAACCTAGCATTACTCTGTTAGCTAGCTCTCCGCTAACCTTAGTTCTCTCCCCGGTATCATAGCTAACTCGCTGCTAATGTTATTATGTTAGCATGTTAGCTGGCTCTCCGCTAATGTTACTATGTTAGCCAGCTCTCCGCTAACCGTAGTTCTCTCCCCGGTAACGTAGCTAATTTGCTGCTAATGTTAGCATGTTAGCTAGCTCTCCACGTACCTTACTTCTTTCCTCAGTAATGTAGCTAGATAACTCGCTGCCAACATTAGTATGTTAGCTAGCTTGTTGCTAACGTTAGCACGCTCTCCGTTAACCTTAGTTCTCTCCCCGGCAAAGTTTTAAGAGTTCAGAAATCAATATCTGGTGGAATAATACTGTTTTTTAATCACAGTTTTGCATCTTAACATGTTCTCCTCCACCAGTCTTACACACTGCTTTTGGATAACTTTATGCCTTTACTCCTGGTGCAAAAATTCAAGCAGTTCAGCTTGGTTTGTATGTACAAAAAACAAAGTCTAATATTTATTTAATAAATAATTAAAAGTTGTCATGACAAGAAGTTGCTTTTCTTTGTCTTAGAACTACAAAGCACAACACGCACTTACACACACTCCTCCGTGCAGTGTGTGATGATGGTGTGTATGACATGTTCTCATCAGCAGGAGCTTTCTCAATCAGCCCTCGTCTATATGCAGATTAAATAAATATTGATGCCTGGGCATACAAACACCCAATACACACACACACACACACACACACACACACACAAACACCTTGAATTAATTGCTCTTTATGCTGGACAAGTGGTTATGGACACACACACACTCAGACAAACACATTTACACACTCTACTACACACTCTCTCTCTCTCTCTCTCTCTCTCTCTCTCTCACACACACACACACACATACACACATTAAATGGATGTTCATTAGTGCTACATGAGTACTTGAGCTACCAAATGTTTCTGAAAACAATTACTATTTTTCTACATATTATTATTATTATTTAAATTAGCCACAGAATGCTATGTATGATGCTTATGTAAGTTTTTGCTTTTTGTACAAATATTACAAATACTTGATTCTGGTTAATCTGAAGGTTAGCCCATTTATCACCCTGTAAAAATGTACTGGCAAAAAAATGAGAAACTCTGAATCAGATAAATTGATATCTATTGGCACCACGCTTCACGCATGGGGTGGGTTAGAGGGGTATAAACATTGGCATAGGAACTGGGGGATATTAAAAGCATGTGAATTTGTTTCCCCCAAAAATTATATGGTTTCGCTAAGCTCAGCTGTACTGTTAATGAGGAGACAGACCGCTGACAGCTGTGTAAAGGGGGAATCCAATCACAGTGCTGGTTCTGAGAAAAAGTCCCGCCTTTCAGAAGAAACAGCTAATCAGCTCGCTGGTGGGGGAGAAGCCCCACCCCCTCATTGTGAGATTTAGCCCAGCAGCTGATGTTAAAGTAAATCTGGATATACCGCGATTTTTCTAAGAGAAAGGTAACAGAGCTAACCATGTGACCTGTTTTGAGATTATTTCTGATAGCTAGCTAAAAAGACTCCAAACACAAAACACACAGATTAAACATGTGTTTAATGAACTGCAGCTGTGTGAGTCAGTTAGCTTAACTTTGGAATTAGCTAGACAGGTAGTGAAGGTTTAAGAAAATAAAGAAATAAAACTATATGTAATGTTCAGTTTGCCCTGATGTACCTGATCAGCTAATCACTATTTCATTTGCAAATTATGTTTATTAACTTAGAATTACAGGACTTACTGTAACCTATAATGAACGAAAAAAATAGTTATCTAGAAGTTGTTGTGGATGTTGTGGATAGCCAGAATGTAGTACTATACTTTATGTTGATAGTTTAAAGCAGTTTATTAACCTTGGTCTCTGCCCTAAAATGTGTTTTCCACTGAAACCAACTGATCAGCTAATAAACAGTCCTTTACTGAGTTTCACTGTTAAAATCTCTTAGCCCCTATTGAGCATAAATCATTATCTAAATCCAGCAGTGTGTTAGACACATCATACCACCACTTACTTTATTAAGTGACTTTAAAGCAGATAAAACAGTGGGAATATGCAGTATACGCCCTTGGTTATAAAGCCCCCAGTACTGAGCTGTGGAGCAGTGGAACTGTGTTCTCTGCAATGATGGAGCTTCATCCATCATTCCATTTCGTTGGATGGGATGAGTTGAGGTTTTGTTAATGAGGTACAGGGTGATCATCATCCGGCATCCTTTGATTTTGACCTTGCTAACACTCTTATGGCTGAATGCAATCAAACAAAAAGCAGGTTAAAGTATTTTTATTATGCTTGATTTCAGAAAAAGCAGTGAATGAGCAGGTGTCACAATACGTTTGGTCATATAATGCATGTAGAGAATGATTCTCTCAGCTCTGAAACAGACTGAACGAGTGTCTTTGTCAGTCAGTGTTGGTTTCTGCAGTTAGCCTGGCGCTAATAGAGCTGTGAATGAGGCTGAATTAAAACAGCAGCGTCGTTCACCTCATTAGCACCAAACAGCTAAAATGGATTACCCTCTCTTCCCATGATGCATCTGTTTAATTACAACACACAATAGCAGCGCAGCATCCCGGAGGGAAGCGGCGGCGAGAACAAATCGGTGATGGACAGTCGCAGGAAGCGCTCTACAATCCACGCATGAACAATTCTCCGCTAATGCTCTAACAACACTGCGAGCTCAGGCTTAGCATTTCCACAGGCTTCACTAAAACACAGCTAATAAACAGCAGCCGGGCAAACGGCTTAATAACCAGCACAGCTGTAACCTTGTGAATCTCTCTCTATCTATTACTTTCTCATTCTCTCGCTTTCTCTCTCTCTCTCTCTCTTCACACTAATCCCCTGTGTCTCTTCTTTCTCGGCTAAAAACTCCACCAGAAGTATGAACGTCCTCTAAAGCTCCTTTTACACCCCTGCAGTTATAACCTGGTATTTACCATCAATTAAACCAGAAAAGTTTTAGTGTGAACGCAAATCGAAGTCGCAAATCAGATGATGTGCCACTTTTTATCATACAGAAGAGCCAGTAAAATTCTTGGTTAATAACTTCACCATTAACGTGAACATCCTTTAGTAGCTCCAATTCACACCTGCATTAATAACCCGGAATTTACCAGAAATTAAACTGGATTAGTTTCAGTGTAAACACAAATCAGATTCAGAATCCAGATATCTGCATCTGCAAAATTACAACACACAACAGCAGCACGCCATCCTGGAGGGAAGGGGCGACGAGAACAAATCGGTGATGGAGAGTTGCAAGAAGCACTCTACAATCCACGCATGAACAATTTTCTGCTAATACGCTAACAACACTGCGAGCTCAGGCTTAGCATTTCCACAGGCTTCACATTTCACAATAAACAGCAGCAGGGCAAACGGCTTAATAACCAATACAGCTGTAACCTTGTGAATCTCTCTCTTGCTTTCTCTCTCTCTCTCTCTCTCTCTCTCTTTTCTCCTCCTCTCCACTAATCCCCTGTGTCTTATCGTTCTCTGTTAATAACTCCAGCAGTTACATGAACGTCCTCTAGAGCTCATGTTCACACCTTCAGTTATGATCCTGTATTTAAAAGCAAATAAACTGAAATAGTTTTAATGTAAACACCTATTAAGAGTCAAATTCTAAAGCTAGGAAGCTCCATGCATGAGCAATGTATTTATGAACACAGTGAATGCATTGTATGAACACAAATCAGAACCAGAATTCAGCTAAAGTTTACTCAAATTCCCAAGAGATTAGCAAGAAGCTTGTGCGCAAACAAAAGATGATACATTTTGTAATGGGTGGGGAGCGATAGCTCTCCAGCCCAGAAGGTTGTAGAATCCAAGTGCAGAGCAGTAGATCTCGAAGCAGGTAAACCCAAGAAAAAAAGGATAATAATAATAATAATAATAATAATAATAAGAAGAATTAATATATAATCGTTAATATATATATATATATATATATATATATATATATATATATATATATATATATATATTAATAGGATATATAATAATATTATATAATAATAATATTATATATATATATATATATATATATATATATATATATATATATATATATATTTATAATTATTATTATTATTATTATTATTATTATTAAACCCCGCTCCACGCGTGGATCGAACTCAGGCTGTCGCGGTCGCGGCCCAATGCTCTAACCGCTGAACCAGCGAGCGGATTGGGACGCGGCCGCTTTAATCACTCTTTAAAGGGCCTTTGCCGAAAGGGGCGGAGCAACGAAAACGGGCGGAGAGCGAAAACGAGAGTGAAAACAAACCTGGCGCCGAGCGTGAGTGAAAGAGAGGGGGAGAAAACGTAAACTAAGGCTTGCCTGGAAGCGGCTACCTCTTATGAGACGAGGTGAAGGGGTTCTGGGGTCCTTACATCGTGCACACACCGCACAAGCGGCCACGTAGGAGCGCACGTCCTGCTCCATGCGGGGCCACCAGAAACGGCGCTGCAGGAACTCCAACGTGCGTGTAATCCCCGGGTGCGCTGTCTGAGGGGAAGTGTGGCCCCAGGCGAGCACCTGCCTTCTGAGGGAGGAGGGCACGTAATCCCGACCCGGGGGGCCGTTCCCCGGATCAGGATTGGCCTCCTGGGCACGTCTAACAGGGTCCATCAGACCCCACCTGAGGGGCGCCAAGATCCTGGCCTGGGGAACAATGGTGGACGGCTCCACAGGGAGAGGGAGGGGCTCCCACTGGCGAGAGAGGGCGTCCGGTTTGACGTTCTTGGTCCCGGGACGGTACGACAAGATAAAGTCAAACCGGGTGAAGAACAACCCCCATCTGGCCTGGCGTGGGTTCAGACGCCTGGCCTGCTGAATGTAGGGCAGGTTCTTGTGGTCTGTCCAGACCAGAAAGGGGTGTTCCGCCCCTCAAGCCAATGCCTCCACTCTTCCAGGGCGAGTTTCACGGCCAGGAGCTCCCGGTCTCCCACATCATACCGCTGCTCCGCAGAGGAAAGACGGTGGGAGTAGTAGGCGCAAGGGTGCAGTCTGCCCCCAGGCCCCGATCACTGGGACAGGACTGCCCCTACGCCTACTTCGGAGGCATCCACCTCAACGACAAACGGAAGTCCCGGATTAGGCAGTTGGAGAACTGGGGCTCTGGTCAACAGGCGTTTGATGGCATCAAATGCCTCCTGGGCCTCTGTGGACCAGCTAAACCGTCCTGACGCCTTCCTCGTCAGGGCGGTTAGCGGGGCGGCCACAGAGCTAAAATTCTTCACGAATCGACGGAAGAAATTAGCAAAGCCCAGGAAACGCTGGACCAGGCGCACCGAGGTGGGCTGGGGCCAGTTCTCCACTGCCTTGATCTTGGTGGGGTCCATGCGCAGTGTGTTGTGAGACACAACAAAACCCAGGAAGGAGATGGTCTGCGCATGGAACTGGGACTTCTCAAGTTTGACGAAGAGGTGGTTCTCCAGGAGGAGCTGGAGAACCTGTCGGACATGGGTGACGTGTTCGTCTACGGACCGGCTGTAGATGAGAATGTCGTCCAGGTAAACGAACACGTACTGGTCCAAGGCCTCCCGAAGCACCTCGTTAATGTACCCCTGGAAGACGGCGGGGGCGTTCATCAACCCGAACGGCATGACCAGGTACTCATAGTGCCCGGACGCGGTGATGAACGCCGTCTTCCACTCGTCACCTGCCCTGACCCTGACCAGGTTGTAGGCACTGCGCAGGTCCAGCTTCGTAAAGACGGTGGCCTGCTGCAGTGCCTCAAAGGCAGATGACATGAGGGGTAAGGGGTACCGATTCTTTATGGTGATTTTGTTGAGGCCTCTTTAGTCAATACAGGGCCTCAACCCACCGTCTTTCTTCCCCACAAAGAAGAAGCCTGCGCCGGCTGGGGAGGTAGAGGGGCGGATAAACCCCAGAGCTAGGGCCTCCTGGATATACTCCTCCATCGCTCTGCGTTTTGGGCCTGAAAGGGAGAACAACCTTCCCCTGGGGGGGCTAGCTCCAGGGAGAAGGTCGATGGCGATATCGCAGGAGCGGTGGGGGGGCAGTATCTGGGCCTTCTTCTTGTTGAACACCTCCCGGAGGTCCAGGAATTCCGTAGGCACCTGAGACAGATCAGGCCCTCCGGAGCCAGGGACCTTACCACTGGGAGCTCTGGGAGGCTGGAGGCAGGAGGACCGACAGGCCGGCCCCCATGCCAACACCGAATGGGTCAGCCAGTCGACATGGGGGTTGTGTCGCTGAAGCCAAGGGAAACCAAAAATCAGCTGCAAGTCGGGGGCGCTTATGATGTACAGCGCAACCTGTTTGAGACCTAACTGCTCTGCTGGATCCATGTTTTGTCTGGATCTTTCTGTAATGGGTGGGGAGCGATAGCTCTCCAGCCCAGAAGGTTGTAGAATCCAAGTGCAGAGCAGTAGATCTCGAAGCAGGCAAACCCAAGAAAAAAGGGAAATAATAATAATAATAATAAGAAGAAGAAGAATTAATATATAATCGTTAATATATATATTAATATGATATATAATAATATTATATAATATTATATATATATATATATATATATATATATATATATATATATATATAATAATTATTATTATTATTATTAAACCCCGCTCCATGTCGGGGATCGAACTCAGGCTGTCGCGGTCGCGGCCCAATGCTCTAACCGCTGAACCAGCGAGCGGATTGGGACGCGGCCGCTTTAATCACTCTTTAAAGGGCCTCCGCCGAAAGGGGCGGAGCAACAAAAACGGGCGGAGAGGGAAAACGAGAGTGAAAACAAACCTCGCGCAGAGCGTGAGTGAAAGAGAGGGGGAGAAAACGTAAACTAAGGCTTGCCTGGAAGCGGCTACCTCTTATGAGACGAGGTGAAGGATTAACTAAACAAAAGGGGCTTCCAACGATAACAAAACTAAACTGAGGTGCTTATGGATTTAAACGCTGCTCCACCAGAGAGGGGAGGAACAGCGCGGGAGAGGGAAGGTAAACAAGCCGCGTGCCTCGCGGTGAGAGACACACACACACACACACACACAGACTCGAGAGGGCCAGCAGAACAGAGCACACCGCTCTGCTCCACCAAACTAGAGACAGATAGATGGCGGCTGTGGAGCTCACTGCTCTACACAGCTCCACCAAACTCGAAGGGAGACAACAAAGGGAAGAGATAGAGAGCCGGGGCTCGCTCGGAAAACCGGCATAGATTCACTCTCACGAGCTTCAAAGATCCAGCGCCGAGTGGCTGATTGGCGCTGCTTATAAGGTGTTCAAAGCAGGTGTTGGTAATTAGCCAATCAACCCTCGGGGCTGGCCTGGCGCGCCCTCCGATACCCCGGAGGATGCCTCGGTCAGGCACCAGCCCTTACACATTTAAAGAAAACAGGGAGGTCTGAGTGAACACCAGCAGGGCTCCAGACTATCACCATCCCACTGTCCCGGGAATAGTAAACATAGCACCTAGACAGGATTTAAGAATTTGTGTGCTGTCAAATTGGTTATAACATGAATGCCTGCTGGTCTTTTCACAGAAGCTCCACCTTTTAATATGAAGCCAATCAGCTTGCTGGTAACACCACAGTAGAAGGAGTGTCAACATGGTGCTGCTGGGAAAAGACAGTTGGTGTTGTGCCATGTCAGTCAACTGTGGAGCTTCAAAAGTGCCAAAGGTTAGCAGGGAAACTGCACCACTTTCTGGCTAACAGTGGAACTGCGCTTTTAAGACAAGCAGATGTGGCAGACTTGAATTGGCCAGCAAAAAAAAAAATTATGAGAAACAAAAACAACTGATGACATCATGGCAGTAAAATAATAACAATTCCAGGACAGTTTGACAGAAAGTATTGGGACGGTTCTGGGACAATTGTGAAGAAAGCCCTGCCTGGAAGAGTGGAATGCTTCTTGAGTGCTTTAAATATACACTATGCACAACCTTTATCTTCCATGGCATCTGGCAAAAATCATGGGACATGATACTAGTTCTTTATTAGTATTTAATTAAATATATATATATATATATATATATATATATATATATATATATATATATATATATATATATATATATATATAGATAACAAGCTGGCCAGTAGCACAGCATGTATCTTCAATGCAGCAATATGTGGAAGAGCATTGTCCTACTGGAAAAAGCTCGCTGATGAGAGCATTCAGAGATTGTTCTTTGTCTACCTATATTTCTCTCTCTCTCTATCACTGTTTCTCACTTCCCATGTCTTACTCTCTCTCTCTATCTCTCTCTCTCTCTGACAGGTAGAGGAATGATATCGGTGAGCCGTTCAATAAGCTCTATGAAACATTCATGAAGTGGCACCTACTTCCTCTCCCAACACACCAACAATAAAACCCATCATTCCTCTATCCCCCTTTCCCTTGCTCCTTCCACTCCTAACACACTGATATCCCTTCATCCCTCCATCCCTCGCTTCTTTTACTCCTAATACACAAATCTCTCTCTCTCTCTCCTTTCTTATCCTCATGTCTGTGTTCCTCTTTCCATCACTCACTCCCTATACATCGCTCCTTCCTCTCCTGTCCCCTGTCCTCTCTCTTTCTCCCACATCCCTTCATCCCTCCCTCCTCTCTCTCCTCTCTCTCTCGCTGTCACTCAGTCTGATTTCCAGACTCGTCTTTAATCTGCCCTCCTCTCTCTAACTCTTTATCCCTCCATCCATCCTTTTCTCCTCGTTTACTCTCTCCTTCCGTCTCCCTACAGCACTGCGTTTCACGTATCACCCCTTCCCCTGTACCCATGTTCTCTGTGTGTAATGTATTCCTCCCTCTCTATCCCTCTATTTTCCCTCCATCTCTATCTCTCTCATTTATATCCAGGCCACGGGACTCCGGCTCCCTCCTTTTTTCATTTCCGCTCTTCAACAGTTCAACAGTCTCTTTATAATGATGAAGGCCACTCGCCCCTACACTCTGGGAGAGTGTGTGTGTGTGTGTGTGTGTGTTTGTGTGTGTGTGTGTGTGTGTGTGTGTGTGTGTGAGTGCACTGCAGCTTTACTGCCCTCTTCAGGACTAACACACACACACACACTCAGGGCCGCTGATTTGAATATGCTAATGTATGTAAACACTTCCTATAGCCTCAAACAGAGGATTTACTGTGCTCCGGAATAAAGAAAGAAAACAGAGATCAAAAGTGAAGTGAGAATAACACAGCATAATATTATGACCACCTCCTTGTTTCTACACCTATTATCCATTTTATTACGAGTCGTTCTGTATCTGTTTCTCTGTATACTTTATTATTATCTCTTTATTAGTATCTTTCACCCTGTTCTTCAATAGTCAGGACTCCACAGGATGGACCACCACCACAGAGCAGCTGAATGGGTGCCATTTGCTTGTTGTAACTCTTCCAAATAAAACGTATTTATTTATTTATTTTTAACTCTGAATCTAATAACACATATATTAAACTATTCAAAACATGTACTGATCAAACTCAGGCAGGTTTACTTATTTTTTACAAGGTTTACAAGGTTTTTAATCCGAAGATGTTTAAAAAACTCATGTGTCATTTAAAAAGCATGTTTAAAAGCAAATCCACTAATTCCTTTGATTTTCTTTGAAGAAAGTATTTATTTTAAAGAAATGGTTGACTGCATGTTCAAATAATTAATATTTATGACAAAAAACACTCCTGTTAATGGCACTCACTCCTGTTACTGGAACCCACTCCTGTTACTGGCACACCTTCCTGGTACTATTTATGTTTTGAGTAACATGAATGAAAGTAACAGGAATTAGTTTTTAGCATACAATTAGCAAAAACATGAAAAATAGCTATATGGCAGATATGAAAATTGCACAAGATTTTCCCAAATTTTGTATTATAAAAATAAACAAATAACATCTAAGAATGAATTTAGGCCTTAATCATAGTTACAATCAGATCAAATATACAGAAAGTACCAGCTGATGTCACTTCCTGTTGCAGATGTGACTTGTAAAACGTTCCAGACGTTTCAGATGGGGTAATGTGTTACGGTAACAGGAGTGAGTGAAACCCAGGGTCACAACTAAAATGTGTATTTAACTTAAATATTATTGATTTATTATAAAAGAATATATATATATATATATATATATATATATATATATATATATATATATATATATATATATATATATATATATTAAAGCACAGATGATATTTGGAGTCAAATGCATAAAAATACACATCTGAAAGATTTTAATAATTATATTTCATGGTAAACGTTTTTGTTAAAGAGAGGGGACAGGTAACAAATGCTATGGATAAGACACTATGCTAAATAATAAAATGTATTGTAAAGTTACAATTGCAAGAAAAGTATGTGAACCCTTTGGGATTACTTGGATTTCTGCATAAATTGGTCATTAAATGTATTCTGATCTTCATCTAAGTCACAACAATAGACACAATAAACACAGTCTTCTTAAACTAATACCACACAAAAAATTATATGTTTGCGTAGTTTTATTGAACACATTTAATTGTGTGCACATTTGTAAATGTAATTTCCTAGGGACAGAAACAGCACCCATTCAGTGAAATGGCCTTATTATATTTGGATTATCATGGTGGTGGTGTATGAGGTGTTAGTGTGTGTTGTGATGGTATGAGTGGATCAGATACAGCAGTGCTGCCGGAGTTTTTAAACACTGTGTTTAATCACTCACTTAAATTAAAGTCAGAGACAGAAGCTCTAAATCTGTTGCTGCACAGTTTGTGAGGATAATCCTCTACTTCTTTATCAGTGCACAAATGATCCTGCCCACAGGACACTTTCCCCAGGATGCACCTCAGAGGACACTGCCAACAGGAATCTGCCCACAGGACACTGCCAACAGAATGCTGGGCACAGGCAGGATGCTGTTGGTGGTCTATTCTCAGTAAAGCAAGTATCACTGATGTATTTAAAAAACTCCAGCAGCACTGCTGTATCTGGTGGGGTTTAGTTTAGTTCTCCAGCACTGAGACTCGAGACTAGAGCTCTTTCACCGTTCAGAGGTGAGTATTATGGGCCTGTAGCCTGCACGTTTATCGTGTTAAAACAAGCTACATGGGATGAACACTTAGGTTTCCTCAGTGTGGCGCTGTCAGGCAGCATTAGCCGCTAACCGGGGCAAGCCTTAGTGGCTAGTGGCTGCAAATCTAAGCTTACTGTAAATAAACCGAAGTGCTTTACTCACCAAATAAACAGTTTTCAGGAAAAAAATACACAATTACGACCTGCATTCAATGTGAATATGATTTCTGCCAGAGTCTCTTGTCTGGACGAAATGTCCTCAGACCTCACTCCAACTCCCATAATTCACCTGGCCTTGCCATGAGCATGCTGGTCAGTGTTTAATCAACCTAATGCGATAGATAACAGAGCTTAGATCGGGCCCAAAAAATGCAACCCGACCCATAAACTGGCTGTTTTCGGGCCGTTTGAATGAACAAAATCTGTTCAGAATGATGTTAGTTAACACTAAACCCTGAAGGAGCACATACCTATTATTTAATGTTTTTTTATAAGAATAGCTGCACACAGCGCTGCAAGTCAAACGCGGAGGAGCTCACGTGCGGCCAGAGCTGCGTTATTATAACATTCTAACTGGTGCAACTTTTTTTGAACAGTTTTTGAACTTACAAGGTTATAAAAATGTAAAATTTTCATTATAGTTTAATTTCATTTTGTTTTCACTTTTTCTCCTTAATTCAGTTAGGGGGTTGTTAATAAATTAACAAACACGAAAACGAAGGGTATTCTATCAGTAATTTCAATTTGTTTTAGTTAGTTTTATAAACACACAATACAGTTCCAGTTAGTTATGTTATTTTTTTATTAGTTTCAGTTAACAACAATATTTTTTCACTTTCAGTTTTCGTTATTTCGTTCATTTTCGATGCCTATATCACAGACTATTTTCTGGAGCCCGACCCGGCCCGAGGAATGAGGTGGGAAATCTCGACCCAACTTCGGGTCAGGTCAGGGTTTCGGGCAGAGAGTCTAAGCTCTTACAGATAATACCTCAAAACCTATACAGTTGTGGGCATTCCCAAGCCTCCAAGTTGTCCCCTGAGATGACACTTCATAACCAGTTTACTTGCTGATGTCCCATGACTTTTGTCATTTCAGCGTATTTCCTCTACTGATGGACAGTTTACTCATACTAGTTCATATACACCCGCACAGTCTCCAGCATTTGGTAGAGCCTGACCCTAGATCAGGATGTAACAATCTTAAAAATATTAATTAAATATATATAAATCATATAACAGTATAACTATGGTGATTTTTTCAGTGCATTAGATAAACAAAGGTCAGGTTAATGGAGAAATGATGTAACTAAATGACTCGTTTCTTTATACCAATGTAGAAAAGTTGCGCCGGGTTTTAAATGAAGGCAGGAGGTTCAACAGGCATTTCCAGCTCTCACAGAGCTTTCAGCTGAGCTGAGGAAGTGAACAGTAAATGACAGGTAATTAAAGTGATTCAGACTGGCTTCCTGCTCTGTCCAAGAAGAGCCGTCCCAAACAAATCCACAGCCTTTCTCTCTCTGAGGGTTTTTACTGAGAAACATGCTGTTAGCCACAGTCAGTCAACATGACCTGTACTCTGCTGATGTTTTGATGGATTAGTATAAAGGTCAAACCTGGACATAAGATCTCTTTCATATTATGGCATGAACTACTCAATTAAGTAAATAAAAAAAACTTAAAGAAACAAATTTCAGACAATCTGAAACATTTCAAGAATTGAAAAAAGGAGGAGCAAGAGTTCCCTCTGTTGTACAGGATAAGTTCCTCAGAGTTATCAGCCTCTAACTACAAGTTAACAGCACCACAGATTAGAGCACCTAAATGTTTTACATTTTGGTATTATGTAATTTCGTCTGTCTAAAGAAACAATCAACAGTATACAATAGTAAGGAACTATCCAAAATGACACAACATGAGATAATTGAGCAATACAATTTTTCTCAATCACTGTACGAATTATAAGGCACACTATCAATGAATTTCTATTTTTGGGTCTTTTTCATAAATAAGGCGCACCGGATTATAAGGCGCATTTTAAGCGACAATAGTAAGGAACAGGGGTGTCGCCATGTTTCCATTCAAATTCAGCAGGTCTTGCGGCTGTGGGGGCGTCTAAGTAAACTAAACTATAATTCTTACTAAAATTATGAAAAATGAAATAAAAAAATAAAATGAAAGTTTAGATTTCGTGCCACATATTTGTACTATATGGTACAACTAAAGTTGTACAATATATTGCAATATTACAGGTTTTTTAAATTGCAAACACGCTAAAATGACGTGTAACACAATTATTTAAACTGCCACATAGAGGGTATAACCTCTTCTCAAGTCTCCAAAACTCTTAACATAGTTTCTGCTTTATACCCATTTTGCAGTTAAAAACAGCACTTTTTAACTGCACTGAACACAATTCTCTGCATAACACACAACAATCTGACATAAAGTCACATGTTTCCATATCAAAACACAGCTATCCAGAACATGAGCTAATTGACCAATACAGTTTTTCTCAATTGCTGTAGGAATTATAAGGCACACTATCAATGAACATCTTTTTTCTGGTCTATTTTCCTACACAAGGAGCACCTGATTATAGGGCGCATTTTAAGAGACAATAGTAAGGAACAGGGGTGTCGCCATGTTTCCCTTCTAATTCAGCGGGTCTCGCGGCTGTGGGGGCTAAGTAAACTAAACTATAATTCTTATAAAAAAACATTTCAAGTCAAACCAGTGCTGGATCTACACAGATTCCTCTCCTGAAAACTGGAGACTCCTGTTTATTTGGCTGAGTAAAGCACTTCCATTTATTTACAGTGGGCTTAGATTTTAGCATGGTTAGCAGTAGCGCTAGCCACATTTAGCAGTGCTTAGCACTAGTAATTGGCAACCGACAGAGCTAGACTAAGGACCCCTGAGTATTCCTGTAACCCAGGGCGCTAACAGCCAGTGGTTCGTCCCATGTACTTTTGTTTTAATACGGTACCTCTGAACAACAAAAGAGCTAACACTGCAGTTAGCGGCTAATGCTGTAGACTTTACTGTTCATTACAACCTGACTAGTAAAATTCATAAATAAAGCGAACCACATTATAAGGCACACTGTCAAATATGGGGAAAATTAAAGAATTTTAAGTGCGCCTTTTAGTGCAAAAAATACGGTCATACTTTTAAACTTACAAACATTTTACTGGTACTATATGTCCAAATGTTTGTGGACTGGGGTGGGAATCACAAGGCATCTCATGGTACTAATTTATAATGATGCGATGTCCACGATAACCTTAATATCACAAAACTCTGATTCTGCGATACTAAAATATTGATACCTTTTGAACTTTTTACATTTTGTAACAAGGTTAAATGTATTTCACTTAAATTTCATTGAGAAGTGATGGACCAACTTAAGGTAGCAAATGATTGGGGAGTGGAATGAAAATGATACACATTTTTCAAAATGTAATAAAATCTAAATCTGAAAAATGTGGAATAATGAAGCAGTAATTTTAGTAAGTAATTTTAGAGATAAGAGCACCCATGTTTCAATAAAATATCCATATTTGGTGGCATGTATCGATACAATTAGAACAACTAAACTATATGATATATTGCAATATTAATATATTGTCTCCTGCGATGGATTGGCGGCCTGTCCGGGGTGTATCCTGCCTTCCGCCCGATGCCTGCTGGCTCCAGCTCCAGCCCCCCCCGCGACCCTTCACGGATTAAGCGGTTGACAATGAGATGAGATGAGATATATTGTCTCACACCATTGTGGACACAATTTCTAATGAATGCTTTCAGCTACAGCCATGGGCTAGAGGTGTATAAATATCCAGCACTGAGCTGTGGAGCAGAGAAACAATGAATGAGCAGCTGTGCTTTTACTTTTGTCCATATAACATGGGTGTCCTTAAACTCAACCCTGAAAAGCTACTCCTGAAGAAGGTGAAAAGACCAATCAGAGCAGGTTCTTGGTTCTGTAGAGACTCTGGAGTTTAACCTCTGGAGATCACTGTCATTAGAATGGTCATGGTGGTCTGCCATCCTGATGTTGTTTTTGTTGTTGTATTAGACTTTAAAAAAATCAATATACACAGTTCTCTAAAACACAAGTACTCAGAGATCTAAACCACATGGACAGACAATCACCATGGCAACTGTGCCTGTGGTTTTAAGATGGCACATGACATAATTCACATCACTTCCTGCATCAGAGTGATGTTTAGATATATTACACTCCAAACCCCTACTGTGCACATGCACACACACTCTCACACAAAAACAGACGTTTCAAATACAGTTATGTACTGTATACACACAATAACGCTGCAGGATGAAGAAAGAAAGTAGATAAAGAAAGGAAAGAGAACAGACATAGAAGAAGGTAAATGAGTAAAGGCTAAGTGAAAAAATAAGATAAGAAAAGAAAAGATAGATGAAGAGAAAAAGAAACAAAATGAGAAAAGACAAGAGAAAGAGAGGAGAGGAGAATTATAGAATTCAGGTAAGATAAGAGGAGAAGAGAAGAATAGAAAAGTGAAAAGAAGTGCAAAATAGAAAAGATGAAAGAAGAAGATAGCAGTGTGAGAAGCTGTGAGACAGTGTGAGACAGTGTAAGAAGCTGTGAGACGGTGTGAGACTGTGTGTGAAAGTAAGAGATGGTGTGAGATGTACAAAATAGAAGGATGTGACATTGTATGAGGTGTGTAAGACAGGTGAGATGGTGTGAAGCTGTGAGATTGTGTGAGAAACTAAGAAGATAAGAGATGCAGTGAGAAGGTGTAATAAATTGTGAAATGGGTGTACGAGATAGTAAGAGACATTGTGCGAGATGTGTAAAAAGCTGTAAGATAGTTTGAGATAGTGTGAGAATTGAAAGGTGTAGGAAGCTGTGAGATACTGTTTGTGAAGTTGTGAGAAGCTGTGAGATGGTGTGAGAAGCTGTGAGATGATATGTGAAGTAAGAAGTGTAAAAAGCTGTGAGATGGTTAGAGAAGCTGTGAGATGATATGTGAAGTTGTTAGAAGTGTAAACAGCTGTGAGATGGTGTGAGATGGCGTGAGAAGCTGTGAGATGATATGTGAAGTTGTGAGAAGTGTAAAAAGCTGTGAGACGGTGTGAGAAGCTGTGGGATGATGTGTGAAGTTGTGAGAAGTGTAAAAAGCTGCGAGATGTTGTGGAAGAGTGTGAGATTTGTAAGAAGCTGTAAGATGGTTGGAGACGGTGTGAGCAGCTGTGAGATGATATGTGAAGTTGTGGGAAGTGTAAAAAGCTGTGAGATGGTGTGAAATGGTGCTAAACAGTGTGAGATGTGTAAGAAGCTGTAAGAAGGATTGGTTTGAGATTGAGTGAGGAATGAGAGGTGTGAGATGGAAGTGAGATGATGTGAGAAGCTGTGAGGTATGTGAAGTTGTGAGAAGTGTAAGATGCTGTGAAATACTGTGAGATGGTGCAGGACAGTGTGACATGTGTAAGAAGCTGAGGCGGTGTGAGAAGATCTGAGATGGAAGTGAAGTTGTAAGAAGTATACGAAGCTGTGAGACGGTGTGAGATGGTGTGAGAAGTGTAAGAAGCTGAGATGGAGTAAGATGGTGTGGGGAGCAGTGAGAACCTGTGAGACTGTGTGAGACAGTGTGTTGAGTTGGGTCATTGATATGCTGGTGGCCATGGGTGAAGATGTAGAGCTGTGAGGATCGTCTCATTAATTCTGCCCTGTAATGATTGTGCTCTCGCGTTCTCTGCGAGAGAATGAGAGAGTAGCACTTTATACTTCAGTAATTATCTGGCAGACCCTACGCTGTGTGTGTGTGTGTGTATGTGTGAGTGCGTGTCTGACACACACTGGTGAGACAGCGCGAGAGAGAAAGAGCGAGACAGCGAGAAAGAGAGAGAGCATAATTAATAGTATGATAATGTCACTCTCTCAGACAGACGGCTCATATTTGAAGTTGGCAATGTGCCAGGAACTTTCAGTGCCTTCTCTGCAATATTGATTATTATGATATTATAGCTACATATATACCCCATCCAGCCATAACATTAAAACCACTGCCAGCAGAAGGGAATAGCACTGATGATCTGGTTCCAGAGGTTCCTGTAACAGGGGGTGGTTTATAAAGTATACTGTATATGTTAGGCAGTAAGTGAACAAACGAACTTCGAAGTTTAAAACACTGGTTTAATTATGTTTATGACTTATTTATTTGGGATATTTTAAAATTAAAATTATTATAAGTTCTCTTTAAAATGTGTAATTGCTTGACTATTCTTTTACACTGTCATAATATCAGTGCATAAAATGGTCTTAGAATGTCAATAATATTGTTTCTGATCCTTAGAAATGTACTGTTGTGCTGTTTGCGTTTGAATTTGTTTAAATTAATTTAAAAAAAAGAAAAAAAAACAGAGTTAAAGAGCCTACTAAACAGTGGGATTCATTATGGATTATTAAAGACAATTTACTTTAAATGTACCAAGTAATCATGCGATGAAGAAAAGGAAATCCTGTATAGAAGAAAAAGATAAATCAAGATGCATCGATAATCTCTTTATAATCACATCACAGACCACTGAATCATAATCAAACAAATCATAAGGTGCACAGAGATTTCCACAACTAATATTGTTTATCAGAATTTTCTATGGGACAGTTTATGACAGGCCAGCTAATATATAACTGTATTTTGCCTTTTTAGTGCATGAAATGGTTGTAGAATGGCAATAACATTGTTTAGGCGTGGGGACAGTTTCCGATTCTTAGGGCGTTTTCACACCTGTAGTTTGTTTCTCTGGTCCAAATCAGTTAATGAGTTCGTGTACTTGGAGCGTTTTCTCGCTCTGTTCGGTCTGGTTTCATATAGGCATAAATGTAAACTCACAAAAAAAATAAATAAAATAAAATAAATAAATGTAAACACACCAAAATGCGCATCAATAAACCACGTGAGCAGCCCGTGTCCTCTGATTTTTTAGAGCTGTCTGACACGGGAGTACATAAAATATAAATATACGAAAAAATAAATACAGCGAGAAGATTTTGTGTTCCGGCGCAAATATATACATAATAAACAGAGTCACGCGGCTGTGAGCAGTGAATGCAGTGCATGGACACAGCGTTTCTTCACAGCTGTGGTAATTAGCGTTATCTGGCTAATATATCAGATTAAACTGTGCTTGCTTTATCAGCAGTTTAGCTCAAATAAATGGACTATATTTAATAGCTAGATCCGATCAAGACCGGATCACGTTCTCACCACAAGCGAACCACTCCAGAGTTCGTTTGGTACCGGACCGAGACCACCTTCTCTAGCTGCTCTCGGTCCGGTTCTTTTGATCCGCACCCGAGTGCAATTACTGTTTACACACCTGCTCAATCGAACCTCACTAAAGTTACTAACGGACCAGAATTCGTTTTAACCGGACCAAATAGTGCTGGTGTGAAAACAGCCTAAGATGCATCACGATTCGAATGTTGACTATTCTGAATCTATTCACAAATACCAAAAATCTATTCAAACCTATCAACATGTACACATTTTACAAAAACATACAAGAACACCTGTAGGATTCCATGTTCTAAAGCAGGGGTTCTTAACCTTTTTATCTGCACGACCCTCCCCCCCATTTTTGACAGCACAAATAAAATGGTTTGGATGGTTGGGCCTGCATTGAGGCACAAATATTTTCTATGCATGGCTTAGTAGGGCTCAGAAACAGGCGCAAAACGCCTTTCACGTTGAGACGAGCTCTATATTAGTTTTTTAGATCATGCAGAAAATCCAGATTCACAGAGAAATGTTAATCCAAAGGGAAGGATTTTTTTCAGTACCATTGAACTTAGTGGTGGGGCTTCCATTAACAGTAAAAATCGAGAATGTAGGCAGAGAGCATTCTTCACCACACTGCAGTCGCGCATCCTCTCCTTCGCTTGTCGGTGTACATATATATATTTCAAGTACTTTTTATCATATTTCTTTCTGGAAGCTCAACCTTCTAAAAAAGGCTCCATTTTAATTCAGCCAGGACTTGCAGAGCTGCAGCGCGCATGTGTGAACCTATATCGAGTAAAGCAGCGAATGATTCAGTTTGAATCAGCAAAAAGATACTTTATAAAAAAACGACCAATTTTAAACCATGCGGTTCCCTGAATTGAGCCTGAGAATGAGTTGGTTTGATTCAGTAAAGAAAAACAAAGTTTAGTGCCCAAATGTGATTTGTCTCAAGTTTAGCTGAGAAAACATCCCATACATGCCCCCCGGATGTATGTCACGACCCCCTGGGGGTCCCGACCCGCAGTTTAAGAACCCCTGTTCTAAAGTATGAATATTGTGTGATCTCACAAGTGTGTTCGCAGTTACTGTTTGTGTCTAGTAGATTTTTATTTTAATCATTTGATTAATGACAATAACTATGCTCTTTTTACGCAAATAGAAATAGTGTTAGGCCCCAAGTGGTCCAGCGATCTCCTGTGAGGTGCAGCCGTTATGTTCAGGAGATCTCTGGTTCGAATCCCGGTCATGGAGCTTGCTATTAGCTGCCAGAATCCTGAGAGAACAATTTGCCTTGCTCTTTCTGGATGGGTAGATGGAGCTCTTTCCCCTCATCACTCCAAAGGGTGATGTCACTCAGCACAAGGCATCTGTGAGCTGCTGTATCAGAACCGAGTTGCGGCACTTTCCTCCGAAAAGCGCGCTGTGATGCTACTCGGCAATGCTGCTACATCATCAGCAGCAGTTCGAAAAGAGGTGGTGGCTGACTTCACATGTGCTAGTCCTCATCCTCCTTGTGTTGAGGCATCACGAGTAATAATAACGGGGGATATACAGCTGAGTAGCAGCTGAATGGCTCAATTAAATTAGGAGAAAACTGGAAACAATTGAAATAAATTTAAAAAAGAAAAAAAAAAAGAAACAGTTACAGTTAAATAGTGGGTTTCATTATGGATTATTACAGATACTTTACTTTAAATGTACCAAGTAGTCATGCAAATAAAAATAAAAAAATCCTGTATAGAAGAAATGATGCATCAAGATCTATCGATAATCGTTTTATAATCGCATAACAGGTCATCATAAGATCATAAGGTGCCTAGAGATTCCTTGTTCACATTCTATTTCTGGGACAGTATGTCATCTTAAAAACAAATATTTAAGTTATTGATACAAGCCTGCTAATATATACTGTACCTTTATATTGCTTTGTTTTAATGTGAATTGACAGGTAGACTAACTTTGTTTTCAAAGAGTAATTAAATTCTATTATGTTTTTATAAAAATGTATGATTAATTTAAAATTGTTTAAATTCTGATTACAAAATCTGCTTTTAAAAGAGTCCAACTTAATTGTATGCTAATGCACAGTATTACCAGTGTATCAGTAAAATTATATTAATATTGGATATTAATGCAACTATTTCAAGACAATAAATCATCCATACAAAAGTAGAAGTAGAGGTTTGACAGACACATTTGGTACCAGATACCCTGCAGCTGTTTAGGTGGTTTTAATCTTATGGCTGACTGAAAGTATAATGCATGTAATACAGTACAGCAGTGTTTACTGTAGGATGTTGTTTTTTTTCAGCAGTAGCAGCATGCGGTGGTGATTTTGACCTGCAGTTTCTTATTAACACATCCAATATTCCCCCAAACTCTAAATTGCTGGCGTGCGGTAATCCCAGCGCTGCAGATCTCTCTCCCGGTCGAGCTGCAGAAATGAGCTAAAGCTTCTGCTGAGGGATTTCACTCGTTTACAGCCCAGAGCGGCGGGCGCACAGAGACGCAGGCTTAAGATTTTACATTTATTAATAAACAAACACAGCAGCTATGCTGCTGATACCGAGCTCGGAGAGAGACGCCCACTCTAAACACAGTGTTAGATTAATCTTAAAATTAATAAGAAAGAGCTGACAGACTGTTCCTCATAAACAAGGCTGCCATATGTCCGCAATTAAAAAAAAAAAATCTTTAAGACAAGTTTAAATGTAGGAAATCAGAAAGGTGCTCAGTTAATGAAAAGTCTGGATTTTTGTTTTGGAAAATTTGAATCTCATTAATCTAATGAAAAGTCTACTAATTTTTGGTGACTTTTAACTTTAAATTCAAATATCTTATTTGTGAGAGCTGGGTGGCTGACAGCAAAACTCCACTTTAAACCACTTTAAATGTGCACCTAACCCTAATCCTTATCCTAATCTCGGCCACTACGATCAGGAAATCCCCGGTTCGAATCCTGTTCATGTGGCTTGCCATCAGCTCCCAGAACCCTGAGAGAGCATAATTGGTCTTGCTCTCTCTGGGTGTGTAAATGGCACTCTTTCCCACATCACTCCTAGGATGATGTCGATCAGCACGAGGCGTCTGTGAGCTGATGTACCGGAACCAAGTCGCTGCGCTTTCCTCCGAGTGCACTGTGATGCTACTCGGAAATGCTACATCAGCAGCAGTTTAAAAAGAGGCGGTGGCTGACTTCACATGTATCAGAGGAGGCATGTGTTAGTCTTCCCCCTCCTGGTGTGTTGGGGCTTTACTAGTGATAGGGAGAGTCCTAATGAGTTGGTTGAATAATTGGCCGTGTAAATTGGGGAGAAAATGGAATTAAAAAAGAAGAAAAAAAAAATTGTGCCTTAACCGCAGTGAGGACAGCACCTGGCACTTCTTCTTCAAGTACATGACAGATGGGTTGGGCATGTGTTTGCATATAATTAGCTCAACATGGCTACCAATGGACGGTAGAAAAAAATAGCAAATAAATAACATTTTGGCACTAAGTTATTACATTAAATTAACTGAAACTAATACGGGACTTATTATTTTGTGTGTGAAAGGTACTGTAAAAATGAAGCTTGTTAATAGTGGAATAACAGCAAATTTTAGGCAACAATTTTTTTTTTTGCTGTTTTTGTGCATTATTACTACTAATAAACATATAATTATTTATATGAAAGAGGTTATGTATTGATACTATTAACAAATGTCTATTTACTGGTCTATTTTCATACAGAAGCAGTCACTAATAAGAAACAGGGCTAACACATTGTTTTCCTTCTAATTCAGCAGGTCTTGCTGCTAAGATAAGCTAAGTTAAGTGAACAAAACTGTAATTCTTAAAAGAAATAAATACATTCAAATCAAGTGAGCGCTGGGTTGATCTGCACAGATTTCTCTCCTATTTGAGTGGGTAAAGCACTTTAGTTTATTTACAGTAAACTTATATTTGCTGACTTCCACTAAGGCTAGCCACAGTTAGTGGCTAATGCTGCCTGAGGTGCTACACTGAGAAACCAAGAGTGTTTCAGTAAGCCAGGGTGATATTAGCTAGCGGTTCGTTCCACGTAGCTTATTTTAACATGTTAAACACACAGACTAGAGTTTGATATACTCACCTCTAAAAAGTGAAAGAGATAAAGCTTAGCATGGTTAGTGGGTAATGCTAATGTAGCGCCAGCAGTGCTAGCCAGGGTTAACAGCAGGCTACAGGCCGATAATACTCCCCTCTGAAGATTGAAAGAGCTAGTGCTTAGCGTGGTTAGCGGCTAATGCTCATACCGCTCCTGTCTCGAGTCTCAGTTCTAGAGAACTAAACAGTAATACCTGTGTAACGCTGTACTACAGCGGAGTGGCTTTACTGCTCCTTACAACCTGACTGGTAGAATAATACATAAAGCACACCAGATTATAAGGAGCCCTGACGATTTTTGGGAAAATTTGAGGATTGTGTGAAAAATACTGAACATTTAGTCCAATTATGTACTAATAATGTGTTTCATAAATAAACACAAATATGAGGATGATAAGCCATTTAGACATGTCTAATTTAGGAATAATTTAAAAAATAATAGAAACCATAGAAAAAAATTACCGTATTTTTCGGGCTATAAGGCGCACTTAAAATACTTATTTTTTCCCAAAAATCGTCATTGCGCCTTATAATGCAGTGCGCCTTGTGTATGGATTTTGCTTGTGTTTACTGACCTCGATTTTTATGTGGTACACGGCGCTCTGTTGTGCAGAATTCCTCACCCACGCCAGAAAAAGATCCCCCTCTTGGGCTAGCGCGCGGTTACCTTTGACTGCCGTACTGCCTCTCGGCTGTGGTTCAGGGTAGCTAGTTTCCACTGTAGCTCCGTGGCCAGAACAAGGTGCCGGTAAACTTTCCTTTCCACCCGTTCTGGGGTAATAGCACAAACTGTTTCTTTTTAGCGCCCACTTCTAAGTAAAGTTAACCTCTTAACACGCGCTGGCCCACCGGCGGGCCAGAAATATTTAATATTTCATAACTGGCTGTGTTTCTGAATAGTTATGAACAGTTACAGGTTCAATATAGACATCCAATATACCATTTTAAAGCTTAGAATCTCTGCTTTTGAGCTATTTAGCCTATTTAGCGGAATATCCTTTCAGAAAATAAACATTTAGGGCGAAATATGCCTTGGTTATGATTTTAATAATTCATAACTCTCATATTTGCGTTTATCGTTCGTCCATATTTCATCGAATGCGGTCATGTCATACACCATTCGAACCGTCTGGCTCTCCGGATTCCAGAACTGTGCTTTTACTGTAGGATGTATGTTTCATGAATTAGAGCTGCGTCAGAGTGCATGTTTCCAGTAATAAAAGGCTCTCCTTTTGTCCTGGGGTAACCTCCGGTCACTGCCGCCACCCCCCGAACACACACCCGCGCTCAGCCACAGGTCCTACCTTCAAAACGCGTCCAGACTAAAGAGAATCCATCAATCCAGTCTCCTGTAATCCACAGTTATATCCAAACAGCGCTGGAAATCACTTCATCCAGAAATGAAACTTATCCAATCTTTATCTCTGTTTTAAAACCGTTTTATTCACCGAATTCGGCACAACACGCTATTATAGTCAGAAGCCTCGCGGAGTAATGCGGTACTTGCTGTGCTTCAACATAATATTATGGTCTGTCGGAGCGTTGCGGCTACCGTTGTCAGGAGCGTCGCGGAGTAATACGTACTTGCTGTGCTTCAACCTAATATTATGGTCTGTCGGAGCGTTGCGGCTACCGTTGTCAGGAGCCTCGCGGAGTAATACGTACTTGCTGTGCTTCAACATAATATTATGGTCTGTCGGAGCGTTGCGGCTACCGTTGTCAGGAGCCTCGCGGAGTAATACGTACTTGCTGTGCTTCAACATAATATTATGGTCTGTCGGAGCGTTGCGGCTACCGTTGTCAGGAGCGTCGCGGAGTAATACGTACTTGCTGTGCTTCAACATAATATTATGGTCTGTCGGAGCGTTGCGGCTACCGTTGTCAGGAGCGTCGCGGAGTAATACGTAAGTTACTTGCTGTGCTTGTTGATTTATTGCTCAGAGATGTTGTTATTTTTCACAGATATTGTGAAGGATTTATTGCTCAGAGTTATTGTTACTGATATAAATAAAGTTTCATTTAGTGCGCCTTATAATCCAGTGCGCCTTGTGTATGGACTAACACTAAAAATAGACCGTTCACTCATCGTGCGCCTTATAATACGGTGCGCCTTATAGTCCGAAAAATACGGTACGTTTTTCTCTGCTGCTAAAAATAATCCAGAGTGTGATGTAAGAGTTTGGAGGTTTTGAAATTGGCCTTTTTTAATATTTTGCTTATGTCTGATGTTATCTTAAAACATTGTAATTACCTATTTAACTAATGTAGCTTTATTTTTTATTCTGTAAGATAATCCATTTACACATCTGCTTACTATCCAAGCAAACAATCACAACAGTAAAAAAATAAAACTGGATAAATATATATGCGACTAATCATAAGGGGAAAAAAGGAAGAAAGAACTACTTTAATATCAGAGCATTTGAACAAGAGAGAGAGAGAAAGAGAGAGAGAGCGACAGGGAGTTCGGCATAGCAACGTCCTCTCTCTCCCGAGACTCATTAAAATAACTGTGCGTTCCTTTCAGCTCAGAACAATAGCTGCCCATCACTCATGATAATATATGCAGAAACAAGCCCTTCACGCTGCCTCACCAAGCCAAACCCGGCCCATTCAGCAGCACCCGGCCCGGACCGGCCCGCACAAACACCACAAACCCAACACTACAAAAGACCAGCGGAGAGGAAGAGCACTGCGCAGAACTGATACCATTCAATATCATAATCATATTCTAAATTCAACACAAAATTCACTGACATTTAAAATACTGAGTATTGCAGTATGTTTGAACTGCCACCATTAGCACGCAAAAACACTCACAGAGCAGCACTGGCCTGGACAATAGCCAAACTTTCCTAAAATAAACTCATTTTTTTCAGGAATTGCCTATTTCAAAATTATCAATGGTTTAAGAGGATAATTTCTCATAGAGTTGAGCAGTAGAACCAAACAGGTGTTGCCAAACCAAACTAATGTAGGGCAGTAAAACACCACAAACACAAACATTAGACTCATATTGTGTTCTAAACCAACCTGAGGAACGTACAGATATAATCCACACATCACATAAAACAGCAGATCTTCAACACACGGTAACATCATTTAAATATCAGAATTAACAGAATTAAGTAAACAATTAAGTAAAGCAATACATTAAGCTCAGAAATACAGTTAGCAATGCCAGTTAGCCATTAGCTATCTCCATTAACACCAGCAGTCTTTTAGTCAGGCTAGCATTGAGCTGCTAGCTGCATTCTGATGTTTTGAGGTAAATAACTAAAGACTCGTTTCAGTATTATTATTATAAAGAACTACATATCATATCAAACCACGAATTTACTACTCTAACCAACGCAGTGCCAGCCATCTGTTTTTTTTAAACAGTGATTAAATCAGCTCTGCTATGGTGAGTTTCATAATAAGAGTCCTCAGCCCAGCTCTTATTCTTATAATTGTGTAAATACAACAATGAAGAACATCTATTTTTTATTTGGACTTTAATAAGTAAACCTTTAATCAAAATATTGTCAAATATCTAAATTCTCTAATATTTGCATATTTTATTATTACAGAACAACTTATTTCAGCTATCAATGTAAAAATATCTTGGAGTGTAGTTACTCTTTAAGACACACATGACCATCTAAAAACAAGCTCTGATATGTGTGACTCTCTACTATATATTCTTTAAAATTATATCGTATTGACAAAAAAAATATATATATATTGTACCGATTAAATTTTGGCCATATTGTCAAGAACTAACCTGTAGTAAGAAGCACAAACTACAGGAGCTGGCCATCTGAGGGGCATGTGACTACAATGAAGGACAGTCCATAAGAGATTGAGATATGAGATGTTCAGTTTGAAGCCCCTTTGCACTTTTAGATTTTTCTTTTATTACATTTATCTTATGATGTTTTAAGTTTAAATTTCAGCTCAGTGAAGCAATTTAAGCACCAGCACTTTTTCAGTACGTTATCTTTCTTGTAGAATTGTGCTTCAAATAAATAAAAAAAAAACACATTTGAAAATAGTTTACCATAGTTACTCATTTACAAATCAATATTGCCTACATGGTCAGCGATAAAAAAGTGAACCTGTACAACTGTGATGCTCCTAAAAGAGTTATAGCTGCACCAGTGCAAACAGTTAGTCTAGAACAGTGGAAGAGCTATGATTAGTTTGTGGAGGAGAGTGAGAGAGGGATGAGAGACAGTAAAGTAAAGAAGAAAAGAAAAGAAAGAAAAGAGTGAAGGAGAGAGGAGTGAAGAGGGAGGAGGTATTTTAATTTGAAAGGCCTGGCATACTTTAGAGAGAGAGAGAGAGAGTATACTCCCTTAACCTCAAACTAATTACTGCATACCGTCTGCTGAAACACACACTGAACACTCACACTCACAACACAGCACAAGTTCACTATATGGACAAAAGTGTCGGGACACCATCTCATTTTTCATTGTTGTTTTCTAAAATCAGGTGTATTAAAAAGAGTTTATCTTGCTTTTGTTGGAGTAACTGTCTCTACTGTCCAGAGAAGATTTTCTGCTAGATGTTGGACTTATAGGTGATTCTTAGAATGTGTGCACTTTTAGAGTCCAGGGTCATGCTTTTAAAAATAATTGCAATTTTGGACAAATACCTCTTTCTGTAGGGAAATGATGATAAAAAAAAACTCTTATAAAAATTTACCACTTTTTAAATATGATTTTTCAATACTTTTCATTCACCTGGAAGTTGCAAAATCACTATTTTCTCAAATTATTTATTATTTAAAAGTACCTACCCGACTTAATACTGCATTTCACACTGTGAAAAAATGTACAGTTCAGCATTTTGATCCTTAGGACAGTTAAATTAGGTCATTCAGAAATTAATTGTTGTTGTAAATAGTAGTAATTGGTACAAATGGTTAAGCTAATGGATCTAGAAAATTCTAGGATGTTTAAATTATTGCACTGTTTATTTATATGTGTTAAATGAAATGGTGGTGGAAATGACATTTGTTTATTCCGGGTCAGATAAAATGTAAAAAATGACAATTAGTCTTGTAAATTTAGTTTGAAATCTAATGGATCTCAATACTACAATGGTTATTTAAACATATAAAGCTGTGTGAGTTGAATTTGTATAATGTTTTTTTCACTCAACTTCACAAGGCCAAAGGTGCACATAATCTAAGAATCACCCTTATATGCTGTGAGTATTTGATTGCACTCAGTTACAAAAGTGTTAGTGAGGCTAGAATCAAAGGATGCTGGATAATGATCACCATCCCACCTCATCCCCAACTTCCAAACTCATCCCATCTAAATGTATTGTATGAAGCTCCATCATTCCAGAGAACACAGTTCCACTGCTCCACAGATCAGTGCTGGCGGTTTTAGGCATGGTGCCAATAGTATTCTGTCGGCAAGCTGTGTGTGTGCATTTGCGCATCTATTTCAGCAGATCTGGGTGCAATTTAAAGTAGCTGAGTAAGCAGCATTTATTAGAAGGGTGTAGAACAGTACAATTCTGTACAGTAAGAGTGTGTGTGTGTGTGTGTGTGTGTGTGTGTGTGTGTTTCACACTATATCTCCAAACGACACTATTGATCTGTTTTTCGAGTGAATCAGCAAAAAAGTACTCTCTGTCTCTTAATCAATCTCTCTCTCTCTTTATTGATCTATTTGTCTTAATCTCTCTTTTACTCCCTTACTTTCTTTCAGTCTCTTTTCTCTCTTTTTGTAAATCTCTCTCTCTCTTCCTCTCTCTCCTTGAATGTACTCTAATTGCTTTCTGAATGTGGCCAGTCTCCTGAGTTATTTGTATAGATGCACAGAAGATATAACATTAAAACTACCTGCCCATTATTGTGTATGTGTTCCCTTTTTTATTTTGTGTTAGATTCTCTTTTATATGATTGATGTACACAGCATCAGATTGGGGCCACATTTAGCACTGACTCTGGTACAGATCTGTGCAGCAGATATGGCCTGATGTCTTTAGGCACAACGACTCAAAACTAGAACATATTTGTTTTACAGATCTGCACCAAAACAGATTTAAAACTGGAACATATTGGCAAAAATCATCATTACTGTATTTTCTGCACTTTAAGGCGCACCATATTATAAGGCGCACTATCAATAAACGTCTACTTTCTGGTCTATTTTCATACATAAGGAACTTCTTATTTAGCAGGTCTCACTGATGGGTGGTGGTGGGAAAGGGGTGTGTGTAAATAAGTTAGTTAAGTAAACAAAACTGTAATAAAAAAAAACCATTCATTTAAAGTCAAACGAGGATGTTAATCTACGCAGACTTCCCTCCTTAAAATTGTTTATTTGGGTGAGTGAACTCTATTTATTAACAGTAAGCTTAGATTCTGGGCTGGAGCATTAGCATTAGCAGCTAACCGTTAGCAGGGGACAGCCGGGGTTAACAGCAGGCTACAGGCCAATAGTTTTCACCAACTCTGGACGACAAAAGAGCTAGCACGGTTAGCGGGTAATGCTAATGCTGCTCCAGCACTGCTATTTTGGGTCACAGGAGCAGGCCACAGGATGAAAATACTTAACTCTGAACGGGGAAATAGCGGTTAGCAGCTAATGCTAATACTACTGGAGAACTAACCTGAAACTGTTGTATAACGCTGTGCTTTAGTGTAGTAGCTTTACACCTCCTTACAACCTGACTATAAAAAATTCATACATAAGGCACACTGGATTATAAAACACACTGACAATTTTGAAAAAATTAAAACATTTTAAGAGCACCTTACAGTGTGAAAAATACAGCACATGCAGCCAATCAATGCATCACAAAGTAGCCTCACAGAGCCCTCAGTAGATGGCGGCAGATTCCCAGCTCTCATATATCAGCAATAACATGTAGAATGTTGCATGTAAAGGGAGAGAGCGCCACCTACTGTACCCACCCAGAGAGAAACAGCATGACCAGCTGTACTCTCTCAGACTCCTGCTGCTGATGAAGAAGCAGAATGATTCCTGATTTAAACCAGCGATCCTCAGATCATAGTGACAGCACCTTTGAACCGTTGAGAACTGTACAACATAAGACCTCTGAAAGTGTTCTGTGGTATTTGTACCAAGACTAACATTATAGCAGATACGTTAAATCCCGTAAGTTGTGAGGTGGGTGGAGCTCCAACGAGCATCAAAAAGCCTAGGGCACCTAATAACTTGTTTAGGATTTTATGGTTGTCCTTCCTTGGACACTTCCTTGGCACTTCCTGCATACCAGGAAATTTATTTTTTCTGCATTAACACATCAACCTCAAGAACTGACTTTTCACCCACTGCTTTACCCTTTAACACCTGTTATATTCCAGTGATGGAAAAATATAAACATGTTTTTTTCTCATGGAGATATAAAGTCCAGTTAAATCCAATCAACCCAAACAAATTTAGTGTTTTTTGTTTATTGTATTGGAAGCCTGTGTATAACATTTTTATTTTATATTGACCTTTTTAAGTCACAAACCATTCCTACACAGTAAATTAAACATGATTAAGTCTGTAAGCTTCATTGGCTTTAGAGTGCTGCCATGTTATGTTATTGCCATTTCTGACTGAGCTGCTGTTTTTTCCAGTGAAGTGGGCGGGGCTATGCTACTGTTTCGTTGGCTTGAATTCTCTCTTCTGATGGACAACAGTGAGCATCAATTAGTGTAATGTGCAACAGAACATTAAAAAAAGGAAACATGTGATGTCTATTGTAATGTCTATCTCTCTATCTCTATTATCACTATAGATCTCTATTATCACTAGTGGTGTCACGATTTCGATATTTCATTTCATTTCATTGAAATTATGTGATGGTCTCGAGCCTCGAAGTTAAAAAGAGGATTGACGATCCCTCCCTCTGAGCTATGCAAGCACGCGCGCTATGCACGTGGCGCAGCACGCTACGCAAAAGTCTTATGTTTCATGTTTAACTGTTATAGTAGGATAGGGTTCAGTTTGTTGAGGCTCTAATTGTTTTATTATTTTGTACATGACTGTTCCTGTATTTTTTTATTATTTATTTTGTTATGTTGCAGATTGCTGTTTTAATAGTGCACACTGCTGCTACCAAAAAGCCACTAGATGGCATTACATATATATATTAATTAAATTATTTAAATTGGACCATTAGTGCCTAATGTGTTGTATTACAGATCACTTGTATCACTTTGCATCACTTATATCAAGCCCACCTTTTGAAATAAGATATTGTAAATTTGATGAATCAAACCAATGACTGACCATAGACTAATCTAAACCTGGTATAGGCCTCTCTGCTGTAAAAAAAAAGAAAAAAGAAAATCGAGAATCGATTCGAATCGTGACCCTAAAATCGGAAATAAAATTGAATCGAGGATTTAGAGAATTGTGACACCCCTAATTATCACTATAGATAATATATTATCACTTTAGTTAACAGTAGTTATAATATAATGGCCGATTGGTCTATTTTAATTGGTGAAACTCTCTACACTGAAAGAGGTGTTGTGTTGTTGCGTGTGAGTAATGAATGTAACATCAACATGTTCTAGCTGTCTCTTTGTGTTCTGCTTGCGTGCTTGCGGCAAGCGTTGTTTGGCGTTGACTGCATTCATAATACATTTAAATAACGTCTTCAAAACATGGTTTATTTTCACAGAGGAGCTTCTGAAGAACATCAGAAATTGCCTTAAAATATTCATTTAAGATGATGGTGGATGGATATACATTATATGATCACTGCCCGGGAAACTGACCGTATGTCTCAGTGCTGGACTGAGAATAGTCTATCAACAGCATTGTGTGATGTGTGCAGTGTCCTTTGGGCAGTGTCCTGTAGGCACAGTGTCCTGTGAGCAGTGTCCTGTAGACACAGTACCCTGTAGGCAGCATTCTGTGGGCAGCATTCTGTGGGCAGTGTCCTGTAGGCACAGTGTCCTGTGGGCACTGATAAAGGACTAAATAATGACCAACACAAACTGTGCAGCAACAGATTTAGAGTTTTGGTTTCTGATTTTACTTTATCTACAAGGTGGAGCAGCTAGAGGTAGGAGTGTGTAATAGAGTGGAGGACAGTGAGTGATTAAACACAGTGTTTAAAAACTCCAGCAGCACTGCTGTATCTGATCCACTCATACCGTCACAACATACACTAACACCTCATACACCACCACCATGATAATCAGTGCTAATCACTGAGTCCTGAGTGTTGAAGAACAGGGTGAAAGGAGGATGATAATAATAAAGTATACAGATAAGCAGATACAGGACTACAGTCTCTAATTATAGAACTACAAAGTGCCCTATATGATCATTGGAGAAGATACAATGGATGTTGGGTGTAGAAACAAGGACTGTAGATGATCATGTCATAAGACTCGTGAGGTGCCCTAATATTTCCTCTTGTCTAAAAAAGCACTGATGTAACTGAAGACTATCCATCCATAGCCTGAACGCTCTCCTGTGTTTACAACTCAACAAGTGATGCAGAGAGCAACAAAGTAACTTTCACTCAGAAAGTGTGTGTGTGTGTGTCCTTGAGGAAGGATGTTGAAGCAGGCAGGCAGACAGCAGAGCAACAGTGATAAATGGATGCCCTCATGGAGATTCTGTCTCTCTGTGTTAGACACACACACACACACAGAGAGAGAAAGAGAGAGAGAGAGAGAGAGAGAGAGAGAGAGAGAGTGGAGAAACTGTTGTTTATCGCCTGTCCCGTCTGACCGCTTCAGTAAAGGACATGGACAGGACCGGAGAATGTGTGTGTGTGTGTGTGTGTGTGTGTGTCACATTGTCACACTGAAGTAATTAGGACAGTCCTCCCCAGAAGTGCCGCACAAAAAAATCAGCATTTTGAATATGTTATTAAAGACATCAATGAAACAGAAAAACAACTACATTCACACACACACACACACACACACACACACACACAGATATTATCCAAGTGCGTATTATACTCATCCATATGGGGTTGAAAGAGTATGCATGCTTAATTATAAGTGGATATTGATGCCTTTGATATGAAATTATTTAGTAATTAAAAAAGCTAACCAAATCAGAATAATTTTTATATTTTAGATTCTTTAAAGTAGCACCTCTTTCATAGATGACATTTTTGTACATCTTGGCTGGATTTTCTCAAGCAGCTTTATGAGGTAGAGTCACCTGACATGGGTTTCAGTTAACAGCTGTGCTGAATTCATCAAGAGTTAATTACCTGAATTTCTTGTCCTCTTAATGCACATGTGTCAAACACAAGGCCCGCGGGCCAAATGTGGCCCGCCACGTCTTTTTATGTGGCCCGCGAGAGCTTGTAAAATCTTAGTGTCTATAATAAATAGGTCAGAAGCGTTCTTTGACCAAAAAATACATTTCCCACAATGCTTGTCGATTGTATTACCCGCAAAGTTACGGCTTACTGCCACTACACGGCAGTGTAGTCATTGATGTGGAAACCCTGCCGGAGGGAAGGTGTAACTTCGCGGGTGGAATTGGAATGTTTATCCCATAATATCCAGAAAAAGAAAAGTTGATGCAGACGGACGGCTGTGCTTCAAGGCGAAAGACCGGTATGCATTTTGTGTTACTGACCAAAATAAACGCTTTTTAGAAGAGATATAAATTATGTGTAAATATTTATAAGACAATAGCTGATAAAATCTGTTTTAATGAGGTTAATAAACATCACTGTGACATCGCTAGTCGCAGTTTCACCTCAGCAAAGGACGAGGAGGTGAATCACTTATCTAACCAGCCTTTACTGATTTCTGCCCCCAATAACCCTTTCAATAACCTCCAATAGCCATTAATAGTCTCCAGTAGCCTTCAACAGTCTAACCTTGCAGCCGTGGTGTGTTCTAAACTCCGTAGTTATAAACATCCTGAGGTTAGCAGCGCGCTAACTGACCTGTTTATAATGTAATCCGAGCAGTGACTCCGGGATGGCTGCTCTAAACTGCTGCTGTTAGCTGCTTGGGCTGAAATATGAACTGTAGAGAGCTGTATTATCCGGTTAGTGGGGTTATTTTATTTCATACACAGAAGAACTTAAAATTTTAAAAACGCTCCAGACTGGCTCAGCTGAGTCCTGTAGCCCGTGGCCGGGCTGTAGCTCTGACTCAGTAAAGACTGCGGGCTTGTGCTGCTGCAGCTCCCACTAGTGGTTGGATGAGGAAATGCTAAATCTGTCACAGCTCACAATTTTTGATTTTATTTTTATTAAGCCTCTTTTCAGTATCAAACGTTTTGATCAAAGTTAATATAACTTGTATTTTATGTCATTTCTATTCACTTGTATAGTTTGGTTCTTGATTGATGGAGTTTTTGGATTTCATAACAGGATTTATGTTAATAGAGCAACAAGCAAACATTTTTTCCATGCAACTGTAATATTTGATTGAATAAATAATATATTGAGAGTTATTTAACATTAAGGAGTAATTACATTCATTTACATATATTACATTTGGTTACATTTTCTTATATTTATAAGTTACATCTGGCCCTCGGAGGACAGCCAATATGCCAATGTGGCCCTCGGCCAAAATGAGTTTGACACCCCTGTCTTAATGTGTTTGAGAGCATCAGTTGTAAAGTTGTGAAGAGGTAGAATTGGTATACAGTGAATAGCTGTGTTTGAGTAATGTTCTAATCCATATTATAGCAAGAATTACTCAACTAAGTAGAGAAAAAAGTTAAAATGAAAATTAGTCAATCTTAAAAATTTTGAGAACTTTAAAAGTATCCCAAAGTGCAGTTACAAAGGCCATCAAAAGTGTTATGATGGAACTGGCTCTCATTAGGGGCACCCTAGGAAAGGAAGACCAAGAATTAGATAGATAGATAGATAGATAGATAGATAGATAGATAGATAGATAGATAGATAGATAGATAGATAGATAGATAGATAGATAGATAGATAGATAGATAGATAGATCTAGACTATCTGTAAACGGAGCAGTGCAGTAGATGTTGCTAATGGTCATAAATAATTAAATAATTAACAGAGTAAAGTGCAATGACATCGATTACGAAAGTGACTGATGTGACATAGAAATATAATATAATATAAGTATGCATACGTTACAAGACAGTTCTAAAAAGAGAATGTGAAAATGTGAATACCCAATCATGAGTAAGGTATACTTAAATGTAAGCGAGGTTGGGGAAGTGTTAATATAAATAATTAAGTTGTTGAATAATGTCCAAGTGGTGTGCCTGGATTAAACTCAGTCGTCAGCAGCATCCCGTCCCCGATGGGAGGAGTTAAAGAGTCTGATGGCTCTCGGAATGAAGGATTTTCTGAGTCTGTCTGTTGTGCAGCTCTGTGACAGCAGTCTGCCACTGAACACACTCCTCTGCTTCATGATGGTGGTGTGAAGTGGGTGACTATCATTGTTCATGATAGAAAGCAGTTTATCCAAAGTCCTTCTCTCAGCTATTGTAACCAGAGAGTCCAGCTCCATTCCAACCACTGCCCCGGCCCTCCTGACCAGCTTGTCCAGCCGTGATGCATCTCTCCACTTCATGTTGCCTCCCCAGCACACCACAGCGTAGAAGAGAATGCTGGCCACGATTGATTGGTAGAACATCTGCAGAAGCTTCTTACAGATGTTAAAGGACCGCAGTCTCCTCAAGAAATAGAGCCGGCTCTGTCCCTTCCTGTACAGGGTGTCTGTATTTGTTGACCAATCCAGTTTGTTGTCCAGCTGCAGACCAAGGTACTTGTAGGTCTTTACTGTCTACACATCAGCCCCCTCGATGGAGACTGGCTGCAAGGGTGGTCCAGACCTACGGAAGTCCACCACCATCTCCTTGGTCTTGGATATGTTCAACTGCAGTTGGTTCAGTCGGCACCAAGCAACAAAGTCATCCACCTGTCTCTTGTACTCCTCCTCCTGACCACCCTTCACACACCCAACGATGGCAGTGTCATCCGAGAATTTCTGCAGGTGGCACATCTCAGAGTTGTACTGGAAGTCTGATGTGTAGAGAGTGAAGAGGAAGGGGGAGAGCACAGTCCCCTGTGGTGCTCCAGTGCTACTGACCACAGTCTCCGATGTGCCGTCAGTGAGCCTCACGTACTGTGGTCTGCAGGTGAGGTAGTCTGTGATCCAGGACACCAGGTGAGGATCCACATTCATCTTCACCAGCTTGTCTCTGAGAAGTGGAGACTGGATGGTGTTAAAAGCACTGGAGAAATCAAAAAACATGATTCTCACAGCACTACTCCCCTTGTCAAGATGAGAGTAGGTTCGGTGGAGGAGGTAGAAGACTGCATCCTCAACACCAATCTTCTCCCGATATGCAAACTGGAGAGGGTCCAGTGCATGCTGTACCTGGGGTCTGAGGAGTGGGAGAAGCAGTCGTTCCATGGTCTTCATAATGTGCGAGGTCAAAGCTACCGGCCTGAAGTCATTGAGCTCACTGGGGCGAGGTTTCTTGGGAACAGGGACCAGGCATGACGTTTTCCACAGCGTAGGAACCCTCCCCAACTGCAGGCTCATGTTGAAGATATTCGACAAGGGTAACCCAAGTTCAAAGGCGCAAGCCTTAAGAAGTCTCGGGCTCACCTCGTCAGGTCCAGCTGATTTCCCTGAGCGGAGTCTCCTCAGCGCCCCTGTGACCTGGTCTGCAGAGAGGTGGAGGGGGGAGGTGAGGGGGGTGGACTGGATGTGCTGACAGTCTGTGAGAGGGAGACCTGAGCAGCACTCAGAAGAGGTAGGGAGGTGTCCAGTGGGGCAGAGGCTGAGGTTGCTGAGATAGCAGGACAGACAGAAGCAGGTGAGGATGAAACAGGGCAATCAAACCGGTTATAGAAGAGATTGAGTTCACTCTTTGGCTTGCACCCTGTGATTGTCCTCATACCGTCCCAAACTTCCTTCATGTTGTTAACTTGTAACTTCAGCTCAACCTTCTTCCTGTAGGTCTCCTTAGCCTCCTTTAAGCAGGACTTGAGTTCACGCTGAATATTCTTCAACTCCTCCTGGTTCTTGTCTTTAAAGGCCCTCTTCCTTTTGTTTAAGAGGTCCTTTACGTCGCTTGTAATCCAGGGCTTGTTGTTGGCAAAGCAGCGAACAGTTCTTACAGGAACCACAATGTCCATGCAAAAGTTCAGATAGTCAGTTGTGCAGTCTGCTACCCCCTCAATGTCCTCACCATGAGAGTCCTGAAGCACACTCCAGTCTGTGGATGCAAAGCAGTCCTTCAGGGTCTCCTCTGCCTCCTGAGACCACTTCCTGAAGGAGCGTGTTGTGGTTGGTTGCCTCATCACACAGGGTTTGTAATGAGGCTTCAGGAAAACCAGGTTGTGATCAGATTTTCCAAGTGGGGGCTGTGGGATGGCGGTGTACGCATCACTGATGTTAGCATACAGGAGGTCAATTGTCCTGTTTTTTCTGGTGGGACAGTCCACATACTGGGTAAAAGAAGTCAGTGTGGAGTCCAGCGTGATGTGGTTGAAGTCACCAGAGAGAGCGACAAAAGCATCCGGCTGTTGTGTCTGGAGCCTAGCGATGGTCGCGTGTATGACGTCACACGCAGCCTCCGCGTCCGCTCAGGGGGCACGTACACATAAACAACAATGGCGTGTGAGAACTCCCGCGGGACGTAATATGGTCTTAAACTCACCGCGAGCAGTTCAACATCCGGCAGCAGATAGTCTCTTTAACAGTCACATGGCCAGGATTACACCATCTGTTGTTAATGAGGATAGCGAGCCCACCACCCTTAGATTTGCCGCTCCGCGCGCTGTCTCTGTCTGCCTCTGTTATACAGGAAAAGTTCATCAGAATTACCATCCTCAGAAACCCCAAGTTAACAGAACCACAGATAAGAGCACCTAAATGCTTAATAAATATTTTGGTTTGTTTGTAAATGATGCCTTATGGGTTCCTTCATAGTCTGAAAGACTTCTGTATTCATTTACAATGTAGGAAAAACATTGAATGAGAAGGTGTGTCTAAACTTTTGACTGGTACTGTAGACATATATGTGTGATTTATCTATATAAGTATGGGTATAGATGTGTGTGTGCTCATGTGTGATAGTGGGGTGTATGCAGTCATCCTTAAACTCTGCAGAAGTCAGCAGAAAAGTTCAGAACTTTCACCATCTTCATCTACACACACACACACACAAACACAATCCATCTACACATTCCCAACAGAGAGGTTGAAGGTCATAATAACAGACCCTGTCAACACACTCTCATCCATCTCTCTTTCTTTTTCTCTCTTTTTCTCTCTTATTTATCTCACTCTCTCTTTGTCTCTTTTTCTTATATAGGCTGTTTATTATATTGTGCTATGGATACTGATGTAAACTGAGGTAAATGTGACTGGCTGGCATGCATTACACCTCACTGATATATTTTGACTGATACATTTTAAAAAGGTATAGGAGCCCTGTTTTCACAGATTGTGCCTGTGCTGTTTAAATGGCAATGGTGCTTGTGAATATATCTACACTGATGTGAGTGGTGGTCTCAAAATAAGTTGTGTTCAGGTACATTTCTGCCATATTTTATCTTGGTAATGGAAAAACACAGGTACACCACTGACTGAAAGCAACCTAGACAAAAGGCAACCGTTAGATGTTCATTGCTATCTTGGCAGTGAGAGAAGCTCGCAACTACCTTCTTCTATGCCTGCTTTATGTCAGAGATGTTGGTGAATTCCTGCACCCATGAAATAGCAATCTGTCGAAGTCAACGTGCATCTAGCTCAGCTGGCTGCTCGGCAATGCTGCATCAGCAGCAGCTCGAAAAGAAGCGGTGCCTGACTTCACTTCGGAGGAAGCATGTGTTGTGTAAAATTAGAAATACAATTATTAGCTCTTAAAAAGGAATGGCAAGTGACACGTTACGCTCAAGACACACCAATGATGAATTAAGAGAATTAGTAAAAGCCTTTTGCGCGTTTTGAACCATGCATGGCATACTTTTCCTGTCATTATAATAGCAAAGACACTCTGACATGCCCTAAATTCAGTTGCACGGGGCACAGTTGATGCCACGTCTATAGATCTCTAAAATCAGGCCCTAGGATTTCATCAACTGTCGGGTTTAAGTGTAGAGGCTGTATGCTCTCATGGCAGGGCTTTTAACTGGCATTTTTAGCAGGATAATGCTCACCATGATTTCTCCAGATTTATCACCAATTTATAGAAGCAGCTGGACAGCATCTTAAGTAACCTACAAGTGTAGAGCAGGATCTACAGGTCCAGCTGCAACATCTGTGAGTAAATGTGCTGCAGGATGCCGTACTGAACCTGTACGCCTCCATCTGTGCAGTGTGTTATCTTGTATTCAGGCTAGAGGCTCCTACAGGATATTAGATCCTCCTTTAAATTACTGTACAATTTTCCCAATAAAATTATCCCTTACTATAATATTGTAATCACTCTAATATATCATTTTTACATTCACACAGATAAAGATTCATTATATTCCAATGTCCAGTATATATTATAACTGAGTGAGTTATTGAGGTAAGGATGGTGTGGAGTGATGTGGAGTGATGGGAAGTGTATGGATAAGCAGAAATCCATTAATTAAGTGTATGCAAGCAGAAATCCATTAATCCCGCTAGTCAGAGGCTCGGTGTGAATTCTGTCCGTGGCTTTGCAGGATTTAGCCGGAAATCGTTCTGTCTGATCGGCTCCGCAGCAGTATTTGTGTTTTTGGTAAAGAGTGATAAGTGAATTAATGCAGTGATCTGCAGAGTAATCCAGTACAGGCGTCTCGTACTGACCCCACAGATACAGCTGACCCTCAGGAAGTTTCAGGACACGCTCAGATCGGCTTCCACTCTAAAAAATTACACATTAAAAAAGTGCCAAAAAGTCCAAAAGTGGTTTACAAAATCCACAAAAAGGACCGAGTGCTGATGAATAGCTCCATCACTGTAAGATAATATGAAAAGATGATAAATCCCTCACCTAACATCTGGGTTACACATAGGGCCTATTCCCATCCTGTATATGCTACTCTACCACTCACTCACTATTAACTACTCACCACACTAGTAACCTACTCCACCTAACAGCTAAGATACTGTGGTCACTTAAGATTTAATCAGTAGCTTTTAACCCAAACATGAAGATCCGATATCAGACAAATAGGTTGCTGTGGCTGTTTAGGTTTCAAATCAGCAACATTTAAGGTCTGATAGTGGGTGCAGGTGAATTATGGGAGTTGGAGTGAGGTCTGATAGTAGTGGGTGCAGGTGAATTATGGGAGTTGGAGTGAGGTCTGATAGTAGTGGGTGCAGGTGAATTATGGGAGTTGGAGTGAGGTCTGATAGTAGTGGGTGCAGGTGAATTATGGGAGTTGGAGTGAGGTCTGATAGTGGGTTCAGGTGAATTATGGGAGTTGGAGTGAGGTCTGATAGTAGTGGGAGCAGGTGAATTATGGGAGTTGGAGTGAGGTCTGATAGTGGGTGCAGGTGAATTATGGGAGTTGGAGTGAGGTCTGATATAAGTGGGTGCAGGTGAATTATGGGAGTTGGAGTGAGGTCTGATAGTGGGTGCAGGTGAATTATGGGAGTTGGAGTGTGGTCTGATAGTGGGTGCAGGTGAATTATGGGAGTTGGAGTGAGGTCTGATAGTGACTGGGTAAGTCTGGCTATAAGTGTACATATGAACATGCTGAAATGACCCTTCCCACATTCCCCAGAACTGGTCTGGTTCTTGTTCTGACAGTGTAGTGTACGAGGCCTCTGCCAAAATCTAGATGGGCAGCCATGAGTATCACCTTTATCCATTAGCTTGATATTGTAGCATGTTCAGCTAACCTGTGCGGCTACTGGACAGTGTGATATCACTGTTTTTGCATACACCATTCTAGCAGAGGCAATGACATGGTTGATGTGGGCAAGACTTTGTTGTTGAGGATGTATCGATGCAAATCTGAGCCCGGTGACCGTTACACCAAGTCAATGAGAGTAGGCGTAATTAGATCTCACCTATCTCCTGCTGGTATACTATGTTTTGGAGTAATTGGAGATGTTCTCACCAAACAGTCGCTTTAAAGCTTTTACAACTTAAAACAGAGGATTAATGCCCAGTCACATTCCTTCACGATTTATTTGTTTGTGGAATCCAGTCATTAACATGAATGTGAGCATGGTAATGAAGGTGTGGAGAATGCTGGGTGTCTGCGTCAGACATGCTGGAGGTCTAACGCAACACAAACAGTGGTTATCCTGTGGCGTAATGACCTGCTCTGCCCTGAGTGAGATTAGAACACCTAAAGCCTGAAGTTCAGCTGAGAACACTAACCTACCCCGGGGACAAATACACTCAATATACAAAGAGGCATTATCACTTAGCATCTCTATAATTTCCAAAAATATAACTTTAAATTTGTATTATTTTGTGTATTGATCATATTTTTGAGACTTAAGCCAGCTTAAGCTGCACAACAGGGTGGACAATTTTAGTAAAAAATATTTCTTTATACAGCTCTGGAACAAAACTAAGAGACCACTTTAAAATTATGAGTTTCTTTGATTTTACCAAATTGAAAAACTGTAATATATAATCAAGAGGAAGATGGATGATCACAAGCCATCAAACCAAGCTGAACTGCTTGAATTTTTACACCAGGAGTAAAGGCGTAAAGGTATCCAAAAGCAGTGTGTAAGACTGGTGGAGGAGAACATTCCAAGATGCACGAAAACTGTGATTAAAACCAGGAATAGTCCACCAAATATTGATTTCTAAACTTCTAAAACTTTATGAATATGAACTTGTTGTCTTTGCATTATTTAAAGTCTGGAACTTAGTTTGACCATTTTTTTATTTACTGCAAATAAATGCTCTAAATGACAATATTTTATTTGGAAGTTGGGAGGAATGTTGTCTGACCAGAAACAAAAACGTTCATTTTACTCAAACATATACCTATAAAAAGCTAAATCAGAGAAACTGATTCAGAAACTGAAGTGGTCTTTTAATTTTTTTCCAGAGCTGTATGTGTAATATTGTGTTCAGTCAGAGTAAATATATATTGTTTCACAGTGTTTGTATATGAAATACAATCAACAAAGCTGGGACTTAAAATAAGGCGTATCGTATTGTAATTTTTTCTTTTCAATTCTGTATCAGTTTTCAAAAACCCTATATGGATTTTTTATTATTAATTTATATGTAAGGATTGGTGTCAGACTGTGGTTAACTTAGTATTGTATTTAAACTCCGCCCACTAGAGAACAGAACTATTTACTCTGTTCTCTGTCCATCTGTTCTAATTACATAAGAAGTTAACTTTTCCTTTACAATAATAGTGTGTTTTTTTACAGTATGACACTTTTTCCGTTACAATTTGACTGAAACAAACCTCACTAACAGCATCGCAATATATAATCATGACTTCATATGAATCGTAGCATCTATTCTGTCCGTAATGTGTGTTCCCTCTACACACCAATGACAGATAGCTAACACACAGAATCCAGAGAAAGACGAACACAGAGATGTAATTCAAGTGTTTTACTTAAATCTTTATCTTCTTTCTTTAGTTAGAATTCCCTGGCTCTTTGTTTTGTAAACTGCAAAGAACACAAATATACAATGATTTGTTTACAAACTACTTCAAAACACAATACACGTGAATTTACATTGATTACAGATAGAACCAATTTATCCAATGAACTGCATTTATATTTCTAACATTTAGAATTTTAGCTCTCTAACACATGAACAGCTTATTTATTGCTCCAACAGTATATCCACAACATATGTATCTACTTGTAACATTAACTATGAAATAAAGGTGAACTTACAAGCAAAGGCTTTCCCAGGCACAACAAGAATGAAAAAAGAGGAGAAGCTCTTTGTTTAGCCGCATGGAGATTTTTGACTACTTCCGGCTCTTTCTGGCTAACCTTTACCCTCAGAATCACATGTTCTGAATTAACCAATAGGAAAATACCTTCAGCTTAGCTGTTATACAAAAAAGCACCACTAGGTGCCGCAATTATGCACTAAATGAAAGGCTACATTATATGTGCCATGACACTCCCCGCCTGGTATTGGATAGATACCACTATTGTACCTAACAACCTAAAGATAAAGAATGTCCACAGGAAACTCTTAGTCTTTTGTAGACATCAGAAGAACTGTTTCTGAAACAGGTCTGAGGAATGACTTGATCGTCCCATGTCTTGAAACTCTGAGTTCTACCTTTCTGACTTTTCCGTCACTGCAAGCAATGGCCTTGGTTACAATAGCCATGGGCCAGTCATTGCGTTTAGCTTGGGCGTCCTTGAGTAGGACAATATCACCTTCTTTCAAGTTTGGACGTTCTTCTTGCCATTTGCTGCGGCTCTGGAGTGTTGCTAGATATTCATGTTTCCATCTGCTCCAGAAGGTGTTGGCAAGGTGCTGCACCTGTCTCCACTGTTGTCTATGGATGTCTGATTCCTTGAAGTCTCCTGGAGGTGGAAGTAGGGTGCAGGCCTTTTGAGTAAGCAGCATTGCTGGTGTCAACAAGAAAGGTGAATCTGGGTCAGTCAAGATAGGGGTAAGGGGTCTGGAGTTGATGATTCCTGTGACCTCTGCCATGAAGGTGGACAACACATCATGTGTCAAGCAAGAAGGACTGGTCTGCTGCAACATAGAGTCCAGTATGCGTCTGGCGACACCTATCATCCGCTCCCAGGCCCCTCCCATGTGGGACGCATGAGGCGGATTAAAGACCCATGAACAACCTTCTTCACCAAGGTGCCTCTTCACATTGGATGCATGAGGTTCAGCCAGTATGATCTCCAAATCTTTACAAGCTCCTACGAAGTTGGTCCCGCAGTCTGAGCGAATCTGCTTTGCAGGGCCCCGCAGAGCAAAGAATCTTCTCAAGGCATTTATAAAGGTGGAGGATTCCATACAGTCAATCAATTCGATGTGTACAGCACGAGTACTCAAGCAGGTGAAGAGAACAGCCCATCTCTTGCTTGAAGCTTGTCCTCCTCGTGTACGTCTGGCAACCACTGTCCACGGGCCAAACACATCCAGGCCGACATACGTGAATGGTGGTTCAGTACTGAGACGATCAACAGGTAAATCTGCCATCTTCTGTTCAGTAGCTTTCCCACGAAGCTTTTTGCATGTTACACATTTGTGGATGATGCTGTTGATAAGCCTCCTAACACCTATAATCCAATAGCCTGCAGAGCGAACAGCAGCTTCTGTGAGTATGCGACCCTGATGACTGACTCGACTGTGGTAGTGATCCACAAGAAGTTTGGCAACATGACTGCTCCCTGGAACGATCACAGGAAACTTCTCTTTGAACTCCAGGACAGAGTGTTTAAGGCGACCTCCTATCCTGAGAAGGCCCTCATCATCCTGATAAGGGTTTAGTTTTCTCAGAGCACTGCTCCTTGGCATGTCTTTTCCTTTTGCAATACAGTCAAGCTCTTCTTTGAAAGCTTCCTGCTGCACACTCTTGATGATAACTGCTTTTGTTTGTGACAGTTCTTCGACTGTGCGTAGACGTGTACAGTGGTGCCATGATCTGCAGGATGTCTTCTGATTCTCTGTTGCCTTGTATGACTGGACAATGTGTATGAGAGAAGTCATGGCTCTCAGTAATGTCCTCCATGAAGAGAATCGCTCAAAGCGTTGAGAGCCAAGGTGGGAGCTCTTTGTATATACAGCAGTGGCAAGAGAACGGACTTCCTTGTCCTCATCTGGATCAATGAGGTCGAACCTCTCCTCTTTCGGAGATAGTTCCTCAACCTTTGACAGGAAAGCTGGTCCTGTGAGCCATGTTGTGGAGGTCAGCGAGGCTGCTGGTACAGAGCGAGTGGCATGGTCTGCGGGATTATGCCTTGTGGAGACATAATGCCACTGACTTGGGCTAGAGACCTTTCGGATACGTTGCACTCTATTGGCCACATATACGTAGAAACGTCTTGTCTGGTTGTAAATGTACCATAGGACCACTCTGCTGTCTGTATAGAATTCGGTGGCATCTAGAGTGAGGTCTAGTTCGCTTGTGATTATCTCTGCTATCTCTGCAGCTAGAACAGCAGCTCCGAGTTCCAATCTGGGAATGGTATGAGCAGCTTGTGGAGCTAGCTTTGCCTTGCCAAGGACAAACCCAGTGTGACTTGTTCCTTCTTCATCAGTAATGCGAAGATATGCTACTGCTGCTACTGCTTTGACAGACGCATCTGAGAATATATGAAGCTCCTTTCTCCGAGCTGTAGAGAGAGTGCTGGCAATGTATGATCTGCGAATCTCCAAATGCTCAAGCTCATGCAGAGATCTCCTCCAGGTGTTCCACTCCTCTTCCTTGTCTTCAGGAAGAGGAGAATCCCAGTCTAGAGCCTCACTTGACAATTCTCGCAACAAGAACCTTCCTTGGATGGTAACTGGCATAGCGAACCCAAGTGGGTCAAAAAGACTGTTGACTGTAGCAAGTATTCCTCTGCGTGTGAAGGGCTTCTTTGTTTCAGCCACACGGAAAGTGAATATGTCCTTCTTCAGGTTCCAACTAAGTCCAAGGCTGCGTTGGATGGGAACAGAATCAACTTCCATCTGAAGGTCTTTGAGTCCTTTTGCACAGTCTTCAATTGGGAATGCTTCTATTACTTCTTCACTGTTGGATGCGAACTTGTGAAGCCTCAAATTTGAGTTGGCGAGCATCTTCTGTGTTCGTGCTAATATGTCGATAGCTTCAGCAGCAGTGGGTATTGACAAAATCCCATCATCTACGTAGAACCCTCTCTTCACAAAGTGCGAGACATCCGACCCATATTCCTTTTCACCATGTTTAGCTGCGCGTCGGAGACCGTAAACAGCCACAGCAGGAGACGGGCTGTTCCCGAAGACGTGTACCCTCATTCAGTATTCGATTATCTCCTTACTGCTGTCATTGTCCCTGAACCAGAGAAAGCGAAGAAAATCTCTGTCTTCCTCTCTTACAATGAAACTGTGGAACATCTGCTCGATGTCCGTAGTGATAGCCACTGGTTCCCGCCGGAAACGCAGTAGAACCCCAATCAGGCTATTGTTAAGGTCTGGTCCAGTTAAAAGAACATCATTCAGGGAGATGCCTTGTTTTTGCACGCTGGAGTCAAAGACGACCCTAATCTGACCTGGCTTCTGTGGATGGTACACCCCAAACATAGGTAAGTACCAACACTCTTGCTCTTGTAGCAGCGGAGGGGCTACCTCAGCATGGTCACGATCAAAGATGTTCTTCATGAAGGCAAAGAAATGGGTCTTCATCTCTGGCTTCTTCTCCAACGTGCAAAGAAGAGATTTTAAGCGTGTGAATGCCTGGTCTCGATTATTGGGAAGCTGCTGGCGTGGCGTCTTGAAGGGGAGTGGTGCCACCCAGCTGTTACTACCATCCATGAACATCTCTTTGTCCATGATTTCCAGAAAGAGTCTATCTTCAATAGACAGTCCAACCTTATCATCATTTTCTGACCTGTTAAAGATGGTGCTTCCTATGATGTCATCAAAGGCATGGTTATCACAGGCGAGAGAAACTTTGGGCAGCGGGTTGTCACCAAACTTCTCCTTAATGCAAAACTGATTAGGACATGGAGAAAAAAGGGTAGGACGTCCATTGTCAAGTATGTGAGTGTGGTAAGAACTCACAGCTGCAGGCTTATGCACTGGCCCTAGACAAACATCTCCTACTATGACCCAACCCAGGTCAAGTCTCTGGGCGTAGGGGGTGTTACTGGGTCCATTCCGTCTTTCACGCACCTTGTGAACTTGAAGGATGTCACGACCCAGGAGGAGAAGAATCTTGGCTTCTGGGTCGAGCAGAGGAATATGACGAGCAATGGGTCTTAGATGAGGATGCAAGTGGGCTGCATCAGGGGTCGGTATTTCAGTCCTGTCATTCGGCATTCAATCAAGGTTGGCAATTTCAGCTTTGTTCTTCCATCTAAGGACTCTACAATGAAACCTGTGGCTCTTCTCCCTGTGGTTTCTGTAGTCCCAGAGCATGTGTGTAGGGTGTATGCTAAGTTTAGACCTTGAACATCCATTAGGTCGAAGAACTCCGTTCTGGCAAGCGAACGATTGCTCTGATCGTCCAAGATCATGTAGAGTTTGATTGCCTTATTCGGATAGCCCTCTGGATACACCTTGGTTAAGCAGATCTTTGAACAGGATCTTGTATTTCTACCATCTCCGTGGACTCCGGTATGTTTTGATGTGACTGCAGATTGAGGCAATCCAGTTTCACTCTCCCCGCCATGCTCTGTAGGATGGAGGCTGAAAGGAGGAGGTCCTGGATGCAAGGCTGAGACATGAGCATCACTGCCACATTCCATACACTTGATTGTTGCTCTGCAGTTCCTGGCTAGATGGCTGACTGTAGCACAACATCTGAAGCAAATGCCACTTTCTTTCAAGAATGCCTTTCTCTCTACTAATGGTTTGCTCCTGAAACCTCTACATCGTGTGAGAGGATGAGGTTTTTTGTGAAGGGGACATTTCTTGTCCACATCCTCCAAATTGCTACTTAGACCAGTAAATTGACTCGTGTCATCTAAGGAGACTTCTGTCTTACGAGTGTAAACTGAGCTTTTTGCTTGTCGCCTGGCTGGATGTTCCAGTTTCAATGAGGTTTGGGTTCCTGGTGAAGAAACGAAGCTCGGATCATTGCGTGTCCGTGCCTCTCTGCAGATGAATTCACAGAAGAATGTGAATGGAGGAAAAGCAACATGATTTACTGCTTTATACTGGGATCCTTGTGTCATCCACTTTTCTTGAAGGCTGTAGGGTAGTTTTTCCACAATGGGAGCTACACCACGGGTAGTGTCGAGATAGGTGAGCCCAGGTAAGTAACCTTCATATTTGGCAGAATCCACCTCCTGTAGGAGATCTCCAAGCTCCCTTAGTTTTACAGGGTCTTTGTTGCTGATCTTTGGGAAGTTATCGATTCTGTCAAAAAGACTCTTTTCAATAACTTCTGGAGACCCGTAGCATTCTTCCAAACGCTCCCAAGCCTGTCTAAGACCTTTGGTAGGATTGCCTACATGCACAGCTCGAATCCTCCTCACTTGGTGTGCAGACTGTTCTCCTAACCATCTTGACATGAGGTCTAGCTGCTCACTAGCTGATAGGTGTAATCCCTCAATGGCATTCATGAACAATGACCTCCATGCCCAGTAGTTCTCTGGACAATCGTCAAATTTCGTGAGTCCAGAGTTAAGTAGCTCACGGCGTGCCAAATACCTTGCAATCTCACTTGTGTTAGCATCTTTGTGAAATACAGGCTGTGGTGTGGATTCAAAGGGCAACTGGTTGATTGGAGGTGCTGACTTCTGAGGCTGCCGTCTTCTATCACCATTCATCCTTTCAAATGGAACTTTGTCCTTTGTAGCTCTAGTTTGATACTGCCTTATTGGTGTTTCGGCTCTGAGTTCACAAACAATGGGCTCTAGGGGTGGCTGATATGGTTCAACTCCTAAAGAAGTTGCAAGCCCTACCTCGGCCTGACACTGAATGTAGTTGTGAACACGTTCTGAAACTTCTTTTACCTCTGACTTCCTATCTTCGCTCTCACATTCTGCTGCTGCCTCCAGCACTTTCATTTCGGCCATAGCTGCAGCTACCTCACTTTCTTGCTTTATAGCTGCTAAAGTCGCTTCCATACGTGCCTCTGTGACCTTTAATTGAGCCTTTTCAATCATGACTTCAGATTCCTTTTGAATATACGTAGCCCTGGCTTGGGCAGCCTCCAACTTAGCTCGAGCCTTGGTTGCAGCTATGCTAGCTGAGGAGCTTCTTGATCTACTTGAGGTAATGGAAGCCATGGATCTTGTCTCCAATGCTTGGCTTTGCTCTGTAAACTCTGTACTCTTAGGCGTTTTCTCAGACATCATGTATTGCAAATGCCACCCAGGCGTGAAGCGTGATGATGAATGAGAAGTGAATGAGACACAGCTTGTTTTCCTTGAAATGTAGTGCCCGCTGAGAGGTTGCTTTTTACTATTCTGTCCGTAATGTGTGTTCCCTCTACACACCAATGACAGATAGCTAACACACAGAATCCAGAGAAAGACGAACACAGAGATGTAATTCAAGTGTTTTACTTAAATCTTTATCTTCTTTCTTTAGTTAGAATTCCCTGGCTCTTTGTTTTGTAAACTGCAAAGAACACAAATATACAATGATTTGTTTACAAACTACTTCAAAACACAATACACGTGAATTTACATTGATTACAGATAGAACCAATTTATCCAATGAACTGCATTTATATTTCTAACATTTAGAATTTTAGCTCTCTAACACATGAACAGCTTATTTATTGCTCCAACAGTATATCCACAACACATGTATCTACTTTTAACATTAACTATGAAATAAAGGTGAACTTACAAGCAAAGGCTTTCCCAGGCACAACAAGAATGAAAAAAGAGGAGAAGCTCTTTGTCTAGCCGCATGGAGATTTTTGACTACTTCCGGCTCTTTCTGGCTAACCTTTACCCTCAGAATCACATGTTCTGAATTAACCAATAGGAAAATACCTTCAGCTTAACTGTTATACAAAAAAGCACCACTAGGTGCCGCAATTATGCACTAAATGAAAGGCTACATTATATGTGCCATGACAGCATCAGTTTAAGCAATAGAAAACGAGAGTGTGTTATCACAAATAATATCACAGCTGTAATGTTATTCGTGATAACACAAACCTCGAGTGTTCCATTGCTTTTATACAACAGTTTTTTTGTTGTACAAAATGAATTAAGAAAATAAATCAAAGAACTTTAAGAAAGATTCAGTTTGAACATGCTTTAATATGGACTGTGCCTTCCGCCAAAAAGTAGTTCCACAATAACTATAACAGAACTGTAACTTTACTACAAAACAGTGTATGGTTCATACAGACTAACACCACAAAAGTTAGCTTGAAATCAAAATTGGGAATAAGTGAAGATGGTAACGGTAGGAGCATGAAATAACAAAAATACTCTTCTCTCCTGCTTTGTGGAGCATTTCTGCTTGTTTTGCTGAGTGGTGTTGGTTTTAGCTAGCCGGCTGGACTGTGGTTAGGTTAGCGTAGCTTGCTTTAGCTCAGCATTAGCTTAGCATAGCTTAGCCTAGCCTGGCTGGTTAGCGCTCTGGCTGTCAGACGGCATTATCCGAGCGATTTTCTTTCCCTTTTATCCACAAAGGCGAGCCAGCGCTGCGGGCGAGCGTCCCGGGGCTGAGCGCTAGCCTGTGCTAGGCTAACGCTACTGCGGGTGTGCTGTGTATATACGCCAAAGCGTCGGCGGAGTGATACAAGTTTAGTGTGAGAAGGCCGTGATGTTATCACATATATCAGCACGGCTAGAACACTTTTCAACCAATCACATTGTGAGGTTGGAACTAACTGTTGTATAAATTGTGATACATATCATATCGCTCAGTTCTAGCCACTACTCAGCCCTACACACCAGTAATCTAAACCTGAATACAGGAGATAAAGCAGTGTGTGTAAAAATTATACTTTTCAGTGCAAAACAATAAATCCTCATATTTTTATAAACCAGGCGTCTTCATTTTGCGTAAGCAGTTACAAAATCATGATCTCTCCTGGCAGACTAATATAACCAGCGCCTCAGGAGGTCAATGTAACACCAGTCTAATCATGTGTTCCTTTCTTCTGAGTCAGATATTATCAGAGATGACCCCAAGCACAGTTCAGCTCGGAGCCGGCCGGAACAAACCCTGCTCTGTGCTGAGATTAAAAAGAACAGCATGTGATTTTATATGAATTATTTCTGTATTCAGTAAAATGAGGTAAAATTATTTTAGTTCAGTAAAATGAGGAAAGAAACTGATTGCATACCCTCAAGTTGATTTTTTTGTTTTGTAACTTATGTTACTTTACCATACTTAATATTTTAGTTATTTGTTTTGCAATTCAATTATTGATGTTTTAGCAAAATCAAATACAGCATCATTTACATGAGAACTGACCTGAGAATTACATTATCAACTTATAGTACGGTCGATAAATGAACATTAGGTTGATAATTTTTACTACCCTCTATATTGCCTGTTGGATTTACTTACATATATTATAAAATAAATGATACTGAACAGATATAATCTGTCTCTAGTAAATATATTGGTAAATGAGAACAGTGTGAATTTTTCATTTACTAAAAACGGCAAAAAAGTAGTACCCTGATGTGATAATTAGGGGTGGGTGATATGTCACGATATTTCAGGGTATAATATCGTTCACGATAATATCATATGATACGATATGGCGCAGCCCTAGTACACAGTGCTCTGTTGTGTATTTTTACATTTTAATTATTTAGTAGAACCGTCACGCTGCCGCTGCTACTTCGTTCTATAGGTGTTGCGTCTCATAGCGCCGGTAAAACTTTATATTCTGTCTTTAAGCTACTGCTTTGAGTGTTCAATATTCGGTTTTTAACTTTTAGAATTCGTTAGATTATATTTCTTTTAGGATTTTGAGCTTAGTTTAGTTGGTTATTTTCCTATTTTCTATCTATTTTTTCTGTTTTTATTAAATGTTGTTATTAGCTTATATTAGCTTGTTGCTGCCTTATTTGTTATTTAGCAATCAGAACATCTTACTGGTCTTTTTAATGAATGTCGATTTATTAATTTAATAGCTGTATCTAACTATTTTAAGCCAGACAGACACTGTGTGATTTTTTAATCGGGTGATGAGAGCTCATCCGCACGTTTGAATGGTTTGTCCTGTAGGAAAACGCATGCGATTTATATGCTGACACTGTTGTCTGAGTGGCAGGCTGAGAGACTGAACGTCATGCAGCCCGTAGGCAGTAGAAGAAGCCCCAAATCCATTAATCCACCTGCGGAGCTTTTCTCAGGGGGGGTCGGGCTCCAGGAAAAAGTCTGAAATGTAATCATCTGTTTTTTAATACTATTTTTATTTTATATAAACCTATGGTATGATAATCACCATATAGCTAAGTAACCAAGTATTACTGTTAACGAAAATGAAAGAAATAAGGAAAACTGAAAGTTCTCCTTAACTGAAACTAATAAAAACGGTAATTAAAAGAAAAAACTAAAACAAACTGAAATTACAGACTGAATATCCTCATTTTCTTGTTTGTTAATTTATTTATATAAATGTGTTATATCATGATATATATCGTTATCGTCATATAAAAATTTCCATATTGTAATATATGATTTTTCCTATATCGCACAGCACTAGTGTACACTTTCAGTTTGTCCCTTATCAGAGTTTGTACACAGAAGAGATGAGATATTTTCTTTGTTTAATTTTGCGGTAAAACTGCATTTAATACATCAAACAACAACTTAAACACTCAATGAATATATTATATGCCAAAAACTGAGTGTACAGCACATCAGTCAAAAACACTGAATTACAGCGGACCACTGTTTGAGTGTGAGTATTGATTGCATTGCGTATTGATGTGGAAAATGGAAAGGATTTTTTTCCCCAAATTGAGACTCAACCACATAAATCAGAGGCTTAATGGAGCGCTGCAATCCAAGCATGAGGAGAAACGTTCACACACACTCGCAGTGTGACCATCCTGCTGACTCAGACTGGAAATCTACGCCACAGTAAGTAAATGTGAACTGTCAAACACACACACACACATACATACAGTAGCAAGAAAAAGTATTTGACCCTGGAGATTTCTTTCTTTTTAGATTTTCTTTTTATCATACTGATATATTTTTCAGATTATTAAACAAACTTTAATATCAGACAAAGATAAGCTGTATAAATACAAAAAGCACTAAAAGATAATTATATTTATTAAAGAAAAAAAATATTCAAACCAATCTAGCCCTGTGTCAAAATGTGTTACCCCCTAAACCGGATAACTTTGTTGTGCCACCCTCAGAAATAGAACTCAGCTTTCCAAAAAAAAATTTATTAATTTGGGGGGCAAACACTTTTTCACACAGGGCTAGATTGGTTTGGATAGTTTTTTTTTCCCTTAATAAATAAAATCTTCCTTTAAAAAGTACTTTTAATATTTAACTTATCTGTTATTATTTGTCTGTTTGATAATGTGAAAAATGTTAGTATAACAAAAATGCATAAACAAATTAAATCTGTAAGGAAGCAAATAATTTTTCATGCAACTACAGACAAATATATGCAAGTCAGTTGCCTCAGTTAAGGTCAGTAATTAATGGATGGATGGATGGATGGATACTTTAATGTTCCCAGAAGGGGACATTTTGGATTTCCCTTAATAATTCAATGATAAAATTGGGATATGGTCAAAAATGTAATGGTGGTCAGTCTCGAGGGTTTAGGGAACCAGCCGTCAGTCCAAAACCAGCTGACCAATAAAGATTCAAGGGGAAAACCTTTTAAGTCCTGACCACCTGTGCCAAAACTCAGAAGCAAAAAACTAAAGCAGAAGCAAACGAGAGATTCCAGAAGCAAAAGCCTTTAAAAGAAAAATCCCAAAAACACAAAAATAAAAGAAATGACTGATAAAATCCAAACTAAAATAATTTTAAAATAACTGCAAAGGATAATTAAGTAACCAAGTATATTTAAAAGTATATATTTGCTATATATTTTTACTCCTATGATTTTGCAAAATACAATTTTTCCTTTTGATTTTTAAAAATTTGATTGCAGATGTTATTGTTTTACGTAAAACTTTTGGCACAAAGTTCACTTCATACACCTCTGAATGGCTTAAAAAACAAAATGAAGGTTTTGGAGTGGCCTAGTCAAAGTCTGACTGAGATGCTGCGGCATGATCTTAAACAGGCTGTTTATGCTGGAAAATTCTGTAAAGAAGAGTGAAACAAAATTCCTTCACAGAGATGTGAAATACTCGTTGCCAGTTAACACTTTTTTACACAGGGCTTTTTATGTTTACTCAGGTTATCTTTGTCTGATATTAAAGTTTAAAAAATCAAAAAAGCAACAAAAAAAGAAATCTGTATGGGGGAAATACTTTTTGACCTCTTTTTTGACGCACATATATATAAGTCTTGTATAAGTATTCGGCCCCCTTGAACTTTTCAACTTTTTGTCAGATTTCAGGCTTCGAACATAAAGATATGAAATAGTCATTTTTTGTGAAGAATCAACAACAAGTGGGACACAATTGTAAAGTGGAACGAAATTTATTAAATATTTTTAACTTTTTTAGAAATAAAAAACTGAAAAGTGGGGAGTGCAATATTATTTGGCCCCTTTACTTTGAGTGTAGCAAATTCACTCTAGAAGTTCAGTGAGGATCTCTGAATGATCCAATGTTGACCTAATTGACTGATGATGATAAATAGAATCCATGTAGTGTGTAAAGTGTGTAATCAAGTCTCCATATAAATGTACCTGCTCTGTGATAGTCTCAGAGTTTTGTTTAAAGCGCAGAGAACACACCAGGAAGGTCCGAGATACTGTTGTGGAGAAGTTTAAAGCCGGATTTGGATACAAAAAGATTTCCCAAGCTTTAAACATCTCAAGGAGCACTATGCAAGTGATCATATTGAAATGGAAGGAATATCAGACCACTGGAAATTTACCAAGACCCGGCCGTCCCTCTAAACTATCAGCTCAAACAAGGAGAAGACTGATCAGAGATGCAGCCAAGAGGCCCATGATCACTCTGGATGAACTGCAGAGATCTACAGCTGATGTGGAAGAATCTGTCAACAGGACAACTATAAGTCGTGCACTCCACAAATCTGGCCTTAATGGAAGAGTGGCAAGAAGAAAGACACTTTTGTAAAAAGACATAAGAAGTGCAGTTTGTACAGCAAGCATGTGGAGTAGGTGCTGTGGTCAGATGAGACCAAAGTTGAACTTTTTGGCCTAAATACACAGTGCTTTGTGTGGCTGAAAAGTAACACAGCTCATCACCCTGAACACACCATCCCCGCTGTCAAACATAGTGGTGGCAGCATCATGATTTGGGCCTGCTTTTCTTTAGCAGGGACAGGTAAGATGGTTAAAATTGATGGGAAGATGGATGGAGCCAAATACAGGAGCATTCTTCAAGAAAACCAGTTGGAGTCTGCAAAAGACCGGAGACTGGGACTGAGATTTATCTTCCAACAAGACAATGATCCAAAACATGAAGCAAAATCTACAATGGAATGCTTCACAATTAAACGCATGCAGGTGTTAGAATGACCAAGTCAAAGTCCAGACCTGAATCCAATGGACAATCTGTGGAAACAGCTGAAAACTGCTGTTCACAAACCAACGCTCTCCATCCAACCTCACTGAGCTCCAGCTGTTTTGCAAAGAAGAATGAGCAAAAATTTCAGTCTCTCGATGTGCAAAACTGATAGAGACAAACCCCAAGCGACTTGCAGCTGTAATCACAGCAAAAGTTGGCGCTACAAAGTATTAACGCAAGGGGGTCAAATAACATTGCACGCCCCACTTTTCAGTTTTTTTATTTCTAAAAAAAATTAAATATATCCAATAATTTCCGTTACACTTCACGATTGTGTCCCACTTGTTGTTGATTCTTAAAAAAAAAAAAACATTTTTATAACTTTGTGTTTGAAGCCTGAAATGTGGCAAAAGGTTAAAAAGTTCAAGGGGGGCGAATACTTTTGCAAGGCACTGTGTGTATATATATATATATATATATATATATATTTTATATACATAAATGTATGCTTCAGACTCTATAAAAAGACCACAAACACATAAATCCTGTGAACTTTCTATATAAAAAGTCATGTTTACATTTTCCAGAGCTGGAAAATAATATGCATAACATTTGGCGAATCACAGGGCAGGAGAAGCCACTAATATCTTCGGGCTCCAGTATAAGATGTGGTTTAGAGGCTCGGTTTTCCAACAGCAACACAGTCTCACAGCGACAGCTCAGAAAAACACTAATTTATCCAACATTCAGGCTCCAGCACGGCTGCTACTGTTTTATCTACTCAACATACTTTGTAGCAACGACTCTGAGATGTGGGAACATTTACAGCTGTAAACTTGGGTATTCACCTAGTATTTATTACACACAGCTAATACTAAAATCCCACTACTGTCACTCCAATGTAGGGATTAATTAATATTTGGCAACAGAAGGATAAGTGAAAAGATGAAACACACCAAAAAGACCAAATAATATACCAAACATTCTTTTCATCGTATTGCAGAGTACTCTAGGTTTAGGATCTAGGTTACTCTAGTTTAGCAGTTTTCCAGCTGAAAAATACAAGCTGTACAGGGCTAGGATAGTAACATTAGTTGAGCTAACCTAGCATTAGCATTTGTATGTTTACCAAATGACTGGCTGCATTTCTCTGTACAAATTTAAATCACATGTAGCTTAAGTAGCACTGCTGAGATAAATTTATGATTAGAATAGCACTGCTGAGTTACAGTTATGATTAAAGAAGCACTGCTAAAGTAAATTCATAATTAGGTAGCACTGCTGAGGTACATGTATGATTAGAGTAGCAAAGCTCAGATAAATGTATGACAAAAATAGCACTACTACAGTAGCTATGTGTGACTACAGTAGAACTGCTGAAGTAAATTTATGATTAGAATAATTTTCCTAAGTAGGGGTGTGTCATATCATGTCATATGCAATAATGTCAGCCAGCATTTTCCAGAACATTGAAATATCGTGCAATATCACCCACCCCTAATTGTCACATCAGGGTACAACCTTTTTGCTGTTTTTAGCAAACAAAATCATACTGTTCTCATTTCCCATTATATATCTACTAGAGACAGATTATATCTGTCCAGTATCATTTTTGTTACTTAATATTTAGAGTGCATTACTAGTAGCATGACATTCTGAATGTTATTGCGAAAATACCATGAAATATCGTAATATTAATTTAGGGCCATATCGCCCACCCCTACTCCTGAGGTACATTTAGGATTAGAAAAGCAGTGCTAAGAAGGCTAGTTAGATCAATCTGCAACTAGAATTGCATGGCTGGGGTAAATGTTGTGTGCTTTGTAGGTATGTCTGCTAAGATAATAAAAATGTTAAATGTCCAACTAAACAAGACACAAAATCTGATTTTATTAAAATAATTTATTGAAAAACAACAAAAAATGTCTTCAATATTTGGCCTTCAGCCAACTGTCATTTTGTCCGGTTTGGGTTTAAATCAAAAGTGTTCACTTCAGTGCATACGCCTACTGATTCTGGTTCTACACTCATTTAAATGGAGCTGCTCCAGTGTATCAAAGTGAGGATGAATGTTTCCTGAAGTTCTCTCTTAGACTTGTGGAGCATATTTGATCAGAAAGAGCCCAAACTGTACATCCACTTATTTTCTTCTCCCAAATGAGGCGACTCTCCTATCCCAGCATGCTCTGCTGTCTTCAACAACGCTTCGAGAAATGATAGAAAGAAAAAAGTTATTTTTAATATGCAAATAAATGCAAATGATCAGAGACAGAAGATTAGGGTAAAAGAAAGAAACTGTTGCCAAAACTACCAACTACCAAACTTAAACTAAATTAACCCTGCAGCCCAGACCAGCCTGACTATAGCCTACAGACAAAAGTATTGGGACACTTGATCAATTTTCTTCTGGAATCAAAGGTACTGAAGAGTTTGTGCTGCTTTTCTTGGAGTAACTGTCTCTACTGTCTACAGACTACAGGGCTTTCACCAACATTTTGAACTCACTCTGCTGTAAGGATTTGATTGCATTCAGTGATAAGGGTTTCAGTCAGTAAGGTCAGGATCAAAGGATGTTGGATGATCACCAGCTCACCTCATCCCCAACTCCCCAACTCATCCCATTCAAAGGTATGGACAAAAAACACAGTTCCACTCTTCCACAGCTCAATAGTGACATAGTGCCAATAGCTTCATGTTTGTTTATCTCCTCCACATAGTCCAATTATATTAGGCCTGTCATGAAAATTACATTATCGACTTATTGTACAATATATGGATATGAATGAGCCACATGTTTGTCAGCTTTGTTTAACAGTATTTTTATTTTAATTCTGAAGAAAAAATGTCTGAATATTCTTAATAATTAAAAGTTCCTTTCTCTTTAAAATTTTGTCACTGCCTTATACTCTATTATGGTAGAATTATATAAGTGTCGTGGGTTTGTTAAAATGATAATATTACAACTTATTGTAATTATTTATGGGACAATACAGTATATAGCCCAAAACATTATTCAATAATTGCGGCAGGCCTGAGCAGACTGTTTAATTTCGCTCAGACATATTATTTTCAGTATATTCTCACCCAGTACAATTTAATTTCACAAAATTAGCCACGGTGATTTAGCTTTAGCTCAGAATAGCACAGGCCAGGCTGCCTGTTAGCCTATATTAGCTGCATTTGGTCACTTTAGGCCACATCTAGCTTTATTTCACTTTTACATTTTTTATACGCTGTACTTTATGAATGCCAGTGTTATTTATATCCTTAACATTATACACTCTAAATATACATTTTCATAACAATACCTCTCAGTTCTTCAGGCTGCGCTAGGCTAGCTGTGTTTATCAGTCTCTGCTGGTGGTGCAGGCCGGCCGTCCCGTTATCTTTTGGACGACACAAAAATAAGCAGAGCCCAGTAAGTAGCTTTGGATCAAAGCGCCGCAGCCTGGCGTTATTAGCGGGGACGCGTCTCGTGACGCTGTGGGGATTTACTGCTGCTACAATTCTTCGGACAATCGTGCTGATTTCAGAGCAACACTAAACTGTGTGTCCAAAAGTTTGTGGACACTGCTTCTAATTTATTACACATTACTGTTTAACGAGCAATGCACTTTTACTTATTAGGTCAAGGGGTGGGAATCACAGGGCATCGTATGATATGAAATTATTATATTTATTACCACATGTTTACTCTATTCATTTGTTTAGCGCCACCATGTGGAGTAAGACTTTTTACATTAAAGTAAATGCAATAAATGATATTGAGGTCAGCACAAATGATTGCTGTCACATGAATATAATGTAATTATTGTGACTGGTTGACTAGCACAAAGTATGTTTTGGCTTGAGTTTTGTGATTTATAGTAATGTGAACATATTTTGTTTTTCTTAACTTATTTTGGTAAACCATAGCGGTGTGGGTATGTGTTTGTGTGTGTGTGTGTGGGTTTAGATTTAAATGCCTCACATAAAATCACATAACTATATTAATTAACCTTAATATTTTACAGAAATATATACTTATTTACCAAAAAAATAAAAAACGTGAAATAATATAAAATGTGTTTATTTACATTACCTTATTCATATAATTCCAAAAAAAAATTTACGCAATGGCCATTTGGCTGTGGTGAAAAGCAGTTTGACCAATGAATGATATAAGCTGTCCCATAAAGAGCTCTTCTCAGTAGCCTGTTGGTCTTACATTTGGAATGGTCTAATGAGACTTCATGGCAACATCATGTGCAAATATTGCATGATGCCACTGAGATGCAAAACTTTTTTGCCTTTTAATTTCTCCATAAATTAATTAATTAATTAAAAAATTGTGAATATTTGTTAATATTATTATTTTTCTTTTTAAACTACCAAATACAATTCCCACCCCGTTCCTGACAGACCCACCCAAATATATGAGTAAACATTCAAAAAATCTTCCTCCCATCATTCACAACAGTTGTGAAAGTTCACCTATGCACAAGAAGCAGCTTCACAAAGCAGCTTTCAAAGGCATTTCGCCATCTCCTCAGTGTCCTGGCCTTGGCTCCGTGTATACGGGCCTTTGAAATCTTCATAGATATGATGTCGACTAAGGTTTGAATTCAAATATTTTTGTGCAGCTTAAATGTGGAATCCCAGCGTTTAGTAAATAATTAATACATCATTTTAACACAAACTCTGAACCAGTGCTTTTGTTTCCTGGTATTTCTGTGCTGCTGTTTTTTTTTCTCTTTGCTTTGGATGTGTGCAGTGACCAAACACAAAGGATGCATTTAAATCACTCACGGACTAACAGGTATATATTACAGTTACATTTATAACAGCTGTATCTGTACACAAAGAGTGACATGAAATCAATGTGAAATCCTGAAATTTCGAACAGACACATTTTTTAATCACAAAAAAAGAGAGTATGGTCACGATAAGGCAGATCACCAACATTACCAGAAAGCACTAGAAACATGACCAGCAAGAAATAGATAGTCAACACACATATAATATGTTTTGACTGAGTGTGACTACTCCACCAACATGATCAACATTACCATTGCACAAGCTGGTCTAAAAGCATGACCAGACAGATCAAGATGGTTTATGAGTACAACCAAGTGACTAAGCTAATATACAAGCATTAACATCTTAACCAGTGGACCAACACACATTGTGTTTCGTATGAATTGAGATAGTCCACCAGCAAGGCCAGCATTAGCAGACAGGCCTACAGTTTCTTTGATTTTACCAAATTGAAAACCTCTGGAATTGTCACGCCTGGCCCTGTTTCCTGTCTGTCCTCGTGCCTGTGTTGTCCCACGTGACCCGTGCCCCTGTGTTCTGCCTGTGATTTTCCATTACCTCATGTCTCATTTGTAGCTCCACCCCTTCCCCAGGTGTTTCCACTCCCAGTGTGTTTCCTGTTATGTTAAAAAGACTTCCTCTGTTACTTGTCCTCTGTCGGTCTTTGCACTGTCCCCCGTTGTCTGTCTCTCTGCGTTTTTCTGTCTCTCTCTGCGTTTTCTTAGCCTCTCCGTGTTTCATTTGTCATTGCCCTAGGTCCTTGTTTAGTGTTTATCTCTGTTTGTTTCTAGTTCCCTAGTTTACTCCCTGTTTAGTTATTCTTATTATCTCTTGTTTGTTTTATTTATGTTCTCTAGTCTCCCTAGTTTATTTTGGTTTGTTTCGCTGTTCTTTGTTTATTTGTTTATTTATATTTATTTAATAAATTCACCTTACCTGTGTTTACGTCCGCCTCCTCGTCTCTCTGCCTGGGTCTAATCCTGACAAAAAGACCGACCAAATGGAAATAAACCAGTGGTATGCTGCTCGGAAGGCGGACCTGGAGTATCTCCGCCTCCTCGCCGAGCAAATCCGGGGAGATGACCCGCTCCCAGCGCCTTTCCTCGGGTTGGAGCCCGTCAGCCCAGCTGCAGTGGCGCCCACCGAGACCCACGAGGGGAGCCCGTTGACTGGCTCCAGGATGGCGATCCGCCATGCTCCATTCGGGACTCCGGCGTTGGAATCCCCGAGGCCCCAAGGACGCCGCAGGCCTCGGGGTAGACGTTTTAAGGGGTCCCGCCAGCCGGAGGAGGAGCCCGTTTCCGGGGAGGATTTTCTTGGGGGGGCGCTAGGGCTGTGTGCGGTCAGCCTCGATCCTCGCCCCGACGAGGACGGGGTTGGCATGGATGCAGGCTGTGAGGAGTCCTATTCCTGGGACTACTCCGATCTCCTCACACCTGCATCCAGTGAAGAGGAGTTTGAGGACTGCCCTCCTACACCAGCCCGCCAGCCGCTCCTTCCTCCCGCGGTAGCTGCCGATCCGCGCTCTGTGTCTTTCGCGGTGGCAGCCGAACCGGTGGCAGTGGAATCGCGCTCCGAGACCCCCTGCGCGGCGAGCCAGCCGCGGTCAAAGACTTTCCCCGCGCTCCTCACGCCGGACTCTGCACGAGAGAGTAGGCATCCAGTCCGGGTTTTTACTTCACCCGCAGCTTCGGGCTCCAGTGCTGCAGCGGATCTCTTCATGCCACGCCCCGTGAAGCACGCGTCTGAGGCGCTGCACCCCATGATACAAGCGGCGGCCGCGCCGCTCTCCGAGATTTCAGCGGCGGCCGCGCAGCTCTCCGAGATTTCAGCGGCGGCCGCGCCGCTCTTCGAGACTTTAGCGGCGGCCACGCCGCTCTCCCAGACTGCAGCGGCGGCAGCGCCGCTCTCCGAGATTTCAGCGGCGGCCGCGCCGCTCCCCGAGACTTCAGCGGCGGCCGCGCCGCGCTCACAGACTGCAGCGGCGGCAGCGCCGCTCTCCGAGATTTCAGCGGCGGCCGCGCCGCTCCCCGAGACTTCAGCGGCGGCCGCGCCGCGCTCACAGACTGCAGCGGCGGCAGCGCCGCTCTCCGAGATTTCAGCGGCGGCCGCGCCGCTCTCCGAGACTTCAGCGGCGGCCGCGCCGCTCTCCCAAGCCCCAGCAGTCCCAGCTGCTCCAGCTCAAGCCCCAGCAGTCCCAGCTGCTCCAGCTCAAGCCCCAGCAGTCCCAGCTGCTCCAGCTCAAGCCCCAGCAGTCCCAGCTGCTCCAGCTCCGGCACCAGCAGTCCCAGCTGCTCCAGCTCCGGCACCAGCAGTCCCAGCTGCTCCAGCTCCGGCACCAGCAGTCCCAGCTGCTCCAGCTCCGGCACCAGCAGTCCCAGCTGCTCCAGCTCCGGCACCAGCAGTCCCAGCTGCTCCAGCTCCGGCACCAGCAGTCCCAGCTGCTCCGGCACCAGCAGTCCCAGCTGCTCCAGCACCAGCAGTCCCAGCTGCTCCAGCACCAGCAGTCCCAGCTGCTCAAGCACCAGCAGTCCCAGCTGCTCCAGCACCAGCTCAAGCACCTGCAGCTCCCAGAACTATGTTTGTTCCAAGGCCCCGTATTTCCAGGCCTGCTCCAAGGCCTCCTGACTTTGCCCCCAGTTATGTGCCCAGGCTGTCCCCACAGACTTTTGCCAGTCCTGGGCACCCACCTATGTTTTTGGTCCCCCTGTCTCTCCCTGTCCTGGTCCCTGTATCTGTGAGTGTTCCAGTTCCTGTCCCCGGTGGTTTCTCTGTTCCTGTCCCTGTTACTGTGTTTGTTTCCGTCCCCGTCAATGTTCTTGTCCCTGTTCCCATGTCCGGTCCCGTCCAGTCTCTGTCTCATGTCCAGTCTCCGTCACCTGTCCAGTTCCCCGTCCAGTCTCCGTCACCTGTCCGGTTCCCCGTCCAGTCTCTGTCACCTGTCCAGTTCCCCGTCCAGTCTCCGTCACCTGTCCAGTTCCCCGTCCAGTCTCCGTTCCCCGTCCAGTCTCCGTCACCTGTCCAGTTCCCCGTCCAGTGTCCGTTCCCTGTCCAGTCTCTGTCCCCTGTCCTGTCTCCATCTCCTGTCCAGTTCCCTGTCCAGTCTCCCGTTCGGTCTCCTGTTTTCCCCGGCCTCTCCCTGCCGCCAGCCCCCGGGGTTTGTTTTTCCGCGCCTCGGGAGCTGCGCGTTTAGGGGGAGGTTTCTGTCACGCCTGGCCCTGTTTCCTGTCTGTCCTCGTGCCTGTGTTGTCCCACGTGACCCGTGCCCCTGTGTTCTGCCTGTGATTTTCCATTACCTCATGTCTCATTTGTAGCTCCACCCCTTCCCCAGGTGTTTCCACTCCCAGTGTGTTTCCTGTTATGTTAAAAAGACTTCCTCTGTTACTTGTCCTCTGTCGGTCTTTGCACTGTCCCCCGTTGTCTGTCTCTCTGCGTTTTTCTGTCTCTCTCTGCGTTTTCTTAGCCTCTCCGTGTTTCATTTGTCATTGCCCTAGGTCCTTGTTTAGTGTTTATCTCTGTTTGTTTCTAGTTCCCTAGTTTACTCCCTGTTTAGTTATTCTTATTATCTCTTGTTTGTTTTATTTATGTTCTCTAGTCTCCCTAGTTTATTTTGGTTTGTTTCGCTGTTCTTTGTTTATTTGTTTATTTATATTTATTTAATAAATTCACCTTACCTGTGTTTACGTCCGCCTCCTCGTCTCTCTGCCTGGGTCTAATCCTGACAGGAATATAATCAGGAGGAAGATCACAAGCCATCAAATCAAACTGAACTGCTTGAATCTTTGCACCAGGAGTGGCATAAAGTTATCCAAAAGCAGTGTGTAAGACTGGTAGAGGAAACCATGTAAAGATACATAAAAATTCAGGGTATTTCACCAAATATCGATTTCTGAACTCATTAACTTTATTTGAACTTTTTTTCCTTGCATTATTTAAGGTCTAAAGCTCTGCATATTTTTGTTATGTCAGCAATTTCACATTTTCTGCAAATAAATGTTCTAAATGACAAGACTTTTATTTGTAATTTAGAGAAAATGTTGTCTGTAAAACAACAATGATCATTTTACCCAAACATTTACTTTTAAATAGCAAAAACAGAGAAACTCATTCAAAAAATTAAGTGGTCCCTTAGTGTTTTCCAGAGCTTTATATGGCCTACTGGCATTAAGAAGCTGGCTACAGTACGCTTTTAATTATTTCAGATAGATAGTGTTAAATTACATTGCCAAATTATATACAATAACATTTCACTGTATTTTAAAGAGAATTTGTATTTAGTTGCACAAATGTGTGCCTACTTATCTGAAATTAATGCAGCTAATGCTAGCTAATTGCTAAAGAGAGTGCTAAACACCACACAACACACTTTAATTAATTTAAACACATAATAACACAACTACTCAAATTCAGCTTCAAATACATGTAATTAACTTTTTATTGCTTAGACCTTTGAACAAAAACACACTGCTTTTAATTTACAGTTTATTTGCTAAACTCCATTCCCCCACTACATTCACTTGTCTGCTGCGTCAGTAAAAGAGTGATGTTTATGGCTAGGCTAACAACAACACTCAGCGCTGTTTTTTTCCACCCGCATACCGGCAAGTCCCGCCTCCTGCTACAGTATTGGCGCTGATACTCCCTCCACAGTCATGATTGGCTAGAATCATCGTCCACTGGCGGACGCGGGATTATTTTAGCCAATCCCTGTACAGAAGGCGGGATTTGTTAAAATACGGGTGGGATTTAAAAGAACGCCCCCTTTTTACGAGGCTACCGCTGCACATATTTGTTTTAACAGTTTAATAATAAGTTTTAAATCAGGATATAACTATTTTTTTCCTCATCTGAAACGGTAGAATGACTAAATGAATTGTAAAAATATGCATAAGCTCTTATAAACTGTTTTTTATAACTTTAAAATTTTGCAAATTCTGAAGTGTTAATTTAGAGATTTGAATTGCATATTATCCTGATCAATAAAGCAAGCTTTAAATCAGTTTCTATGGGTGATTGGTTTAATTAATTTTGAGAGTTAAAATGCATATTATCCAGATAAATAAATACAGCTTTTAACCAGTTTCTACTGGTGATTGGTTTAGTTAATTTAGATATTTAAAGTGCATATTATCCTGATCAATAAATCAAGCTTTAAATCAGTTTCTATGGGTGATTGGTTTAGTTAATTTTGAGACTTAAAATGCATATTATCCAGATAAATAAATACAGCTTTTAACCAGTTTCTACTGGTGATTGGTTTAGTTAATTTAGATATTTAAAGTGCATATTATCCTGATCAATAAATCAAGCTTTAAATCAGTTCTATGGGCAGTGTTGGGAAGGTTACTTTTAAAATGTAATCCCTTACAGATTACTGATTACATCACTCAAAATGTAATTTGTAACGTAATCAGTTACATTACTTCAAGTGAGTAACGTAATCTGATTACTTTGGATTACTTTAAATATTGTCATTTTTTTAAGCCTGAATGAATGTAGCAACCACATATTGCATATTATTCTTTTATTTTTCTTTCCAGTTAACAAATAGATAAACAAATAAAACAGCCTTTTCAATCACTCTATAAAAATACTTATGAAACCATTTCATCAAACAATTTTATGAAACACTTCTATAAATTGATAAAACCATTTAAAACCAAACAATGTAACAACAACTGTAAGCTATCTATTTGCAGGTTTGCCACCAGTGTTAATTTTGACAACAAATTTTGATTTAGTCTTAGTCATAGTCTTGTGACGAAAATAGTATTTAGTTTTAGTCACAATTTAGTCATCTGAAATGTTTTTAGTTTTAGTCGACTTAATGTCATAAGAATATAGTCTACTAAAATTACAGTAAATTTAGTCGACTAAAATGTAAAGGGTGTAAATGTAAATGATTTTTCATTAGTTTCCTTGAATTATTAACTCTACACGTATACGAAATGAAACGTTTAATAACCACTTGAGTAATATTGTTAATGTTTGAAAGTGAAATATATTTATATATGATTTAATGTATATTATTATTATTATTGTAGGTGTGTGACTATACATATGTTACATTTAAAATTTTGCTCTAGAAATCAGGTCATAAAACATCTGAATAGTTAAATTAAAGTTTAAACAGAGCTGTAGATGCAAAAACAACTTTTAAAGGATCTAGTTTTATCTCCAGCACATCTACTGGAGCTACAGTCTATAAACGAGATCAAAACAAACATTCACACACTGTTCTGTAGAGATGCTCTCAGGATGTACTGAGAGACTTCATGAGTTAAAGTGAGAAACTTATGAGAAAGTGCTGTAAGGAACTTTACACAGACTTTTGGGTTCATAGATTCACTTATTTTATTGTTTTATTTTGTATATATTATTGAGTTCTGTTATATGATCTGATCTTAATGAGTGAGTTCTGTATCAGTTCTGTGTTTTAGTGCACTGCCGAGTTAAACACCCCATCAGCTCATGAAATAACATCAGCATTAAAACGCGGATCTCTGCATGGAGATCTGTGTGACTCTGGTCTGCAGAAGCTGAAAGATTAGTGGTGTTTTTACCGGAGATGGAGTCTCTGTTTACACATTATCTTGTTTTTCGCGACGTCAAAGGAGAAATATATCGCCTCTCCCCTCTCTCTCTCTTCCTGCTGAACACTGTCGAGTTAACTTCCAGTCGAGCTCCGTAACGACAGGTTAATTCCCGGGTTTGTTACAGAGCGCGCGGCGCCTCCGCTAAAGTAGCAGTGATTGGATGTCTTCCTAACTGGTCCCTACCTTTCACAGAACTAAATCAGTCTGATTGGATTTCGTCCCTGCCAAACATTTTCGTCTCGTTTTTATTCGTTGACCAAAATGTCAGTTAATTTCGTCTCGTCGTGTGTGCGGAGCCGCTGTCTGCCCCTCCTCCCTGTATGTGTGTGTGTGCAGCGAGACGGGAGGAGGGGCAGACAGTTCCCCGTCATATCAGAGCGATTTCACACCAAAATGTTATTTGCGTTTTGTCGGTGTTGGATTGGAAGAGCAAAAATAGGAAAGTACCGCAATGTAACCCTTTTATTTTAGCAGAGTAACTGTAATCTGATTACCACTTACTGAAGCAGTAACTGTAACGGATTACAGTTACTCATAATTTGTAATCTGATTACGTAACGCCGTTACATGTAATCCGTTACTTCCCAACACTGTCTATGGGTGATTGGTTTAGTTAATTTAGAGATTTAAAGTGCATATTATTCTGATAATAAAATCCAGCTTTAAACCAGTTTGGAGTCTTGAGGATTCAAGCATTACATAAAAACCTTTATTAAATAAGCTTTGTTGAGCTTTGTTTAATAAGAAACATTGCCGAAAACATCATTGTAATTGTAGAAGAAAATATAAAAAACATATTCAAGTAAATGTCAAAACATAATAAATAAAATTATAAAATAGTCTCTTTCCTCAACTTTATTTTATTTTGATATGTCTAGTTTTTACGTCTATTTTCAAACACACAGAGTTTGGGTTGACTGCTGTTAGTGATCTGGTCACTCCAAGTGTCCTGTAGGAGATTTTAGATTGTAAATAAGTTATTTCACTGCAGAGATAAAGGGTTTTGTATCACCTATACCTGTAGCCTGCATACGGGATAAGTTATTTAGGGGTTAAACCAGTTTCTACTGGTGATTGGTTTCGGATGGTCTAAGGTGGTCTCTAATGGTCAACATGGTTGGAAAGCAGGACATCCAAGTGGTTAACCAGCTCTTGGTCAATATACTGTATGTTATGCTGGTTATGTTGGTCAACCAGCTTGGTCTTGCTGGACTTGCTGGTCAAACTTAGCTTAAAACATACCCAAAGTGTAACTATCTTAACCAGCCTGACCTGACAGGGTATAAAGTGTAATATTTACTTTAATAAACCATATTGAGTTTTAAATAAATAAAGAATGGCGTTAAACCGAACTCTCAGCGTAACTTTACCGTAAAGTTGCTGCAAACAAGCGACCCTACTGTTGCTAGGAAACGACCAATCAACGCTCCAACGTTTTCAGCGGTTTCTCAAACCCAAACACAGTCAGCTCCAGCTCTCATAAAGTGTGAACTCTTCAGATTTACAGTAAAAAACAGCCTCTTCTTACCTTGTTGGACACATTTGAGGCGGACCGGGTCTTTACAGTGCCGGACCACGGCCAGCACGTCCCGGACGGTGAGTCCAGCCACGGGGGTGTCGTTCACCTCCAGCAGCAGCTCGTCCAGGGCCAGCGGGTAGCCGGGCAGCTCCAGCAGCGGGAAGTGGCCGACCTCCGCGCCGCCCCGCACAGCGAAGCCGAGCTGCCCCTCTCCGTCCCGGCTGAGCGCGACCTCATGGACACGGTTGGTCCAGTGGTTCTTGGGCTTCTTCTTCTTCAGGCTTCTGGACATGTTTGTATCACAGCGGGGCGGCCGTGCGGCGGTCAGTTAAGTCCAGAACCGAGCCGGAGTCCGGACTGTCCATGATCCAGGAGCTGCTGGGTCCAGCTAAAACTGCGCTACTGTAAACTAAACTCACAGAGAAAAGAGCGAAAAACTCCCCAAACAGTTACAGACAGCCCCGCCGGATGTGATGTCTGGCTGGAGGAGGAGAGGAGGAGTGGAGGAGAAAGGGAGAGCGGGAGGGAGGGAGGGAGTGATAGAGGGAGAAAAGAAAAGAAAAAGAAAAGTAGCGGAACTTCCATCACAGCAGTGCCGCTGGGAGCGCTCAGGCTTTGGCTTCAAGGTTGCCAGATTGGACTCAGGATTGCTGCTACAACTGTGGATGTGGGGTTGCCAGTTTAAACGTTTCTCATTCCATTCCTTGTGTAAAATCACAACAATATGGCATTAAGGGTTCTTTTTTGGTAACAAATATGAAACATAACCTAAACTTTAAAATTGTCTTTATTTTTATTATTTCTTACATTGTAGATTAATACTGAAGACATAAGAACTACATACTTTGTACATTAGATTATTTGCCCACTCTTCTCTCAGTTGGCTTCATGAGGTAGAACCTGGAATGGTTGGTTCATGAGGTAGAACCTGGAATGGTTGGTTCTCCAACAGTCTGCTGCTTTCTCTTTATTATGTGCTCCAACCCATTCCAAACTCATCCCATACTCACCCCAAACTCACCCGAAACGCATCTCAGTGTCATGTAATACTCATTCTATACCCCAAACTCATCTCAGTCTCATGCAAAACATATCCCAAATGCATCTCAATCTCAGACAAACTCATCCCATACCCCAAGCTCACCCCAAACTCACCTGTAATGCACTCCAATCTCACACGAAACTCATCCCAAATTGTTTGTAAAAGCATGCCAAACTCATCCCAAATTGATTCTAAAAGCATGCCAAACTCATCCCAAGTGCACTCCAATCTCACATGAAACTCAACCCATACTCACCCCCAAAAAGCATCCCAAACGCACTCTAATGTCACATGAATCTCAACCCATACTCACCCCCAAAAATCACTCCACACTCATTTCATACTCATCTTTAAACTTTTCCCATACTCATGCCCTTCTTATTCCAAATACATCCGAACTTATTCTCTCTCTCTCTCTCACCTTAATTGCCTCTGGTTAAACATCTGCAATAAAAACTGATCATTTTGTAGCAACACTATAATCACTGGGCTGGACACTTTTATTAAATGGAAAAATATAACAAATATATAACCAGCTATACATATATACTTTATATATATATAACCAGATACAGTAATGAAACAGCGGTGATTAATGGGACTCGACTGGAGTAAACAGCAGAGAGGTGGATAAGTGGTTAATCCCAGTATCAGAGTGGATTAGGAGATTATCCAGCAGCAGCCAGTGCCAATACTGGAAACACTATACTGGCTGAGCTACAGCTAGATAAATCCTGAAGTAGATCAATCTACACAAACTGATACACATCACTGACCAATCAGAGGAAGCACAGGATAGGTGTTTCCAATAAAGTGGCCAACAATTAGTGAAAGCACATAGTACAGGTGTTTCTAATGATAAGAACAAAGTGAGTGGAAGCACAATGTGTGGTAGGTGTTTCCAATAAAGTGGCCAAAATTTAGTGGAAGCACAAGGTGTGGTAGGTGTTTCCAATAAAGTGGCCAATGTTGAGTGGAAGCACAAGGTGTAGTAGGTGTTTCCAATAACGTGGCCAGCATTGAGTTGGAGCACAAGGTGTGGTAGGTGTTTCTACTAAAGTGTTCAAAAATTAGTGCATGCACAAGGTGTTATAGGTGTTTCCAATAAAGTGTCCAAAATGAGTGGAAGCACAAGGCGTGGTAGGTGTTTCCAATAAAGTGTCCAAAAATGAGTGAAAGCACAAGGTGTGGTAGGTGTTTCAAAAAAAAGTCCCAAAATTTGTGGAAGTGCAAGGTGGTAGGTGTTTCCAATAAAGTGGCCAACAATTAGTGAAAGCACAAAGTACAGGTGTTTCTAATAATGTGACCAAAATGAGTGGAAGCACAAGGTGTAATAGGTATTTCCAATAAGTGGAAGCACAAGGTGGGGTAGGTGTTTCTATTAAAGTGTTCTACAATGAGTGGAAGCACAATGTGCAGGTTTTTCTAATATTGTGACCAAAAATGAGTGGAGGCACAAGGTGCGGTAGGTGTTTCCAATAAAGTGACCGAAAAGTGTAAGCAGAAGAAGTAATAGATGTTTCTGATAAAGTGGCCAGTGCGTGGAAGCACAAGGTGTAATAGGTGTTTCTAATAAATTGGCCAGTTGTTAGAAGTATAAAGTGGCCAGTTAGTGTAAACTGTATTTTTTTTATATAATCAGACGTCATGCTGAGTTTCTCATAAACAGTAACAGCTCTAAACATCCCGGTCGACCTTCAGTCGAGTCGATTTTGAAATAAACACAAATGAGTTTTTATGTTGTTATTTGCTGCGCGTTAATTCATCTTCAAACAAACCGAGCTCTTTAATGTGTGTGCTGCGTCTTTCATCCCCCCGAGCTACATTAGAAATATTAGCTTTGTGTGTAGTTTAGGACTGGGAATAGAACTGTTCTCTTATCTCTTTCTGTAGTGAAGCAGAACACGCTGCTTCCTGATTCCTTCATACTGAATTATTCTGTTTTAATTCTGTTCCAGTGCTGCTGTTTATGTGCATGTAGCAATACAGGATAGATAGAACTGTGCTTATTTAAGAACACCAGTGGTGTGCAGTGAGGCCATTTTAACCCTTCAGAGAAGGGGTGACAATAAATGCATGTAAATAATTACATAATTTTTAATCAGGAAATATATGTCATAGATATTGTAAGTGTAAGAATTTATTTTATAAATGAATTAAAATAAAAAAAAACAGCAACTAATTCAAAGCATTAGTCTGTGTTTTTTAGTTGCTACAGGACTCGTATTTGACTGACAGCGGTTTTAACCAATCAAAGCTTTTTAAAATGGCTTCTGCCCCCACATGACTGCATGACCCTTCTCCTGATTTTGAGAAAGGTGTAGTAATAAATCTATTACCAAGTCGAAGCAAGTCTAACCAATCAGACACTATTTTCACTGCAAGCCACTGAAGAACACCATCATAGACACATACACACTATATATAAATAAATGCTCCACTGGTGATAAATCTGGGGACTGGGCAGGTCAAGTGACAGTTGCATTCTAAAATGCAGAAATTTTCTAAGACAGACTTGCTGTGTGTGGATGACCATTATCCTGATGAAAAGAAATACCAGATTGAAGTCCTGCCATGAGAAGCAGCAGACATGCTTTCTTTGCTTTTTTAGTAAAAAAAAAAAAAACATTATTCAACTTTCCAAAATTAAAGAAATATTCAGAAAAAGTAGTTCATTATTATATTTAGCTTTTAAGCTCCATTCACCCCATTCATACAGCACTCACTCATAAGCTCTCTCTAGAGTTTAACAATAATTTACTGATATAACAGGGGGACAGAAAGTGGTCAGACTCTCCATAAACAGCTCGGATGTGTTTTGGACCCGTGGTTCTCTCTCTGTGATCTTATTAGCGGTATGTAGCCACTGCTCCTGACTCCTAGTCGCCAACTGAGTCAGATATTAAACATGTTGAATATTTGCCAGGCATCTGTGACTGGTCAGCGATCAGTCGGCGATGGAATAGTGAGCGTCTTTCGGTAGTTCACACTACGCGACTGAGTGAGCAGCGAGTGATCCCCGATTTCCCGATTTCCTGGTTTCTCATTCTTGACACCACAGTAAATTAAGATAATTGTGACCAGCTGATAAACAGCCTACATGGCAGGCAATTCATCCAAATGACCAGCCTCCTACTTTCTTTTAAAGACTGTCAACTGGGCAAAATGTCTGTGAGTACATCATAAGAGTCATGTCTATCAATTGACAATCTCTCACCAGGAGGTACACTACCCAAACGTAGCCTCCTGTTCTTCAAATCAGATCTGTAGAGATGATTCTCCACACATTATTTGCAAGTAATCAAATTGGATCTGAATTGGTTGCTATGGTATCTGTGTGGGTTGCTGTGGTATCTGTATGGGTTACTTTGGTATCTGTGTGGTTGCTGTGGTATCTCTTCGGGCTATACTAGCATCTGTGAGGGTTACTTTGGTATCTGCATAGGTTCTTGTGGCACCTGTATGGGTTGCTATGGTATCTGTGAAGGTTGCTGTAGTATCTGTAAGGGTCGCTGTGGTATCTGTATGGGTTACTGTGGTGTATCTATAAGGGTTCCTCTGGTATCTGTATGGGTTTCTGTGGTGTATCTTTGAGGGTTGCTGTGGTATCTGCATGGGTTGCTGTTTTATCTGTGTGGAATGCTGTGCTATTTGCATGCATTGCTGTGGTATTTATGAAGTTTGCTGTGGTATCTGTGAGTGTTGATGTGGTATTTATGTGAATTGCTGTGGCACCAGCATGGGTTGCTGTGATATCTGTAAGGGGTTGCTGTGGTATTTATGTTGATTGCTCTTGTATCTGTATGGGTTGCTGTGGTGTATCTATGTGGATTGCTGTGCTATCTGCGTGCATTGGTAGGGTATTTTTTGAAGGTTGCTGTGGTATCAGTGTGGGTTGGTGTGGTATCTGGGAAGGTTGCTGTGGTATCTGTATTGGTTGCTGTGGTAGGGTTTCTCTGGTATCTGCAAGTTTCTGTGGTATTTATGAGGATTATTGTGGTATCTGTGTGGGTTGCCGTGGTGTATCTATAAGGGTTGCTGTGGTATCTATGAGGGGTGCTGTGGTATCTGTGTGGGTTGCTGTGGTATATATGAGGGTTGCTGTGGTATCTGCATGGGTTGCTGTGGTATTTATGAGGGTTGCTGTGGTATCTGCATGGGTTGCTATGGTATCTGTAAAGGTTGCTGTGCTATCTGCTTGGTCTGATTGATCTGATCAGTTGACTGATCAGTTTGTTATTTGTGGAGGTGCGTGAGACATGTTAAAATCCAATTTTAGGAGTATCCAAACTGAGGCATATACACATCAGATTACAACTGCATTGCAAACCACTTGTTTTGCAAAAAATCAGGATACAAATCAAGTTCCTATAAAATGTGGTGTCTGGCTGTTCAGACTATTGAAAATCAATCAAGATATAATGTACTTTCGCGAAAAATCAAATTGCATGTGGTTTCCTGCTGTTTAGACTAATACATTCAATCTGGATGCAATCTAGATTCTCCAAAAATTGGACTTTATGTAATTTCTGGTTGTTTAGACTATTAAAAATAAATCTGGATACAATCTAGTTTCTCCAAAAATTGGACTTTATGTAATTTCTGGTTGTTTAGACTATTAAAAATAAATCTGGATACAATCTTGATTGTCCAAAAATCTAAATGCTCTTCAGCAGTAAATGTTGTGTTCCTGAACGCTGATGGAGTTCCTGAGGGTGTGGATGTGGTGGTCTCACCCCCACGCTGACTCTGTATGATTGTGTTTGCTTTTCATTTGAAGAGCGTCTCACTCCTCAGAGCGTTTCTGCCTCTCTCAGGGAATTCCTCCACTTATTTAAACCCTCCTGCTAAAACATTCAAATTCCTCACCACTTCTCCAAACACCTCCTGCACACGGTCCCTCCTCTGTACAACACTCTATAACAAACACTTACCACTCTCTCTTCATCTATACCCTGGCCACTTTATCAGAAACACTTACCACCATCCCACTACATCTATACTCTGGACACTTTATCAGAAACACTTACCACCCTCTCTCAACATCTATACCCTGGCCACTTCAAAAACACATAACGCCTTCTACCTCTATAAAGTGTGCAGGGTATAGATGTAAAAGGTGGTAAGTGTTTTGGATAAAGTGGCCAGTGTATAGATGTAAAGGGTAGTAAGTGTTTCTGATAAAGTGGCCAGGGTATAGATTTAGATTTAAATAGATTTAGGGTATTTTTAGCCAATCAAAGCTGAACTTGTGGTTGGTGTGCTTCAGATCATATCTCCTTCCTTATTATTAAACCATTAACACTGACCTTAACTGAGGAAAGTGAGACCTGCAGTTTTTTTAGACATTGCTCTGGGTTCTCTTGTGACCTCATGGATGAGGTGTCCTTGCCCCTTTGGAGTCATTTTGGTAAGCCAGTTACTTCTGAAAAAGAAAATTTACCAGTGTTCCATTTGTTTTCTCCATTTGTAAATAATCACTCTCACTGTGGTCTGCCAGAGTCCCAAAGCTTTAGAAATTATTTTGTATTATTTTCCAGACTGATAGATGATCGATGACTTTGTTTTCTCAGCTGTTTTTAAATTGCTTCAGATTGGGGCATATTATGTTGCTTTTTGATATTGGTTAGCTGCTTCATGTTGTCAGACAAGTTCTATTTCAGTGATTTCTTGATTCTACAGGACTGGCTCTCCCGTGCCGGTTTCCTCCATCCCTTCATCATGGATAGTATGGATAGTTTTTGGTTTCCCTTTATGAAATTATAATTTAATCTGATTAATCTGATTTGTCTGATATTAAAATGTGTTTGTTAATATAACAAGAGGGCAAATACTTTTTTTAATGACACTGTGTTGTGTATAAATACTGTACCTGTGAAATGTATTTGTGGGGTACATTTTTTGGATGTTGCATTAAAATGCATAACAATATGTGTGTGTGTGTGTGTGTGTGTGTGTCTGTGTCTGTGTGTGTTTGTGGAGTGTAGATGTGCAAATAAATGGGCCAAAACACTAAAGCATGACAAGTACCCCTCTCCCATAATGCACTCCAGCGAGCGGCAGCACAGCAGTGGCAGCAGTGGTGTTGAGTCGACTGGCTGGGCAGGATGATGTAATGATTATGACAGGCATAATTTCCAAGCAATTTAGATCCGTCCAGGAATAAAGTGGAGGAGGCTGATGGCCTCAGCGCCGCCGCCGAGCCGAGCAGCTCAACCCGTCCGGGACAGATTGGAGCTGACGCCGCCGGCTCCGTATCACTCGGACAGTAATAGCCGGCAGAGCTGCGAGCGAGGGGCCGTGTCTGTCTCAGCCATCCGTAAGCGGTGGGACACATTTCTGTGCTGATGAAACGCTGTTCTGCAGATGATTGAGGAAAGTGTGTGTGTTGCAGCTCAACTGCAGATTGAAGACAGCACTAAAACACACACGCACACATATACACACACCATTGAGGGAATGTGTGTATGTGTGTGTGTGTGTGTGTGTGGTGTATTCATCATGTTTACTTTTCCACCATCTGCTCTGCTGTTAGCTGATGACACCCTGTGCACACACTCATACACACACATACTCACACTAATGCACACATACAAATACACACATGCATACTTTCAAAGGGACTGTGGGTGGAAACATGATGAGACCATCAGTATGACACTGGTGACTAAGTCAGGAGCTGTCCGTAACATTATGATGAACCTAATTATCATTGGTAGGTGATAGAGAAGCACAGCCAAACAATGGAAGAGACAATAAACACTATGTTTAAGTTCACGATTACTAATGAAGTCAGTTTACTAGTTTACTTTCTAGAGAGTAGAGTGAGGGTAGAGTGAGGAAGAGTGAGAGTAGAGTTATGAAGAGTAATGTAAAGTAGAGTGAAGGTAGTGTGAAGGTAGAGAGTTATGTAGAGTGAGAAAAGAGTTATGAAGAGTGATGTAAAGTGAAGTAGAGTGAGGGTAGTGTGATGTGGAGTGATGCAGAGTGATGAAGAGTGATGTAGAGTGAGAGTAAAGTGATGTAGAGTTATGAAGAGTGATGTAAATTAAAGTACAGTGAAGGTAGTGTGAGGGTAGAGTGATGTAGAGTGATGCAGAGTGATAAATAGTGATGTACAGTAAGGGTAGAGTGATGTAGAGTAAAGAGTAATGTAAATTGAAGTACAGTGAAGGTAGTGTGAGGTAGAGTGAGGGTAGAGTGATGAAGAGTGATGTCCCTGTGACCCCCATGGTAGTAGTAAGATCATTTTGTGATGTTTGTGGTGTCATTTTGTGCAATGCCGACTCTGCCTTTTCTCTTTTTTTTTTGGTGCACTATTCCAGCAGGACAATGCTCGTCCACATACTGCATCTCTAATTGATGCTGGGTTGTGGGATGCTATTGAACGTGCAATCAAATCTACTCCCATACCCCACAATCTGCGTGAGAATATTGGAGCTGCATGGGTTATCACAGAACTCCATTAGGAACCTCTACAACTTCATGCTCCATGCTATGATTTTACAACAAACAATAAATAATGAGCAGATATCCCAATATAGTTTTCATATAGTACATTTTATTTTCCTGATCTAAAAAATAAACTGACATAATAAACCTTTTCTGAGAGGAAGGGTACATATAAGATATGCAGTACTGGAGCTTCTCCAGCACCAGCGTGAGGAAGCACTGGTCTACAACACCGTCAGGTGGAATACGGATGAGCGTAATGATGGAGGGATGGAGGAAAACAGGCACGGGAGAGCATCTCCCACACACAGGGCCATCCATCACTGCCGGCGGCCGGCGAGGAGCTCCATTCATCAGGCAGTTGGCAGTGAGACAGATCTGCACACTAATCACACCCAGCAGTCTACTGTACTGTAGTGCACTGTACTGTACTGTAGTGTGAGCTAATGGAGAGACAGACGGCTCAATACCGCCACACTGCTGCTCTCAGACAGCCCTCGCTCCGGCTCTGGTAAACTCGGTCTATATTGGGGCTGGATTGGTCTATCAGGGTGCTGGAGGAAAGTGTCTCTGTAAAATAAAATGTTTATAAATCTGCTCAGTAATAAAGCTCACATTTGTGCAGTACTAAAATGATGGGTAAGTATCTACTGGGTTAGATTTTCTATAAATGCTTTTTTAGTGTGTATTTATAAGTCTTGTAGTACTTGAGACCAGTGTTAATTTTTACAACAAATTTTGATTTAGTTTTAGTTTTAGTCATAGTGACGAAAATGGCATTTAGTTCTAGTCATAATTTAGTCATCTGAAATGTTTTTAGTTTTAGTCTAGTTTTAGTCGACTAACTATCATAAGAATATAGTCAACTAAAATTACAGTCAATTTAGTCGACTAAAATGTAAAGGGTGTAAATGTAAATGCTTTTTCATCAGTTCCCTTGAATTATTAACTACACACTTATAAAATTTAATTAAAATTAATTTAATTTAATTTAATAACCAGTTGTGTAATATTGTTATTGTTTGAATGTAAAATATATTTATACATGATTTTAATGCATATTATTATTGTAGGTATGTGACTCTTTGCATGGTTTTTTACACGTTGTCTTGTTTTTCGCAACGTCAAAGGAGAAATATTTCGCATCTCCTCTCTCTCCTGACACTGTCGAGTTAACTTCCGGTCAAGCCCCATAAGTAACGATAGATCACAGGCAAGTCTTTCCTCCCTGTTTGTATCTGTGCGCTGCTTCAGGAGAGGCGGGTACTTAAAGGTTGACTACCACAACCTTCGCTAAAGAAGTAGTGATTGGATCTCTTTCTAACTGGTCCCTACCTTTTACAGAACTAAATCCGTTCTGATTGGATTTCGTCCCTGCCAAACATTTTCGTCTCGTTTTTATTCGTTGACCAAAATGTCAGTTAATTCCGTCTCGTTTTTATTTTTTTAATACTCTTTTTATTTAGTTATCGTCTCGTTTTCATCTTGAAAAAAAGCTTTGTTGATGAAAACTATGACGAAAATTATTCATCAACAAAATTAACACAGCTTGAGACTGGTCTTCACCAGTGGTCTCAGTCTCGTCTCAGCCTCAATCTCATATTTTTTGCCATCGGTTTTGTCTCATTCTCAGGGTGAGGTGGACATGGACCAAGTCCAACACATCTGCATGAGGTTATGAGGTAACATTGCTCTCTATATATTATGTGATGAACTAATGTATTAATATACATCATGTATAATCATAATCATAATATCAAATGTACAGTATGAGAAGAATTACAATCTAATTCTGTTTCTAATTTACTGATATGTTTTTTTTTTTTTTCATTTTTAAGGTTCAAGGATGCATAGAACCCGAGTATTTTTGCTGAGATTTTTCTATCAGTGCATCTCGGCGAACAACAAAAACGACACTGATTGTTCAATGGGGGACGCTATTATCAAGAAAAGTTCATTTTTCACATTTTGCTCAATAACTTTAGAACCATTAAACTTACACTCAAAATGATTTTTTTTCTGCCTCTTTCGTTGGGCTGTACATTTCATCCCAGTTAGTTTTTTTGTGATCTTTGTGATGTCATTTTGTGCAATGCCGGCTCTGCCTTTTCTGAGCTTTTTTTTTTTGTGCACTATTCCTGCAGGACAATGCTCGTCCACACACTGCTGCTGTCTCAAGAGCTCGCCTTGAAGACAAAATACTATAATATGTCCAGCTGTATCGCAGAGCCATCTGTAATTGATGCTGGGATGTGGGATGCTATTGAACATGCAATCAAATTTACTCCCATACCACACAATCTGTGTGAGAATATTGGAGCTGCATGGGATGGATTATCACAGGACTCTACTCAGGAACCTCTACAACTCCATGCTCCATGCTATGATTTTACAACAGATGATTTTGCTCCATGCTAAGATTTTTCTATCAGTGCATCTCGGCGGACAACAAAAACGACACTTATTGTTCAATGGGGAATGCTATAATATTTTTTTTCTGCCTCATTCATTGGGTTAATTCCTACATTTTGCAAAATTAAACTATACATGTCTTCCCAGCTGTTTTTTATTTTTTGCAAATTATGCAATTCTCTTACAAACTAGTCACAGGGCTTTTTCAAGAATCCTGACATGTTTGGTATCAAAATGCTTGAAAGCATGCGCTTTAATATTTATTAATAAAAATGTTACATTTGGGGGCACTGAGTGGTACAGCAGTCTAAGGCGCGGCCAATATAAGCGGGAGGTCGCAGGTTCAAACCCTCGCTCATGCAGCTTTGCCACCAAGCTGCCGGCGCTCAGAGGGAGCACAATTGGCCATCACTCCTAGAGTGATGTCTGCAGCACAGGTCGCCTGTGAGCTGATGTATCAGAACCGAGTCGCTGCGCTTTCCTTCAAGCGCGCTGTGATGCTGTTCGGCAATGCTGCATCAGCAGCAGCTCAAAAAGAAGCGGTGGCTGACTTCACATGTATTGGAGGAAGCATGTGTTAGTCTTCACCCTCCTGGTGTGTTGGGGCATTACTAGTGATAGGGGGAGTCCTAGTGAGTGGGTTGGGTAATTGGCTGTGCTAAAATTGGGGAGAAAATATATGCAAATATATGCAATATGCCATTTGCAAATTAGTCCTTCTGGATGGGAGCCACATATACTCCAACAGCTGTCTATTTTGATTCCTTATGTTTATTTCAGTTAAACTCACAGAAATATTTAGCATATGAGTCTAAAGTGGCCTATCAAGATTGGTGAACTTCATGGTAATAACCAGCCAATCGGCGTAAAGCACTGGACAATTAGGATGAAATGTGGGTGTTATGTTTAAATAGGGACAATGTAGTGACCTGCAAAGTTTTAAAACAATGTAGCCACTGGGGGCCCTGTTCAAGAAAATTCATTATGTCTCATTCATACTGTAATGTTTTAACGTCTACTCAATTTGCCACCCTAAGTACAGTGGCCCAGACACATTTGTAAATACAACTGCTTTCTTAATTTGTCATTGCTAACTAGGGTTGTGACGAGACACTTATATCACGAGACGAAACGAGCCGAGACACGATACTGCGCTCACGAGAACGAGACTAGATTTTAAAATAAAATTTTAAAGAAAACATAAAAAATGAAAAATGGCTTGAAAACTTTATTTGACAAAATCATATAACACACACTTAACAGACTGGTTTCTCTCATACATTGATTCTATAAGAAATAGAAATAAGAATAAGAATAAAAATAAAAATATATAGTGTAAACAATAAGTGCAAACCACAACCAGTCATATAAAGCCTATGTTTTGTGTTTTTTTTCTCCTAAATTTCTTGTAGTTTAACTATGCATAACCATAACCAGTCATATTAAGACTATGCTTGAAGTGCAAACAGAGACAGAACTTTTTTTAAATACAGTACAGAGCTAAGGGATTAGTACAACTGCCTATGAAACAGTCACAAGTAGGATTTACTTACAGTATTTACTAGGGCTGGAAATCTTTGGGACAGTAAGAGCACTGTACAGCAGAGCTTTTAAACTGTACCGCGGAGCTCATCTACTGTTTTTTTTCCCCGCCAGACAGGTTTAAGCTTGACGAGAAATATCGACACGTTTTATTTTGCGAGATCTCGTGCCACGAGATCTCGTCACACCCCTATTGCGAACTGTAAAAATAGCTAAGCTGAAACTAGTCCCTGGATTTTTGATCTATCACTAAAGGTTTGGTCTTGTTGCAAAATTTTCATCCAGGCTGGCCTTTAGGGGGCACTACAGCTCTCAAAAACTTTCAGAATTGTTAAAAATCTAATTGCAATCATGTTATGCAATCTAAAGTCAAACAACTGGTACGATTCTATTCAGTATTAAATTTAGTATCTCTTTACCTTCAGCTTATTTTGAGAAGATTAAAAGGTCAATCTGAACACAACTTTGTGAGCATTCTGATTGAAGTCTCCTGATCATTAACCATAACATGTGGACACCTTAGACCAGACGTCACTAATAGGCGGACTGCAGTCTGGATCCGGACCCAGACGTTGTCCAATCCGGACCCAAACCGATAAACTACTGAGAAGGATTTAATTCTGACCGTAATCATTTAAAGCGGCGGAACTTTTATTGTCTTTATGGTTTACGTGCTTTACAGCGCAGTAAACTCACAGACCAATCACGTGTGGTGTAAAATCACCAAAGGCTCTCCTCTGCCAATCAGATCTGTGCAGATGCGAGAGCGCGAAGCCACTCAGGCAAAAAAGACGGTGAGAAGTTGGAGAATAAAGCGAGAAAAGCTAATACAGATGGTGCGCACCAGAAAAAAAAAACATTTAAATACTACAGTTATAAAACATACTAGTACTAGTGATCAGAACTCCTCAGCAAGAAAAAAAAACTCTCGCTCGCAGGAGCACTCTTTTTGCTCCCAAAACAACCCTGCCTCAAAACTGAGGCAACCCACAGAGGACAGAAAACAATGACAACTCCCCGCATCGGTTTTACCCACAACATAATAAAGTCTGCTACAGTAATAATATTAAATAAAAAAAACTGCTGTTTGTAAAAAAATAAAAAAGCTGATATTTTGGCCAAGTTCAGCAAACATTTCTCCAAATATAGTATGATTTGTCATTCATGTAATTACCATGACAGGCAGGCCTAAATCTAATATGAATAAAATTAAATAGAATAAATATAGCATGTTGAAACAAAGTTAACATACAGTAGGAAGATAGTAGATTTTATTCAGTAGGAAAAAAAATCCCACATTAAGAAATAATTATTTAACATCAAATCATGTGTGCCACAATTATTAGCACCCCTGATGTTAATACTTTGTACAACCCCCTTTTGCCAACAAAACAGCACCTAATCTTCTCCTGTAATGTTTCACAAGATGGGAGAATACAGAAAGAGGGATCTTTGACCATTCCTCTTTGCACATTCTCTCTAAATCATCCAACGACCTGGGTCCTCTCCTCTGCACTCTCCTCTTCAGCTCACCCCACAGGTTTTCAATGGGGTTGAGGTCTGGGGACTGAGATGGCCATGGGAGGAGCTTGATTCTGTGTGCGGTGAACCATTTCTGTGTAGATTTGGCCACATGTTTAGGGTCATTATCTTGCTGAAAGACCCAGTGACGACCCATCTTCAGCTTTCGGGCAGAAGCCACCAGATTTTGTTTTAAAATGTCCTGGTATTTTAGAGCATTCATGATGCCATGCACCCTAACAAGGTTCCCAGGGCCTTTAGAAGAGAAACAGGCCCACAGCATCACTGATCCCCCGCCGTATTTCACAGTGGGCATGAGGTGCTTTTCTGCATACTCAGCTCTTGTGTTACGCCAGACCCACTTAGAGCATTTGTTGCCAAAAAGCTCTATCTTTGTTTCATCTGACCAAAGCACACGGTCCCAGTTGAAGTCCCAGTACCGCTTAGCAAACTCCAAACGTTTGCGTTTATGATTGTGAGTGAGAAATGGTTTCTTCCGTGCATGCCTCCCAAACAGCTTGTTGGCATGTAGATAGTGCCTGATGGTTGTTTTGGAGACTTTGTGACCCCAAGAAGCTACCATTTGTTGCAATTCTGTAACAGTGAGCTTTGGAGAACTTTTTATTTCTCTTATCATCCTCCTCACTGTGCGTGGTGGCAAAATAAACTTGCGTCCTCGTCCAGGCTTGTTTACCACTGTTCCAGTTGTTTTAAACTTCTTAATAATTCCTCTGACAGTAGATATGGACAGGTGTAGGCGAGTAGCGATTTTCTTGTAGCCATTGCCTGACTTGTGAAGGTCAACACACATCTGCCTCACTTGAATGGTATGTTCCTTTGTCTTTCCCATGTTGAAGATAAATGGCCTCTGTGTCACGTCATATTTATACCCCAGGGAAACAGGAAGTTGTGAATTACTAATTAAATGTTCCTACATACTCTGATCAACTTCGTAAACTACTGTAGAAGTGACAGAAATACTTTTATTAAATTTATTTCCTAAGAATTGTTAGGGGTGCCAATAATTGTGGAACAGGTGATTTTATGAAGAATAATTATTTCTTAGTCAGGGATTTTATTTCCCCCTTAAAATTTACTTGAGTTAAAGGTTGGACTTTACTTTTTTTTCCCATCGTGGTCCTATATTATTTTGAACAAAACTCAATTTATGAGAAGCTAAAGAACACATCTTAACCAGGGGTGCCAATAATTATGGAGGGCACTGTAATACTGAATCATAACACAAGTTAAAAATGGCGACGGTCTGGACCTTGGCCTGGAGAAATTTTCTCTAACTGGACCGAACTGAACTCTAATTAAATACCCCTGTCTTAGACTAAGTCTAACTCTATGAATATTCGACAAGCTTCAATAGATTTCTATATGTGAATTTACCAACTGATCATCTCTGAAAGCCTTTGTTCAACAATTATAACAGTTGAAAGCCTTTTGAGAATCTTTTAAGGTCTAGTATCTTTTAATGCTCTAGTAGGCATCATCATGCAAGTGTGTGCTTGAAACAGCAGATTGCCACTTGCGACTATTTATATATATATATATATATATATATATATATATATATATATATATATATATATATATATATATATATATTAGGGGTGTCACGATTCTCTAAATCCTCGATTCGATTTCATTTTCGATTTGAGGGTCACGATTCGATTCGATTCTCGATTTTCTTGTTTTTTTTTTCTTGTTATTATTTTATGCCTCATAAAATTTAAATAATATATTTATTATTATTATTATTATAAATATTATAAATATTATTATTATTATTTATTAAGATATATATGGTAATGCCATCTAGTGACTTTTTTTGGTAGCAACAGTGTGCACTATTAAAACAAGCAGTTTATCAGAGCTGTGTGTGGATGGCTGGTGAAACTGCTCATTACATGAAGCTGCAGTTCTTCATCCAACCACTAGCAGCAGCAGCACAAGCCCCGCTCTCTTCACTCAGTCACTACTTCAGTACAGCCCAGCCACGGGCTACAGAGCTCAGCCAGTCCGTTTTTACTGTTTCTGTAAACAAATAAAGGTTTTAACCCCACTAACCGGATAATACAGCTCACTACAGTTCATCTTTCAGCCCAAGCAGCTAACAGCAGCAGGTTAGAACAGCCGACACGGAGGCACTGCTCGGATTACATTATAAACAGGTCAGTTAGCGCGCTGCTAACCTCAGGATGTTTATAACTACGGAGTTTAGTGGACACACCACGGCCGCCAGGTAAGTCTTTTAAAGGCTACTGAAGACTATTAAAGGCTATTAGAGTGTAACCCCTGGCTCCCAGGGGTTACAAGAGGTTATTGAAAGCATTATTGGGGGGCAGAAATCAGTACAGGCTGGTTAGATAAGTGATGTGGGTATTGTCTTATAAATATTTACACATAACTTATATCTCTCCTGAAAAGCTTTTATTTTAGTCAGAAACACGCTTGTGTTTACTTTATCTGAGAGAAAGATGTTTTTTTAATTCAATGGAAAGCAACAGGTGTAGTCAATTATAAGTTTAAGATTTTTAATCCACCTCACTGTGATCTATAGTCAGTGTTCTCAAGTCACACTGACACACGCATTTCAGCGAGTTCACACGCTCTCACCTGCGCGCACCCACCCCTCCGTTAGATACAGATACAAAACCTGCGCGCCCAACCCCCGCCCCCCCTCCCCCGTTGGACAGATAAAAACAGTGATCACACTCCCGCCGACTGCGCTCATGCAGTGGCTATCTCTATTTAAATGAATAGGATGCGCTGTGTTGGTGCCGCGCCATTTGCGTAGCGCGCTGCGCTATTTGCGTAGCGCGCGCGGGAGGGATCGTCGATCCTCTTTTTGACTTCGATACTCGAGATCGTGACCTCATTTCGATTCGATTTCGATAAAATATCGAGATCGTGACACCCCTAATATATATATATATATATATATATATATATATATATATATATATTTCTTTTTGTTTGATCAAATCTTATTCTGGTCTAAGGCTTGTCATGGCCTTGGCCCCCCTGGTCTTTGTCTTCATTTGGACTTGAGTACTAAAAGTCTTGGTGTTGGCTCAACCTTTACAGGCCTTGAGAATTTGTGGCCTCTGTTCCACTGCAGTGTCAAACAGTTCCTAAGACCACACTCTACACCAATCTGGACCTTTAATACCAGTCAATGTTTTTTTATCCATTTGCAGTATTGCTAAATCAGGTGCATTAGGTGCACAGCATTTGTTGTAATAATTAAGAGACACTTGCTGCTGTTAAATGTGGCATGTCTCACTTTTCCACCATGATTTCACCTGTAGGAACTTAGCATGCTATCTTGCAAAACAGATTAGCACTCTGGCTAAGGGCTAAGGGCCTTATCTCACAGCACTACCACAGTGTTAGCATGCTGGTTACAAACATTATTCCACATCACTAACATGGCATTTGCACACTTGCTAATGGCCCTATTCAACATAGCTACCATGGCATTACCATAGTGTCCCTGAAAGCTATGAACTCCTTACAGCAACTGTCCAAAATCCATATAGTCCATATAGTGTAGAACTGAATGTTTCACACCAAACCCTGTAAATATTCTGCTTACATCGTGATGATTTAATGATAGTAATGAAAATTTTAAATCTCAGTGGAATTTCCTGTTAGAACTTGGGTATCTCAGGCTGCCCGCTCTGCTCTCATCTTCACCTTCGCCAGCCTGTGTGCCCAGCAGCTCTAAATTACAGGCTTTTCTCTGAACGTGCCATATCTTTCGTAACATTCCGACGGCAGCCTCTGATCACCGCGCCACAAACCAGGCTGCAGACACGCAGGAATTACAGCAGATCAGCACCCGCGGCGGCTACATCTACATAAACACGCCAGCTGAGGTCAAACAGACCCGTACCAGTACAGCGACAAACACGAGCACAGAGAGACACAGCAATGATATTCACCCTGTGATCTATAAATTACATACCATATTTTTCCCACTATAAGGTGCACCAGATTATAAGGTGCACTATTAAAACATGACATTTTCTAGTGTATTTTCATACATAAGGTTCGTTATGCGACACTAATAAGGCACAGCAGCAGCAGGCCGATAATACTCACCACCTCTGAACGGCAGAGTGTGCAGTTTTTCTTCAGTTGTTCACCGACGTGTGTTTCAGAACTTTCGAATCGGACAGTTCTTTGCGCCTGACACTCTGGCTGATTTTTGGAAAAAATCAAGGAATTTAAGTGCACCTTATAGTGCAAAAAATACGGGAAGATATAGCCATAATTTAAAACTTTACTTCTTAACCTCCTGCTCCTCACTTTACCCTTACACATAACCATCCACCAGCCATACCCTCCACCTTAACCTTCAACTTTTCCCTCAGCCTTATCCTCCACTTTATCCTCCACCTTATCCCTCAGCGTTACACTCCATTTTACCCTCCACCTTACCTCCCAGCTTATCCCACAGCTTTACCCTCCACCTTAACCCTTTAACTTTTCCTTCAGCCTTATCCTCCACCTTACCCCTCAGCGTTACACTCCATTTTACCCTCCACCTTACCCCACAGCTTTACCCTCCACCTTACCCCTTAACTTTTCCCTCAGCCTTACCCTTCAACTTTTCCCTCAGCCTTATCCTCCACTTTACACTCCACCTTACCCCCCAGCTCTACCATCCACCTTACCCTTTAACTTTTCCTTCAGCCTTATCCTCCACCTTACCCCTCAGCATTACACTCCATTTTACCCTCCACCTTACCCCCCAGCTCTACCCTCCACCTTACCCTTTAACTTTTCCTTCAGCCTTATCCTCCACCTTACCCCTCAGCATTACACTCAATTTTACCCTCCACCTTACCCCACAGCTTTACCCTCCACCTTACCCTTTAACTTTTCCTTCAGCCTTATCCTCCACCTTACCCCTCAGCATTACACTCAATTTTACCCTCCACCTTACCCCACAGCTCTACCCTCCACCTTACCCTTTAACTTTTCCTTCAGCCTTATCCCACACCTTACCCCTCAGCGTAACAGTCCATTTTACCCTCCACCTTACCCCTTAACTTTTACCTCCACCTTACCCTTGAACTTTTCCCTCAGCCTTATCCTCCACTCCACCTTACACTCCACCTTACCCCTCAGCTGTAAACTCCAACTTACCCCCCTAGCCTTACCGTCCTCCTTAACCCCCAGCCTTACCCTCCACTTTACTTTCCACAGCCTTACCCAGTCCTTGATTTGTCAGGCAGGTCCTATTTCAGGGATTTCTTGATGGAGAACAGGTGTGGCAATAATCAGGTCTGGGTGTGGCAAGAGAATTTGAACTCAGGTGTGATAAACCACAGTTAATCATGTTTTACCTGGGAGGTAAACTTTTTCACACAGGACCATGTAGTTTTGTATTTCTTTCTTCCTTAATAAAGAAAAACATTTATTTCAAACTTAATTTTAAATTTTGTGTTTACTTACTTGTGTTGTTAGTGTGGATGTAGTAATGAAACAGGTGTAAATTATGAAAGTATCACCAAGGACCCCATCATACACCTGTCGTAATTAATTGGAGTTTAGAAATATACCTACACTGACGGACGTGGTTGTCTGATATTAAAATGTATTTGATAATCTATATATACAGTATTATGTACACTGTGGTGTGAAAAAAGTATCTGCCCACCACCTTAACCTCACCCCCCACCTTACCCTCCAATTTACCTCACCCCACCACCTTACCTTTGCCTTACCCCACTACCTCACTAGCTTATCCTCCACCTTACCCCATCACCTTAACTCCTCTCCACCTTATCTCACCACCATACACCAACTTACCCAGGCCCATTGCAACAAAACAAGCAAATCAAATCATTAGCCTCGAGTTAGCATGATGCCGTACTATGCTGTGTACTAGGCTGAGTGTGAATGTGTATTCTGTAGTGTAACGCTGGTGTGAACAGTTCTTCATTAACAGTAAATTAATCAGCAATAATTGTTTTTGTTTGTATTCATTAACGAGCTGAACTGAGTTCTGAATTGAATGACATTCAGAACTCTTTGTGCAGATATACAGTACAGCCCAAAAGTCAATGTGTTTTCTTTATTTTCATGATTATTCACATTGTAGATACTCACTGAAGGCATCAAAACTATGAATGAACACATGTGGAGTTTTATGTACTTAACAAAAAAGGTGAAATAACTAAAAAATGTTTTATATTCTAGTTTCTTAAAAATAGCCACCCTTTGCTCTGATTACTGCTTTGCACACTCTTGGCATTCTCTCAATGGAAATGGTTTTCCAACAGTCTTGAAGGAGTTCCCATAGGTGTTTAGCACTTGTTAGCCCCTTTGCCTTCACTCTGTGGTCCAGCTCACCCCAAACCATCTGGATTGGGTTCAGGTCCGGTGACTGTGGAGGACAGCTCATTTTTTGTTAAGTACGTTAAACTCTATATGTGATCATTCATAGTTTTGATGCCTTCAGTAAGAATCTACCATTTAAATAGTCATGAAAAAAAATGCACTGAATGAGAAGGTGTGTCCAAACTTTTGGCCTGTACTTTACGAGAACCCTTAAACCTGGTTCCTCATTGGTTTAGGCCCAAAACCATCTCCGGCCCCTCACACCAACTCCACTAATATTTCCCCAGCTACTGAGATCAAATTATTTCACCTGACCCACATACTAAACCATCTCTTCCAGCTCTGACTCCAGTCCCTGCTCCAGTTCCAGTCCAGTGGGCTTTCTGTTGGTTGCTGCTGGACGTGTTCCTCCTGGGATTCAGGAGTACAGACAGGTTCTGGTTGAACACTGACCCCTGCAGGACAGATGCTAAAATGCTTTGGAGTCAGTGATTTTGATCTGGTTTAATCCTCTGATGATATACAGTCTGTTGAAATTCAGATCATAAAGTGGACTTTATTAGACATTCTGGATCTTTCAAAATAAGAAGTTTTAGAAAAAAAGGTAAAAATTCTGCAGTTGTGTAAAGTTCAGGATCAGTCTTAAGAGATTTGATAGAAATCCAGTATGAATTTACAGTGTATTCATTTTTTACAGTCTGGCAGCAATTGTTGCAGAATCAATTTTAATCCAGTATTCATTTACAGTGTGTTTAGTTATTTACAGTCTGGCAACAATTATTGCACAGTGATTTTAATCCAGTATGAATTTACAGTGTATTTAGTTATTTACAGTCTGGCAGGAATTATTGCAATTTTTTTTTATCCAGTATGAATTTACATTGTATTTAGTTATTTACAGTCTGGCAGTAATTATTGCATAGTGATTTTAATCCAGTATGAATTTACAGTGTATTTAGTTATTTACAGTCTGGCAGTAATTATTGCACAGTGATTTTAATCCAGTATGAATTTAAAGTGAGTTTAGTTATTTACAGTCTGGCAGCAGTTATTGCAGAGTGAATTTAATCCAGTATGAATTTAAAGTGTGTTTAGTTGTTTACAGTCTGGCAGTAATTATTGCAATTATTTTTAATCCAGCATGAATTTACAGTGTATTTAGTTATTTACAGTCTGGCAGCAATTGTTTTGGAGTTATCTTAAAACAGTATGAATCTGCTGTGTAATTGCTTTTCATGGTGTAATAGTACTTCTAGTAGTTCTTGTGGTGTGATTCTAATTCAGTATGATTTTTTTTAGTATTTGTACTTTGTATGGTCTATCATGAATAACTGTAAGTGCATTTGATTGCAGTGTGAATTTACAGTGTATTGTTTTACAGTCTCACAGATTTATTCCAGTATGAATCTGTAAACTAAATAAATAATAATAGTATAACTGTAGTAGTTTGGAAAGATTATATTTCAGAATCATTCTGCCTCTCAGTCTGACAGTAATTGTTACAGGTCATTTTAAACCAGTATGAATTTTCAATGTGTACCCATTTTATTATATATTATATTATTAGTCTGTAATATAAACATGTTTAAAACCAGTATGAATCATCAGTGTAGATTAATTTTATATCAGTCTGTAGTATGAACAGGTTTTAAATCAGTATGAATCATCAGAGTGAACTCATTTAATTTTTAGTCTCTAGTATGAACAGGTTTTAAATCAGTATGAATCTTCAGTGTGGACTAGTTTTATATCAGTCTCTAGTATGAACAGGTTTTAAATCATTATGAATCTTTAGTGTGAACTAATTTTATATCATTCTGTAGTATGAACAGGTTTTAAATCAGTATGAATCTTTAGTGTGGACTAGTTGTATATCAGTCTGTAGTATAAACAGGTTTTAAATCAGTATGAATCTTCAGTGTGAACTAATTTATATCAGTCTGAATTATGAACAGGTTTTAAATCAGTATGAATCTTCAGTGTGAACTAATTTTATATTAGTCTGTAGTATGAACAGGTTTTAAATCAGTATGAATATTTAGTGTGTGTTAATTTTATATCAGTCTGTAGTATGAACAGGTTTTAAATCAGTATGAATCTTCAGTGTGAACTAATTTATATCAGTCTGAATTATGAACAGGTTTTAAATCAGTATGAATCTTTAGTGTGAACTAATTTTCTACCAGTCTGTAGTATGAACAGGTTTTAAATCAGTATGAATCTTCAGTGTGAACTAATTTTATATCAGTCTGTAGTATGAACAGGTTTTAAATCAGTATGAATATTTAGTGTGTGTTAATTTTATATCAGTCTGTAGTATGAACAGGTTTTAAATCAGTATGAATCTTTAGTGTGAACTAATTTTATATCAGTCTGTAGTATGAACAAGTTTTAAATCAGTATGAATCTTTAGTGTGAACTAATTTTCTACCAGTCTGTAGTATGAACAGGTTTTAAATCAGTATGAATCTTCAGTGTGAACTAATTTTATATCAGTCTGTAGTATGAACAGGTTTTAAATCAGTATGAATCTTCAGTGTGAACTAATTTTATATCAGCCTGTAGTATGAACAGGTTTTAAATCAGTATGAATCTTCAGTGTGAACTAATTTTATATCAGCCTGTAGTATGAACAGGTTTTAAATCAGTATGAATCTTCAGTGTGAACTAATTTTATATTAGTCTGTAGTATGAACAGGTTTTAAATCAGTATGAATATTTAGTGTGTATTAATTTTATATCAGTCTGTAGTATGAACAGGTTTTAAATCAGTATGAATCTTTAGTGTGAACTAATTTTATATCAGTCTGTAGTATGAACAGGTTTTAAATCAGTATGAATATTTAGTGTGTATTAATTTTATATCAGTCTGTAGTATGAACAGGTTTTAAATCAGTATGAATCTTTAGTGTGAACTAATTTTATATTAGTCTGTAGTATGAACAGGTTTTAAATCAGTATGAATATTTAGTGTGTGTTAATTTTATATCAGTCTGTAGTATGAACAGGTTTTAAATCAGTATGAATCTTTAGTGTGAACTAATTTTATATCAGTCTGTAGTATGAACAAGTTTTAAATCAGTATGAATCTTTAGTGTGAACTAATTTTCTACCAGTCTGTAGTATGAACAGGTTTTAAATCAGTATGAATCTTCAGTGTGAACTAATTTTATATCAGTCTGTAGTATGAACAGGTTTTAAATCAGTATGAATCTTCAGTGTGAACTAATTTTATATCAGCCTGTAGTATGAACAGGTTTTAAATCAGTATGAATCTTCAGTGTGAACTAATTTTATATCAGCCTGTAGTATGAACAGGTTTTAAATCAGTATGAATCTTCAGTGTGAACTAATTTTATATTAGTCTGTAGTATGAACAGGTTTTAAATCAGTATGAATATTTAGTGTGTATTAATTTTATATCAGTCTGTAGTATGAACAGGTTTTAAATCAGTATGAATCTTTAGTGTGAACTAATTTTATATCAGTCTGTAGTATGAACAGGTTTTAAATCAGTATGAATATTTAGTGTGTATTAATTTTATATCAGTCTGTAGTATGAACAGGTTTTAAATCAGTATGAATCTTTAGTGTGAACTAATTTTATATCAGTCTCTAGTATGAACAAGTTTTAAATCAGTATGCATCTTTAGTGTGAACTAATTTTATATCAGTCTGTAGTATGAACAGGTTTTAAATCAGTATGAATCTTCAGTGTGAACTAATTTTATATCAGTCTGTAGTATGAACAGGTTTTAAATCAGTATGAATCTTTAGTGTGGACTAGTTTTTTTGCAGTATGAGCAGATATTTTTAGCCTGACAGCCTGACAGCAAACTGTATCCAGTATGAACCTGCAGGTGACGTTTTATGTTTACAGATGTGGGATCAGATGTTAGAGCTCCATCCATGTTTTTCTCCACATGAGTGACATTTCAGTGAGAGTCTGACTCTGGATCAGCCCCCGGGGGGCGGAGTCTCAGGGGAAAAGCTGTAATACCAGAGCAGGACTGACAGAGGACTTAGAGCTTTTCCTGCTTCCTGCTGTCAATCAAACAGCTTAACTGTCTACATCACCCACCCTCCACATCATCACCCACCCGCCCCCCCCCACCCTGCCGGACCCCCAGTGCCCGCTGTACCACAGCCAACTGACTGCCAGCCTGTTTATTCAGAAAAGCAATTAAGAGAGCAAACGGCTTTCATGATGGGAAACGGGCTGACAGGACCATAAAACAATGAATATTAATAGCAGGAAAACAGAGATCAAAGACTTCTCTGAATAAAACACAACACTGTTTCAGACACATCAACCACTATCCACAAACTCTTATTATTTAACCATTACAGACAGAAAAGAACACGGAGAAAGAAAGAAACAAGAGAGAGAAAGAAACCAGAGAGAGAGAGAACATAAAGAAAGAGAGAGAGAGAGAAAAAGAGAGAGAGAAAGAAAGAGAGAGAACCTAAAGAAGGAGAGAGATGAGAATATAAGGAGAGAACATAAGGCAAAAAAGAGAAACAGAAACATAAGAAAACAGAGAGAGAGAGAGAAACAAGAACATGACAGTGAACATAAAGAGAGAAAGGAACAAGAACATAAAGTGAAAGAGAAACGAGAACGTAAGGAGAGAAAGAACAAAGTAAAAGAAAGAAACAGGAACATAAGCAGAGAACATAAAGAGAAAGAGAAACGAGAACATAAGGAGAGAGAACATAAAGAGAAAGAGAGAAACAAGATCATAAGAAGAGAGAACATAAAGCGAAAGAGAGAAAGATCATAAGAAGAGAGAACATAAAGAGAAAGAGAGAAACAAGATCATAAGAAGAGAGAACATAAAGCGAAAGAGAGAAACAAGAACATGAGAAGAGAGAACATAAAGAGAGAGAGAAACGAGAACATAAGGAGAGAGAACATAAAGAGAAAGAGAGAAACAAGATCATAAGAAGAGAGAACATAAAGAGAAAGAGAGAAACGAGAACATAAGGAGAGAGACCATAAAGAGAAAGAGAGAAACGAGAACATAAGGAGAGAGAGTACTCACGTGGTATGAGGCTGGTAGCTTGTGTGCTAACGCTGTGGTAGCGATGCTGGATGTAAAACCTGTAAAACACATACTAACACTGTGGGACAAGACTGAGTTATGGTCGGTAATCAGAGTGTTGTGTAATTACAGTTCTTTTAGAATGAGAATAAGATAAAGGAGGTTAAACTGCTAAGGATGGACGCCTGCATGATAACACTGTGGTAGCAATGTTGGTTTTCATCTACAGCTCTGAAAAAAATGAAGAGACTAGTTAATCAGTTTCTCTGATTTAACTATTTATAGGTATATGTTGTTTCATTCTATAAACTACGGACAACATTTCTTCCAAATAAAAATATTGTAATTTAGAGTATTAATTTGGAAAAAATGAGAAATGGTCAAAGTAACGAAAAAGATTCAGTGTTTTCAAACTTCAAATAATGCAAAGAAAACAAGTTTATGTTCATTTAGAAACAACAACAGTACTAGTTTATTTGAACAAAGCTGAAAATTAGACTCAGAGGAAATGATCTGAAAATGATATGAACTCCAGTCCTCTATGGTCCAATTCTTATGATCTTTTGCAAACTTCAGCCAGGCTCTTCTTTGCTTCTCATTAAAGAAGGTCCTTTTTCTAGCTTGAGTCCTGCCTCTAAGAGATTGTTTTGAGCTGTTCTTTCCATGCATTTCACCCCAGCTGCCATTTGCCATTCTTTTTATAGGTCTCTTGATGTCATCCTGAGGTTGCTGACCGACTTGCAGATAAGTTGACGGTCAATCTTCAGAACTAAAAAAACTCTAAATGTAATCATGTAGGAAGTAAGTTTGTCACAAGCCATTAAACATTAAAAGCTGACCTGCTTGAAAAAGCAAAAGCAGTGTGAAAGACTTGTGGAGACCATGCCAAGATGCATGAAAGCTGTGATTAAAAATCAGAGTAATTATATCAAACATTGATTTCTGTTATACTGTAAAAGTGGATAAGTTGAGTTTACTTATCCTGCCGGTTTGCTTAATTTTTAAGCAATGGGTGATGAAAACTTAAATAAATAAAATAAATTAAAACATCAAGTTATTACAACTAAAGGGGAAGTTGATTTATTTGTAAGGTAGCCCAGGGGGAATCACTACACGCTGATGGTGAGTGTCAGTCAGAAACTGTTGGACACACCCAGTATGAAATAGATTGTGACAGAAGCCAATGGAATAGAAGCTGCCAATGGCAACAGACTAAACTCAGTTATTATAAGTGAGTTCAACTCAAAGATCTCTAAGATCTCTTTAAGTGTATATGTGCCCACAAATGTTCAATGCTCTTAATATTTGAGTAATGTTTAGAAATATCCAATTTTATGTAAAACAGACTTAAATCATTTAAGTTCAAACAATATTTGAGTTTACAGTGTATAACAGGTTATTGATAACAGCATTGTGGGTTCAATGCTTGGGTTCTGCAAGCTGCTACTGTTGGGCCCTTGAGTCACTGTCCAGATGGGTAAACTGTGCAGTTTTTGTAAAGTAAACTTTATAACCAAACATGGTTGGCTGATTGGATACATTAGGGTAAATGTTAGTGCCACCGTCTTGCTGTATTGTTGCCCTTCATGCAGGATCATCCAGGGGATGTGTTTGAATATTCCATGCCAGGTTTGCATGGCTGGGTGGTTTTGTTGTGATGGACCCCTGGGTGCAGGGCTTTGGAGACTGGAGCGTTTGGTTCTGAATGAGGATTTTTTATGGAGCTCATTGGTATTCTGGCGTATGATATGTTGTTTACGGTGAAGACGAGGCAGAGTGGTGCTCTGGTTTGGACACAACGGGGGGTGAGGGTGGTGGGTGGGGGGGTTATAATATGTATGCATTGATGTGGTGGTGCAGCTCTTTAGATTCTATCTGCATTCACCTGTATCCTCTGGGTGGAACACTCACAGGCTGGACAGAATAATGAGTGTTTTTCTGTTCTACAGCTCATATACAGCTGTTGTCTGTTTCCCCCTGCGAAGACAATTACAGCTTCATTTTAGTCTGTCTTCGCATATGTGTGTCATTTAGGACTCCAGACAAACATGCTGTAGATACGAATGTTTATACAGAAATTGATGATCAATAAATGAACTTATAATAAAAAGTTAATACAGAGAGTAATGACCAAATATGACTTGTTCTACTGGTTGTTCCCTGAAGTCAGTGAATGTCTGATACAGGACAGTCCATATACAGGTGAGTTCATACACAAATAAATACCAGGTAAAATTACAGGTGAGTCGAGACACAAATAAATACCAGATAAAGCTACAGGTATTTCGAAAAACAGATGAGTTCAGACTCAAAAATATACCAGGTAAAGCTACAGGTGAGTCCTAGTACAGGTGAGTCCAGACCCAAATATATACCAGATAAAGCTACAGGTATATCGAAAAACAGATGAGTTCAGACCCAAAAATATACCAGGAAAAACTACAGGTCCTAGTACAGGTGAGATTATAAACAAATAAATACCAGGTAAACCAGTTGGTGAGTCCAGATACAGGTGAGTTCAGACCCAAATAAATACCAGGTGAAACTACAGGTGAGTCCAGATACAGGTGAGTTTAGAAAAATATATACCAGTTAACCTGCAAGTGAGTCCAGGTACAGGTGATTTAAGACCCAAATATATACCAGTAAAAAAACTACAGGGGAGTCCAGATACAGGTGTGTCCAGACACAAATAAATATCTTGTACAACTTCAGCTTAGTCCTAGTAAAGGTGGGTTCCAGTGCAGAAGAGTCCAGAAGGTTCCACTGTAGGTGAACACCAGTACAGGCGAGTCAAGGTAAGCGCAAGACCCAGCACAGGAGAATCAAAACACAGCTAAGCTAATGTACAGGCAAGTTCAAAACACAGTTGTCCCAATATATATCAGCCTTGTTACAATTAAGTTGATTGCATAACAGGTGAGTCCTGCTATGAACAACTTCTGTTACAGGTGAGTTCTGGCATACTTAAGTCAATAAGTACCTGTGTTTCAGTTTGGATGGCAAATGAATTCATGTAACTAATTCCATCACAGGCTAACTTTAATGCAGGTCAGTGCTTGCAGAAATGGCTTCTTTCGCATTACTCTCCCATACAGCTTCTCCTTGTGTAAATTGCGCTGTATTGTTGACCGATGCACAGTGACACCATCTGCAGCAAGATGATGCTGCAGCTCTTTGGAGGTGGTCTGTGGATTGTCCTTGACTGTTCTCACCATTCTTCTTCTCTGCCTTTCTGATATTTTTCTTGGCCTGCCACTTCTGGGCTTAACAAGAACTGTCCCTGTGGTCTTCCATTTCCTTACTATGTTCCTCACAGTGGAAACTGACAGGTTAAATCTCAGAGACAACTTTTTGTATCCTTCCCCTGAACAACTATGTTGAACAATCTTTGTTTTTAGATCATTTGAGAGTTGTTTTGATGAGCCCATGATGCCACTCTTCAGAGGAGATTCAAATAGGAGAACAACTTGCAATTGGCCACCTTAAATACCTTTTCTCATAATTGGATACACCTGGCTATGAAGTTCAAAGCTCAATGAGGTTACCAGGTAAGTCAGTAAAAAGTAGTTAGGAGTATCAAATCAATAAAATGATAAGGGTGCCCATACTTTTGCACCGGTCAAATTTTGGTTTAATGCATGTTGCACATTTTCTGTTAGTACAATAAACCTCATTTCAATCCTGAAATATTACTGTGTTCATCAGTTATTAGATATATTAAACTGAAATGGCTGTTGCAAAAACAAAAATGATTAAGATTAATAGGGGTGCCCAAACTTTTTCATATGACTGTAAATGTAATCAAAGTACAGGGAAGACCAGGTTAAAAACATATTTATGAAGGGTTAAGCTCAGGTACAGTGGTACCTCAATGGAGTTCAGACCAGTACAGATGAGCCACAGTACCGATGAGTCTGATGCCACTGGTAGACCAAGGTACAAGTAAGCCTTACAAAAAGACTTTAATACACATGTATACAAGCAGGCATGTGAACTCCATCACAGATGAGCCCTGGTTTAGGTCACTCCAGTCATATGTCTAGCTTGTCTAGAAGAAATGAAACCTGGGGAGTGCACAGTGATGCATTATAAATACACACACCAACAAACACACAACATTGGTGTGTATGTGTGTGTGTGAGACGTGTGTATGTGTGTTTGTGATATCTACTGTCTTGTACACACTCCACCAAGCAGAAATTTGAATTTAAATTGAATAATTTAATTACTCAGCACATGCTTAATACTCTCACTCTGTGTGTGTGTGTGCGTGTGTTTTCGTGCCAGATCTTCCATGGAGATGGAAATTCATTGTAGCTCCTGAATATATAAAACTGCTGTGTGTGTGTGTGTGTGTGTGTGTGTGTAAATATTTATATGATATTTGCAGAAATTGGTAACGGAGCTTTTGTGAGCCGTCTCTCTCTTTCATGGCCAGCAGGGGGGTGTCTGCCGAGTATTAGAAATGGAAATTTTCCACACAACCCAATTCTCCTCTCCATAAACAGACATGATAGAGAGATGCTGAGAGAGAGAGAGAGAGAGAGAGAGAGAAAGAGAGAGAGAGTTTGTGTGACATTAAACAGTAACATTGTGTAACCTGAAGCAATGCAATGTCATCTTGTCCTCCAGAAGCTATTAGAGTAAAAGTTTATTGGGGAAAGCTGTACAATTGAAAGGAGGCTCTAGCATCAGAGTTGCCAGGTTTGCGATTTTCCTCCCAAATTAGGCTTTTTTGAAAATCCAGTCACGGGTCAAATTCAAAAAAAGTGCATGTTGCCTTGGATGTTACCTCAACACAGCTGGTAAACATGTACAAGTCAACACTAAAATCAGTGTTCCTAACGACATGAAGAAGGACAGCATGAAAAGGGCGAGTGAGAGAGAGAGAGAAAGAGGAGAGAAGAGAGGTCAGGAGGGGCAAGAACAGAAATGAATATACAATAAGTACTGTAAAAGTCTGTTTTTTTTGCTAATTATGTTATAATTAAATGTTCTTGAATGGGATATAAAACTGTTATAAAGAACTAATAAAACACTAATGTTATAATATTATATATGAATTATAAGGATAAACAGCATTACTGATAATAAATCCATTATAAACCAAAAACACTCATAGTTGGACACATAGTTATTTTTCTATTTGCTTGTAACGTGTGACAGACATGTATTTTGGGCCATTTAAAGCTTCTAAAGGGAGAGTTTTAGACTGACTTAGGGCTGGATATTTTTGTTGGACCTGGCAACCCTGTCTAGCACCATGTTGGAGCCTCTAGCATGGATACAAGGTGAGATACAGTTGGGTATGGAGGTATACAAGTTCTGTACAAGTATGGCATCTTGCAGCACATTTAACCACAGATGTTGCAGCTGGGTCTGTAGATCCTGCTCTACACTCATAGGTTGCTGAAGCTGCTGTTCCAGAAGCTCCAATAAATGCTGGATTGGTAATATATCTAGACACTGGGAAGAACAATTAAGTTTTGCAATCTGGTGGAGATATTCCTGGGAATCTCTCGCTGTGTGAGGCTGAGCATTATCCTGCTGAAAAAAATATACCAGTTGGAAGCTGTTTATAATAAAACCTACTCGCTGTTGGATACTGAATAGAACTTCACAAAACCACAGCAAATTAAGGCAGCTGAGGTAAAATATTTTCACGTGCATGTGCAAAGTCAATATACAGTACAGGCCAATAGTTTGAACACCTTCTTGTTCAATGCATTTTCTTTATTTTCATGAATATTAACATTGTAGATTCTCACTGATGGCAGCAACACTATAAATGAACACGTAGAGTTTTATGTACTTAACAAAAAAATGATCTGGCCTCCACAGTCACCGGACCTAAACCCAATCCAGATGGTTTGGGATGAACTGGACCACAGAGTGAAGGCAAAGGGGCCAAAAAGTGCTAAACACCTCTGGGAACTCCTTCAAGACTGTTGGAAAACCATTTCAGGTGACCACCTCTTGAAGCTCATTGAGAGAATGCCAACAATGTGCAAAGCAGTAATCAGAGCAAAGGGTGGCTATTTTAAAGAAACTAGAATAGTTCATAGTTCTGATGCCTTCAGTGAGAATCTACAATGTTAATAGTCATGAAAATAAATAAAACACATTAAAAAAGAGAAGGTGTGTTCAAACTTTTGGCCTGTACTGTACATACCCTTGATCTGTTATCAAGGGTTACACTACACAGAAGAAACCTCTAAGAACTTTATTATGGTGCAAGACACAGTTTTCCAACAGACCACACCCGTAAACATGTACATATGATTGGATGTCAAGTTTTGCAGCAATCCAGGGTGTGATCTGATGTGTTTTGATAATATAGTTGTGCTACAGATGAGTCATTACTAGACCATCTGCTGGATGGATGAGGATGAATGTGAATGAAAAATGTGTGTGTGTGTGTGTGTGTGTGTGTGTTTCTGTGTTTGTGTGTGTGTGTGTGTGTGTGAGTGAGTGTGTCAGGTGTCCACAACTCTCAGGTATCAGACAGATGTGTACAGCTGAACCTTTCCACCTCTTTCCTGGTTCTGGACGTGGTTGCCAATAGCAACGGCATCCTCAAGAGCAGCCAGAACAATGTGGATCTGAGCAAGCTGTCAACACACACACACACAGTAATCCTTCCATTCACTCTTGCTTAAAGAGCCTTGGATGCCCATCTCTCTCTCTTACTCTCTCTTTCTTTCTGTCTGTCTGTCTTTCTGTCTCTTATTATTTTACTTCTTTGCTTGTACTGTCTCTCTCTCTATCTCTCTCACACAGAACAATACATGACAGGGTAAATAAATCTGTTATTCACTGTGTGTATGTGTGTGTGTGTGTTCAATATATGATACTGTGATACTGGAATTTCTCATATGGGTGCAAATATGCAAATTATTAGACATTTTAATCAAACACAGTTACTGTTTCCCAAAATCATATCAGAATGCAATCCAGATATTAGCTTTCATCTAAATAATTTATCTTTTAAAGCCTTTGTTGTCACTCCTAAATCAAATTGACCAGAATTGTATGTGTGTCTACTATAAACATACAGTTTGGCCCATAAATATTTGAACAGATATTAGACAAATATTTGATGCAATCTTTATGATTTGGGCTTGGGCATAAAACCACACTGTATATTGAAATGAAACAAATAGGGGTGTTTTTACGAGACACTAATATCACGAGACGAGACACGATACTGTGTTCACGAGAACGAGATGAGACGAGATTTAAAAATAATGTTTTAAAGAAAATGTCAAAAATGAAAAATGGCTTGGAAATTTGAGTTTTATTTGACAAAATCATATAACACACTACTAACAGACTGGTTTCTCTCACACATTGATTCTATAAGAACTAGAAATAAGAATTCTCATTTTAGGGGCTCAAAAGTAATTGGACATTATCTCAAAAGCTATTTTATGGGCTCCATAGGGTATTCCCTTGATAATCCTCAGTTAATCCAAGTAAAAGGTTTGGAGCTGATTCCATGTGTGGCATTTTATTTGGAAGCTGTTGCTGAGAAACCACAACATGTAGTTAAAGTCGCTCCCAGTGGGAGAAAATAAAAACAGACTGTCATCAGGCTGAAAAAAATATGAAATGTACCAGAGAGATATTAAAAATGCTAGAAGTGGCCAAATTAAGAAGATGACAGTGGTGGTTGATCGCAGAATAATTTCTGTGGTGAATAAAAACACTTTCCAGGAAGTAGGTGCATAATTACCCAAGTCTAACATAAAGAGGAAAAGGCCATATTAATAGAAAGGCCATATTAGACTTTACAAATAAACATCTAGAGCCAGTCCAGTTCAAGAAAAGTGTTATTTGGAGAGGTAAAACTAAGATCAACCTGTACCAGAATGATGGGAAAAAGAAAGCATGGAGACAAGTTTGAATGGCTCAACCACATCCTGATGGTGGCATGGGCATTAATGACTTCCAGTGGCACTAGGTCACTAGTGTTTACTGAAGATGAAGCAGAAGACAGCATTTCTAATTTGTTTCATTTTAAAATCTGTACAAATACTGTATATATAGGCCTAACTGTTTATAATTTACTGTGTATGTATAAATACATTAAATAATATATTGTGTTATATTGTGTTATAGGGGTGTTTCAATAATTAAGGTTCAGGTTTAAAAAGCGGTCAATCTGACCCACAACAAAACGTAAGGGTTAAGAGTCTGCGGTCTTTTGTGCATAAAATGGCTATGATTGTTGGAGATTAAATTATTATTAATAATAATAATAATAATAATAATAATAATAATATTAATAATAATAATACGCAGGCCTTTGTGTATATACAGCCCCCATGTAATAGTTCTCCCAAACCTAGTGCATTTGTGTGTGTGTGCAGGGGGAGTAACAGGTTTCTTTCCCCTTGTGGTGCGTGTGTGTGTGTGCGAGCGAGCAAGAGATAAAAGACAAGACAATTAATTACCCAGAGAGTGTGTTAGAGTGAAAGAATGAGGGGAGGTCTTCTAATGCCACAACAATGTAGATAACAATGGATCTCAAGGACAACACACACACCCACACACACACACACACACCTCGCTTTTAAACCCTTCTAGCTGTAATTTTGCAGTCAGATGTGTTTAAGGAGCTTAGACAGTTACTGTGCACTCTGCTACATTATTGAACCTCTCAGGTTTGGCCTGCATTAGCCAGAGGTTAGCCTCTGTTAGCCAGAGTTATCTATAACCTGTTGTCTAAGGTTAGCCTGGGTTAGCTAGTGTGTTAGCCTCTGTTAGTTGATGTTAGCTAATGTGAGCCTGAGTTATAGCTGTTAGCTTTTTGTTAGCTTGCTTTAAACATAGTTAAACCTGTAAGCTAATGTCAGTAAGAGCTATACCTATTGGCTACGGTTAGCCTTCAATAGCCACAATGAAACATGATAGACAGTGTTTGCTTGCATTAGCCAGAAGTTAATTTGTTTGTGAAGGTTAGCCTGCATAAAGTTAGTCTCTACTAGCCACAGTTTAACCTGTTAGCTAGCGTTAGGCTGCACTAGCCACCATTAAACCTCTGGGTTAGCCTTAGTTGGCCTTGCTTATGTGGTTTCTGACACTGTATTTAGGTGTAGTTAGCACTGCTAAAACTGTATCAGCCATTAAGAAGCAGCTGGATTAGTTGCGCTATGCTAATTGGTGGTGTATAACCTTCAATTGTTTGTAAGCAACATTAGTCACCTAATAGCGACATTAGACTCTGAGCTCCAGAGTAAAGCTATAAGGCTTTGCTCTTTAAGGAAATGGTGCATCTGCTGGAAAATAAGCATTAGCACATCTCGATAGATGTGTGTTATGGTGTATTATGGTGTATGGTATAGATAATTAATGTATTTGATGGGGGATGATGGTGTTTGAAGATTGATGGTACTTGATGGAGAAAAATGGTAGTTGATGGAGAATCATGGTGTTTGGTGGAGGATGAGGGTGTTGGATGGAGAATGATGTTTGTTGAAGAATGATGGTGGTCTGAGGTGAAGGATGGTGTTTGGTGGAGAATGATGGTGCTTGGTGGAGAATGATGGTGTTTGATGGAGAATGATGGTGTTTGGTGGAGAATGATGGTGTTTGATGGAGAAGGATGGTGTTTGGAGGAGAATGATGGTGTTTGATGGAGAATGATGGTGTTTGATGGAGAATTATGTTTGTTGAAGAATGACGGTGGTCTGAGGTGAAGGATGAGCACAAAATAAGCGCTAGCACATCTCGATAGATAGATAGATAGATAGATAGATAGATAGATAGATAGATAGATAGATAGATAGATAGATAAACCTGTTAAACCCTGGCTAATGCAGGCTAACCACGGCTGTCCAGGTTTAACTCTGGTTATCACAGTCTTACAGGTTGAATTTGGCTATTGCGGGCTAACCAGATTTACCAGGTTTAACCTGCCTAATTAAATACCTCGGGCTAACACAAGCTAACCCTATCTTAAAGATTTAAGACTGGCTAACACAGGCTAAACCCATCTAAGAGAGTTAACTCTGGCCTATTGCAGGTGATCCCAAGCTAACAGGGCCAACTCTAGACATTAAACTCTAACCATGCCCAACAACATATTTAACTGAAACAATTGCAGGCATAAACCGGTTTAACCCGGCCTAAATCCCCACTTTGACTGTGCTCATCTCAGAGGAGTTTACCTTTAGGTCCTGTAGAAGCTCCTGCTTTCTGTTAATGGGCCTTAGATAATGGACAGATCTGCTGGCTTACGTTTAGTCTTTACTGCTGTTCAAACAAAGGCTGGTCATTATGAGAGAAAGAGAGAGAGAGAGAGAGAGAGAGAGAGAGAGAGAGAGAGAGAGAGAAAGAATAAGTCCAGCAGAAATCTCTCTCTCTCTCTAGGGAAGAATCTCCTGACTGATGTTGAACATCATTTTCCAATTACTCCTCCTTTGATGTCAGAGGAAACAGGACACCAGAACACTGAAACCGGACAATTTTCACCACAAAAGAGAAAAGCACTTTAACTGCAGTGTTCAACATCCACCATTTCTATTACAGCAGAAGCTGCAGACACAGCAGAGAGCCATGCTGCCACCAAGTGAGCAGAAGAGAAACTGCAGGTGCACTAAAAGACATCAATACTCTTTCAGTTTCTCTCAATTGGTTTGGCTCATGTCTTGAAACTGAGATGACATTCTCAAAATAACATGGACAAATTCCTCAAAACAGAATGGCATTTCTCATTGCTTTCATCACATTTCACATGCTTTGTACATGTCTCAAGCACTCAGTACATCTTTGCAAATGGTTATGTACAGGTAGCCTACACTTAACACAATCATCCTACATTTAGTACATTTTCCAAAATAATGCATCTTGTTGATCTATCCCAATTGATTGGTTCTCACTGTAATGGTTGTTCTCTCCAAAACATGTCAGCACAATTTCATCGTAGTCATTATCTGCAGAATAGTCTGCTCAATTGTCAAAATGAGTTAAGAAATTGTAATACAATACAGTACACATATTTTGGAACATTTCATAAATTCAGGACTATCAGGTGAGTAGGTGAGAACAGGTGAAAGCAGGTTTTGATGAGGAGGAGTGTCCCACATTACAGGTGACCAGTCCATCAGTTTGTTGAGTTACCTGACAGGTGTTGTCTATGATTTTGAATGCTGACATTGCTGTATATATACAGCTTGGCCTGGTGCTAGTACTTTTTCCAATGCCAACATGGAGAGACCGCAAGTACAAGGCTAATCTCAACCTAGAGGAAGGGGAAGAGGAATAGAAAGAGAAGGAAGAGCAAGAGAAAGAGGAAGTGGTGGATTGAGGGTGTGTGGTGGTAGGGAAGCGGGAAGAGGACTGGGGTTGCGCGGTGGTATAGGAGTAGGAAGCGGAGTGGGGGTTCGTGCTGGTGGAATAAGAGGAAGAGGAGTTTGCAGACATCATCCTCTCCCGGATGAAATTTGGGTCACCATTATTGACCATGTAGTCAACCAACACCTCACAAGGGCAGAGGCAGGGCGCTAAGTGCAGCCTAATGTGCCATGCTCCACAGTCTCCTCCATCATACAAACCTTTTGCTGGGAAAACAGGTATGCACTCGGGCAATGAAGAAACTACAGAATTCTCTAAGAAAGCCTTATTGTACTGTTACCGTGATTGTGTCACGCCCTCGCTATGTTTCCCTGTGTGTTTCCCCAGTGATTTTCCATCACTTGTGTCTAATTTGTATCTCCGCCCCTTCCCCAGGTGTTCAGTGTTTCATGTTACTATATATAGTACCTGTTAGTCTATGTTTGCTGTCGGTCTTTGCACCTTCCTCTGTCATTTGTCTCGCCACGTTGCTATAGTTTGTTCACAGTTTTCGTTACGCTCTGTATATCTCTTGTTTTTTTCGAGTTCCTCGTATATCACGTTTATTTCCTTGTTTATTTCTTGCATATATTTACGTATTTATCCCTTGTATATATCCCTAGCTCTGTTTAGTTTATTTTCTGTTTAGCTTAGCTCTTTATTTGTTTCCTTGTTTGTTTATGTATTTATATTTCCTTGTTTTTTCCTTATTTGTTTTTTTATTTATTTGTTACATATTAAAGTCTGCTTTTACGTCCGCCTCCCGTCTGCTCCCTTTTGTTATTGTGTGTGTGTGTGTGTGTGTGTGTGGGCTACTGCAACTATTGTAGCATGACAAACAAAATACGGTTGTACTGTAAATTAGACAAAATACAGCGTTGCAGTTTACAGTAGTATTGCAGTGCATTTGTAAGTACAGTAGCCTACAAAAGCTATAGAATGATAGCACAATGAAGCAGTACGCAATACAGTCATTACAGTGATTGACAATATGTAACAAAGACATAAGACAAACACTACAAATAGTCATGTTGTCTCTGTCTATGTGCAGGATTGGGCGACAGCGTCATAAAAGTGTGAGAAAAAGACTGCTCACCGATAGTCAAGAAGAAGAGATCTGCATCATGGTCATTGCAAATAATGCAATCACACTGACACAGATCTGTGACACAATCCTCCAAAACAACACAGTCTTCCAAAACATCAACTCCATCAGCATGTCCATAATAGACCGGGTTTTGAAGAGTACTATTTGATCGGAACACCGAAAGAGTGAAAGAGCTGCGGTACCAGTATGTGCAGGTAAGCCAATTATTCATGGTTTATCAGTTTGTATAGCCTACATTATGCAAAGGTTTCCAAGGGGATTTCCATTTCTGAGGGTTACCAGTATCCTCTGTGGCGTGAGGAGGCGGGGCAGTTGTGGGTCCGCCCCACGCCAGAGCGCAAAGTCATGCCTGTCTCAGCTGGTCCGCATGAGGACTGATTGAGCCGCCAGCTGGGACAGGCATATAAACTCTGCCTCAGCCCTCATTTGGAGAGAGACTTTCACTGGGGATCTGAGGGCTGAGGCCGTGCGGACTTATGTTTAAACTTTAAAAAGTTATCTACAGACTCTAGAGCCCCACTGGGCTGGAGTTATGTTCATTTAAGTTCTTTTGTGTGTGGTGGAGGGCATTCAAAGCATATAAAAGGTATGATTTGAGTTAATTTACTCCCCATGTCTGTGAGCTTCCTCCTTCCGGGTCACAGTGGTCACGCCCCTAACCCCAGGGGCCCACCACACCTCTTTGCTTTTGGAATCCAGCTTTACAATACAGTATCTGACCACAGCATTTTGCCAAAGAACTGTAACAAAACACTGTCATCATTATGTCTCCCTTCTATTTGTGTCAAAAAACTACCTGCAGAACCTCTGCATATGCCTGCACTCTAGAAACCACAGTGGGTTAGATTAACTTTGTGAAGAGTATAACTGCTGTGACCCATCTATATGACTGATTTGGTTTATTTTTCTCTTTTGTAGAGAATCCTGGCAACAGAGGAGAATGAAACACCACATATCCTGGTATTTGTTGATGAGGCAGAGTTCAACCTGGCCAACAGTGGATGACCCCAGCCAGCGGGGGTGGGGGAATATTACCATGTGTGAGGCTATATCTGAAAATGGTGTGGCCACACATATGGCAAGCTTGGGCCCACACAACACTGAGAAACTCCTCCGTTTCCTGGACCGTTTGTATCTGGATTTAGATCCAAAAAATGAGAGGGGTCTCGAAGGGCCCCACCTACCCCCATTTGTCATTGTGTGGGAAAATGTCAGCTTTCACCAAGGCCCACACATGAGGGCATGGTTCGACACGCATTCAAGGATGCATAATGTCCCACTACCTCCATATTCTCCATTCCTTAACCCTATTGAGGATTTTTTCTCCGCTTGGAGGTGGAGAGTGTATGAACATCTTGTTGTAGTAAAGGATGGCTCAGGCATTCACAACGCTTCTTCCCACGGTGCATTGCTAAAGAACACATCAGATGCAATGTTGATAAGAATTTATGGCCAAACAGACTGCAGCCGATGGATGGATGGCCAGGAAGATGAGGAGGGTGACCAGGAGAGAGAGGGGAGTGACAGAGGAGTCAGAATGTTACTGTATTGCATTTGTAATGCTTGACTGTTTTTTTTACATACTGTAATGTATTTTGTTTTTGCAGGTTTTTGTATTTTGTATACATGGTATATTTTTTTCCTTTTTATTTTTTTTCTTTCCTACCTACAGTAATGTGTAAAGATGTACTTGTGAATAAAAATGTGAAAATTCTATTCCTTTAGCTAGACCTCTTCCTTTAGCTAGACCTCTAAGCATTTTGACTTGCAGTATTTACACAATACCAAAGGGACAATGCATGTTGGGGACACTGATGATTTGTGTGAGAAAGGAAATTAGTTTTGACACTTGGGTAAACTGTTTTTGGAGCGATGTGAGCATGTGATGAGGATCCATGTTTTTGTGCTGCACAGTCCAGTTTATTTTGACATGAATGAAAATGTGCCAACGCAATTAAGAAGTATCTATGCCATTTTTATGGTACTGACTATTTATATGGGAGAGGGACTTCATTTTGAAGCAAGAATAAACGTTTTGGGGGACATATGACATTTTGCTGGTTATCTGAAGTGTTGCGAAGAACTGTAAGTCTGTTTGGCCAATTTACCTTTTAGTTATAGGAATGTCATCTCAGTTTCAAGAAATGAGCCAAACCAATTGAAAAAAACTAAGATTTGCAACATTTTATTGGAATGAAACTGATGAGGATGGTGTTTGATGTAGAATAATGGTGTTTGTTGGAGAATTATTTTGTTTGGTAGAGAATGATGTTCTTTGTTTGGTGGACAATTATGATGTTTGTTTGATTGTTTAGAAAATGTTGGTGTTTGATGGAGAACAATGTTTGGTTAGGGAAGAATGATGCTGTTTGATGGAGAATTGTGGGGTTTGAAGATTTATGGTGTTGGGTGGAGAATGATGGTGTTTGATGGAGAATGATAGTGTTTGATAGATAATAATGGAGTCTGTTGGAGAATGATATTGTTTGTTGGAGAATTATGGTTGTTTAGTGGAGGATGATGGTGTTTGATAGATAATAATGGAGTCTGTGGAGAATGATGTTGTTTGTTGGAGAATGATGATGTTTGTTGGATAGAGAATGATGGTAATTGTTTGATGAAGAATGATAGTATTTGTTGGAGAATGATAGTGTTTGGTGAAGAATGATGATGTTTGATGGAGAATTATATTTGTTGAATAGAGAATGATGGTGTTTAGTGTAGAATGATGGTGTTTGTTTGATGGAGAATGATGGGGTTTGATGGAGAATTATGGTGTTTTATTGTAGAATGATGGTGTTTGGTGGAAAAGTATGGTGTCTAGTGGAGTTTGATAGAGAATGATGGTGTTTAGCGGGGAATTATGATGTTTAGTGTATAATGGTGGTGTTTAATGTAGAATGATGGTTTTTGGTGGAGGAGGAGGATGGTGGTGTTTAGTGTAGAATTATGGTGTTTAATGTAGAATGATGGTGTTTGGTGTTGAATGTTGCTGTTTAGCAGATAGATTTGTTGTTTTGTCAGATAGTGTTGGTGTTTAATGAAGACTAATGGGATTTGTTTGAGTAATAAAGAGTTTTGGAGGCTGTATGAAAGTATTTACCCTCCTTTTTCCACCAGTTTATTCTCACTTGTCACAGTCTCTCTCAGTGGACTCTAAGTGGGCCATTTAAGTGCTAGTTTAGCACTGCTCTTAAACCACAGCTAACAGTACAAACTGAGCCGTGATGCCCCAGAGAGCTGCCTGCTGTGGACTCAATAACGGCAAATATTGATCTGCCACAAGAGACAGGTCCACTGGGCTCGTCTGTGTTAGAATAAGGATGTAGAGGAACTGACTCTGTGCTTTACTGAATAAACAATACAATCTGTGATCATGCACTATATGGACAAAAGCAATGAGAGACCTGTTTATTCATTGTTTCTTCTGAAATCAAGGGCATTAATCAAAGAGTTTGTCCTGCTTTTTTTGGAGTAACTGTCTCTACTGTCCAGGGAAGACTTTTTACATGTAAGGGCTCACCCAGATTAGAGGGTTGAACCTAGGTCTCATTGGTGAAAGGTGGAAACAGAAATAGGGAAGAGGAAGGCACAACCTTCCTGCCACAGTTAAATGTAACTTTTGAAACATAAACTTTGTTACTTTTCTTTTTATTTTCTCTCGGTATAAGAAAATACAAGAAAGAGGTTCAAGAGAGACCTAAGAGCTCAGAATAAGAATAGCAGCCACTTGGCTTCTCTCACAAAATAAACTCAGCAACTGCTGCTCTATGTTCCCCCCTCTTTTAAAGGCAGACCACAGGTGTTGCTGGTTAGGCCTGATTGCCTCCAGAACCTACCCATTGCCCACTCTGGTGGCCGGAGCCCGCCTAACTCTCTGTTTACTCTATCAGACACTCCTACCTCTATCTGCTTCACCTTGTAGATAAAGTAAAGTCAGAGACAGAAGCTCTGAATCTGTTGCTGTACAGTTTATGTTGGTCATATTCTACTGCTTCATTGGTGAGCACAGGCACTGCCCAGAAGACGCTGCCCACAGTCCAGCAGTGACACTGAGGTGTTTAAAAACACCAGTAGCACTGCTGTGTCTGATCCACTCGTACCAGCACAGCACAAAGAAGTGGACGTAATGCTACCCTTGTGAAAAGGAAGTAAACTTAAGAGCATTAAAAGTATGTTCAAATTAGGTAAAGAATATTAAAATTACATTTTCAATTTAATATGTCTTGGCATTAAATATATATTTTTCTCCCAGTAGTATTAAGGTCTTTGCATCAACATGTGCATCAATACGCAAAGTACTAAGTTTACAATATACAGTCCCCTCCTAAAGTTTTGGAACAGCAAGGCAGAATCCCTTATTTTTGTTGTGCACCAAAGTCATTTTGATTTAAGACACAAAGGTTAGTATGACATAAAAGTTCAGAATCTCTACTTTTATTTCCTAGTAGTTTTCATCAGATGTGATAAACCAATCAGGAAATACCACCCTTTCTTGTGACTGAAAGGTGTTTCTCGTTAACCAGGTGTTGCAATTAAGGTTGTTTGTTAAAGCACTAAAAAGGTCTGCATGACTACACTCTTGGCTGTGGTTAAACCTATACAGATTGTAAAATATTTGTAAAAGAAGATAAACTACAATGAAGACCAGAAAGTTGTCTATGAGAGAAAGCAAGCCATTCTGAAACATAGAAAAGAGGGGAAATCAATCCGAGCCATTGGAAAAACATTGGGCATAGCAACCACAACCATTTGGAATGTCTTGAAAAAGAAAGAAACCATTGGTGTACTGACCAGGTCGACCAAGAAAAAACAACACCCACTGATGAGAGAAGAATTGTCCTAGCTGTAAAGAAGAACCCAAAAACTACAGTAAGCCAGATCACCAATGACCTCCATAGAGCAGGGGTGAAGGTATCCCAGTCCACTGTTCGGAGAAGACTTTGAGAGCAGACTTATGGAGGACATACAGCACGGTGCAAACCCCTCATCAGTAGCAAGAATCGGAAGGCCAGATTGGAGTTTGCCAGAAAGTACAGAGATGAGCCACAGACATTCTGGAACACAGTTCTATGGACTGATGAAACCAAAATTGTGATGGTGATACCAAAGTGATGAAAAGGCCAAAGTGTGGAGGAAGAAGGGAACGGCCCAAGATCCAAGGCACACAAGCTCATCTGTAAAGCATGGTGGTGGTAATGTCATGGCTTGGGCATGCATGGCCGCTTCTGGAACAGGCTCAATCATATTTATTGATAATGTAACTGATGATGGTAGCAGCAAAATGAATTCAGAGGTGTACAGACAAGTTTTGTCTGCCAATGTAAGGAGGAATGCTACCAAACTAATTGGCAGGAGTTTCATTTTGCAGCAGGATAACGACCCAAAACATACAGCAAAGAAGACAAAGGAGTTCATCAGGGGGAAAAAGTGGAAAACTATAGACTGGCCAAGTCAGTCACCTGATCTTAACCCAATTGAACATGCATTTTACCTCCTCAAGAGGAGACTGAAGGGAGAATCCCCCCGAATTAAACAACAATTGAAAGAAGCTGCCATAAAAGCCTGGAGTAGCATCACAAAGGAAGAGTGCAACAGTTTGGTGATGTCCATGGGACGCAGGCTTGAGGCAGTTCTTAAAAGCAAAGGTTTTTCCACCAAATACTAAGTGTAATTCATTTCAACGTTGTTTGTTCCTTTAATTTTGCTCAGGTATAAAATGGTGTGGTGTAATACAAATGGTGATAAATCCAGATTTACTTGACATATTTTGAAGACAATACCAGTAAATAAAAGCTGAGATTCTGAACTCTTGTCTCATATCCATCTTTTAGTTTTAAACGGAAAGGTCTTCAGTGAACAACCAAAACAAGGAAATTTGCCTTGCCGTTCCAAGTATTTTGGAGGGGACTGTAAGTGTTTAAAAAACTTATGCTTAAAAAACACAAACTTAAATCTTAAATCTAAATGTAAATACAATTTAAAAGCACAATCTAATGCTTTACTTAAATATAGCTAAATTACACAATTTGTTCCAAAATTGTACATTTAGTAAAATATGTACTATTCTATGTATCTAAGTATACTTTTAAAAATATATACTTATGTGCACTTTTCTTTTACAGGGGGAACACTTGCTTGGTGTATAGTATAAAATTATTTTACCGTACTCCACATGCATTTAGGGCTGGACCAAACTGAATCTCATTCAAAGAAAGCTGTAGAAATTGGAGGCTGTGAATAACCTTCTCAGTTCAGACGTGCATTATTAGTGAAATTAATAAATCATAGTTTTTTTGTGTCTTTTTGACTTTGATCAGCACTGAGGCCTTGTCCTATCATCTCTCTCTCTCTCTCTCTCTCTCTCTCTCTCTCTCTCTTTCTCTTGCTCACTCCACTCCAGCACCCTGAAGAACTCGGAGCGTGACCAAATCTAAAGGGAAGGATGAATAATTGATTAAGAATTGGAGGATGTCTCGGCCGGTTGCATAAACTAATCAGCCCTGCCGAGTGAAGAACTGGAACTGAACTCAGACGCTGCTCCCATTCACACAAACACACACACACACACACACACACACACACACACACTGCACTAAATGAAGATACACAACCTAGACCAGAGAACAGACACAAACTGTCTTAAAAATCTCTGACTTCTGTTTCTTACAGGGACATTGACTCAACCAAATTCATGTGGATGTGTGTGCAATTTTTTTTACATATACATAAAAAGTGCAGTCAAAGGTTTGGACACACCTTCTCATTCAATGGTTTTCTTTATTTAATGTATTGTTTACATTGTAAATTAATATTAAATACATTAAAATAACTAAGGTACACATATGGAATTACATAGTAAACAGTAAAAAGTGTTTGTCCTCCACAATCTTCTGATCTAAACCTGATCAACTGAGATGGGTGATTTGGTGATTTGGGATGAGTTGGAGCTTCACAGCATGAAGGAAAAGCAGCAACTATTGTTCAGCATCTCCAGGAACTTTTTCAAGACACTGAGAAAACTATTCCAGGTGACTCTCCCTCTGTAACAAGGAGGAGGAGGCCGGATGCAAACGCAAGTCACTTTTATTAGACATTAAGAAACTAACAAAGAACAAAACACTGTGGAATAATATAACAAAAAGGTAACTAAAACAAAACACTATGAACCAGAAGATAATCTAAAATACTGAAACAAACAAGCCAAAATAACAAAGAAATAAACTACATAAAGCAAACCCTGAAAACTGAAGACAAAAAACACAGCAGGTCTGAGGCTAAACAAAATATATAAACACAATCTAAACAGAGTAACAGCATAAGGTCAAACAAAAAGCGCGACAGATAACAAAGGAGCACATGGGGTATTTATACACAGGCAAACAAAAGGGACACCTGTGGGAGCTAACAAGGGGCAGGGTTACAAATGAGACAAAAATGAGACACTGAGATTAAAATACCAGGAGTGTGCAGATCTGTCCTCAAAGACTCTAAAGTATTAAACATATTCTGGTTTGTTTAATGCTTTTGTTTACAGAATATTTTAGCATGTGTTCCTGTATAGCTTTAATCTAGTCTTCAGTATTAAATTTATAATGTAAAAAAATCATAAAAAGAAAGAAAAAACACACTGAATGATTGAGAGCCAACAAACCCCTGCGACTAATTCGGAATGCGGCAGCACGACTCGTCCTCAATCTTCTGAAGTTCAGTCATGTGACTCCTTTGCTGCATTTCCTCCAGTGGCTTCCTGTTGCTTCCCGCATCAAATTCATATGCTGGCGCTGGTCTACAAAGCCAAAACCGGATCAACTCCTTCATATCTGATGGCAATGATGGTCAAAGCCAGATCTGTACCAAGAGCTCTTAGAACTTCCAGTACGGCTCGGCTCGAACCACCATCCCTCAAAACACACAGAAAACAGACATCCCAACTCTTCTCTGTCCTAGAGGACCAAGGTGGTGTCTCTCGCAGTCACTCACAGTCTTTTAAATGCTGACTGAAGACTCATATTTTCAAAGACTTCCTAAACTTATCTTAATAAAAAAGAAGTTCAATGAGGATCTCTGAATGATCTAATGTTGACCTAAATGACTGATGATGATAAATAGAATCCACCTGTGTGTAATCAAGTCTCCGTATAAATGCACCTGCTCTGTGATAGTCTCAGAATTCTGTTTAAAGCACAGAGAGCATCATGAAGACCAAAGAACACACCAGGCAGGTCCGAGATACTGTTGTGGAGAAGTAAGTTTAAGATCATATTGAAATGAAAGGAGAATTAGACCACAGCAAATCTACCATGACCCGGCCGTCCCTCTAAACTTTCAGCTCAAACAAGGAGAAGACTGATCAGAGATGTAGCCAAGAGGCCCATGATCACTCTGGATAAACTGCAGAGATCTACAGCTGAGGTGGGAGAATCTGTCCATAGGAAAACAATCATTCGTATACTGCACAAATCTGGCCTTTATGTAAGAGTGGCAAAAAGAAAGACATTTCTCAAAGATATCCATAAAAAGTCTTGTTTGCCACAAAGCACCTGGGAGACACACCAAACATGTGGAAGAAGGTGCTCTGGTCAGAAGAAACCAAAATTGAACTTTATTGGCCACAATGCAAATTTGTGCATTATGTTTGGCGTAAAAGCAACACAGCTCATCACCCTGAACACACCATCCCCACTGTCGAACATGGTGGTGGCAGCAGGGAAGATGGTTAAAATTGATGGGAAGATGGATGGAGCCAAGTACAGGACCTTTCTGGAAGAAAACCTGTTGGAGTCTGCAAAAGACCAAAAGATTTATCTTCCAATAAGCTAATGATCCAAAATATGAAGCAAAATCCACAATGGAATGCTTCACAATTAAACGTATCCAGATGTTAAAACGGCCAAGTCAAAGTCCAGACCTGAATCCAATTGAGAATCTGTGGAAAGAGCTGAAAACGCTCTCCATTCAACCTCACTGAGCTCCAGCTGTTTTGGAAGGTAGAATGGGCAAAAATTTCAGTCTCTCGATGTGCAAAACTGATAGAGACATACCCCAAGCGACTTGCAGCTATAATTACAACAAAAGGTGGCACTAGAAAGTATTAACTATAAAAGTCAAGCAGAACTTTTTAGTTTTTTATTAAAAAAAAAAAAAAGAGTTTCAAATATGCACCAAATTCATTCCACTTCACGACTGTGTCCCACTTGTTGTTGATTTTTCACAAAAAATTACAATTCCATATCTTTATGTTTAAAGCCTGAAATGTGGCAAAAGGTTAAAAAGTTCAAGGGGGGTCAAATACTTTTGCAAGGCACTGTATATGGTGTATTCCTAGTACACACATCACACTGTGGATAAAAGAATGTTAAACGTCCCATCTTTCACTAAATGGACAAAAATCTTGGGACACCTACACGTTGCCTTTAAAGGAGCTTTATTAACATTCTAGACAAGACAAGACAACAGTATGTACCATACTTGTGTTAAACACAGATGGAGTTTACCTTTAACCTCATCTGTGCAGTGAACACACACATACACACTAGCGAGTACACTCAGAACACACACACCCACACACAGTGGTTTTGTGGGAACAAGTGCCTGGAGTGATGGGCAGACATCATGGGGGTTAAGAGCCCTGTTCAAGGGCCAAACAGTGGCAGCCTGCCTAACCTGGGTATTAAACTCACAACCCTTTTTACACGCTCAGACTCTTTGCGGATGAGCTGCTGTTGTTCTTAAACTGCTGCTTGCTTTGTTTAATTATTACCACTTACAACTGATGGTGGAATATCACCAGGTCACTTATTTTACTGATGATATCCTAATTCAATCCCATAATGCAGAAAACCAATAGCTGGGGAATGGGTTTCATACACATATGGCCTGAATTAGACTCAATAAAACACTTCAATCCAATCATTAACAGGTGTGTCCCAATACTTTTGTCCACTAAGTGTTTTAAACCTTCTGAACCTTCTGAAGACTTTGATTGGCTGAATGAGGCGTGTTAAGACTTGGATATACTTGATTGGAGCTGAAACCTGCAGGAAGGTAGCTCTCCAGGGTAAGGGTCAGTGTTCAATGTAATCGAGCCATTGACTTTCCTGAAGAACCCTTGAGGAACCTCTAGTTACAGATGATGTAAGTGAGCACCCAGACACAATCTGCAGCATCTGAAGAGCATGATGGTTCAGCTGCCTCTATTCAGACGTGCTAGGAAAGCCAGTGGATTGAGAGAGGTTGTTGATGTGCCGTATCCAATGGCAACAGAACGTTGAGAACCTTAACCGAGCTGTTTCCCAAAGAGCTTTCAACACAAAGAAATATAGACGCAGAAATCTATACATAGCACAATCCCCAAGCCATAAGAAATTAATCTGAAAATTGAGAGGCAAATGTGTAGAGCTTTTTAAGATCAATGTAGCAAACAAGTACCATCCCAAATCAGAAAAAATAAGGAAAATACATTTACTTGGACTTGAATTTGATTGCAGACAGATTGAACCCAATATATACATATATATTTTTAATCTGGTTAGTATCATTTCATTAATTTCATTTCATCCATTTCTGCATTTTAGCTCTGCTACACTTTCCTAAAAATAGTTGGAATGGTGACAAATTTTGAGAAGTACACTTCTATAATTCAGCTTTAATGTAAAAAAAAATTACATTAATATCTTTTAGACACACAACATCCATTTTCAAGTCCGTGCATTTTTAACAAGACAATGCAAAACCAAATGCTGCTAAAATTAAGGGATAAATGCTTTACTGTCCCAATTTTGTGTGGAATATGTTGCATGGATAAAATGCAGGAATTGGTGTATTTTAATAAATAACTTGAGGTCTGCACTCAAATAAAAGTCAAAGTGAATGTAAGAAGCACTTTTAAGTGTTAGATGCTAGGTGTTGATAGAATAGCAGCACTCTGTTTCACAAATGTGCTGTACATAAAAAGTCCAATGACTACACATAAATACATACAATCAAAGGTAAAAGAAATCACCTAAATAACATATAAAAATTTGCTAGAATTTCCCCACGCCCTTGACTGAAAGAGAAGGAAAAGAGAGGTAAGGAGAACTTAGATGAGTGGGCAGGAGTTTGGGGCAGCTTCACTGGAAAAGCGAGAAGCTAAATCCCCCCCACAAAGAGATACGGGAAGAGAAGGGGAGAAAATAAATGAAGGAGGAAGATGGGGAGGAGGTGGGTGCGAGGTTGTTCGACACGCAGGTAGAGAGGAAGTGACGGTTTATATAGTTTAGAGAGTGGGAGGAGTAAGGGTGTGGATCAAACTCCCAAATTAACGTTATAAGACTCCACTAAGTAGCCCAACATAAAACAGAAATAAAATAAAATACAAATAAACTAAAATGCACAACAAGAACTATAGGATAAATCAACCACTAAATTACCCCAGTATCTCACTGTTCAAAAGCAAGTTTGTATAAGTGAGCTTTTAGACCTGATTTAAAAACTGATACAGATGAAGCACGATCACCTTTGAGTTTCAAACAAACCCTAGGAATGACCAACAAATTCTGTGATGATGATCTCAGAGAGCGCTGTGAGACTGAGGAGGTGAGCAGATCTGCAATATAAGAAGGTGCCAGACCATTTAATGCTTTAAAAAACAACTAAAAGCACTTTAAACTGTATTCTGTATTGAACTGGTAGCCAATGAAGTGAGGTGAGAACTGAAAGCGCAGCGTAAGTTCTACTGAAGACTCCAATCACCTAATTAACTATCCAATCAGCTGTTCCCTTCTGCCTTTAAATAAGATCACTCATTCAGTACCTTTGCTGCCTTTCAGACGCTGATGGTCGTTCTTACCCTTCTCCTTCCCCACCGCCTCCAGGTTGGTCCCGTTTGGTTGCCCGGGGGTTGGCTCCGCCCCTGTCTCCAATGTACGACAGGATCTGCAGAGCCCAGATGTATCAAGTCCTGGGCCGATGACGGGGTCTACGCCAAAGACTCTACTAGAAGAGACTGTTTCTATATAACTTCTTTAAAATATACATCTAATTTGTTTTGCTAAAAAATGTTAAAACATTAAATAGTTCAACTAATAAATTTGCTTCCGGAGTCGTAATAGTAGAACTGGTGTTATATGTTCTCTTTTTTTTTTTTGTCAATAATCTGCATGCAGCATTCTGGAATAACTGTAAGCGATGCAGGCGAGACTGGTTAATCCCAATACATAAAGAATTACAGTAGTCTATTCGTGAAGAGATAAACGCATGAATACCTTTCTCAAGGTCAGATAAACTAAGAAAAGTCTTCAGTTTTGCAATGTTTCTGAGCTGGAAGAAACTACTTTTACCCACAGAGTTGATTTGTTTATCAAATCTGAGGTCTGTATCAAAAACAACACCCAGATTTTTCTCTAAAGACTTAACATAGGTTATTAGAAACATTGTTACAGAGATGAGAAGTACCAAAAATAATAAGCTCTGTTTTGCTTTCATTCAGATGCAGGACATTGACAGCCCAGCCATCCACTTCTTGATGTCCTCAAGACAATTCTTGAGTGACATAAGGGAGCCATTGTCATTGGGTCTAATGAAAAGATAAAGCTTTAACATAAACATACAAATTGACATTGTGCTTGCTAAGAATTTGAGATAACGGTAGCATTTATAGTGAAAAGAGGATGGGCCCTAGAATGGACCATTGTGAAACATCTCATCTCACATGGAAATACTGAAAAAGTCCTATCTTCAAGGTAGGATTTAAACCACCTCAGTACCACACCCTGTAGCCCCACCCACAAAAAAAGTATATATTTGTTTCTGTTTTATATTTTATATATTTACAGTGCTCATTATGGTGTTCATCAGGGATAAAGACCCGTAAGAGACTTTCTGCGTCTTATTATTCGATGCCAAAGGCTGCTACACAAACCTCTACACTCCATTTTAACAAACTACAACCAACTAACTCAAAAGTCTGGGTTTAAGGACACTTCACTTTTTGGCTCAAAGGCTGTTTTTGACCTCTGCTTGACTCCTATTTTAATTTATTTTAAATAACATTAGTTTTAATCCACTGCAGTTTGACTACTCCACACACACACCTCCATAACACCCTCTAAAAATCGAAATATATAGTGAGTTCAGTCAGGCACGAAACCGTCATTACGTTCCTCCTCCTGCCAGACAAAGTGTCTGCACTATTGGAACCGCAGCACTACAAGATGTGATCACAATCGGACCAATTTTTCAAACCGAGCGAGAAGAAAAGCTCCTTTTGTTAAAGAATGTCTTTGTCTCTGGTAAAATCAAGATAAGCGAGGGCGAGGAAAGCGAATTTTTCACTCGGATGGTTTTCAGAGGAGAATCCAATTATTGAATGGGCTTGTCCTTGGGGTGAGCGTATTCATTAAAGCATCGGCCGTGATTAAGATGTTTTAGCTGAGATTAAACCAGGCCAGGCTGATGCTGAATTTATGGCCAGTTCCTCAAAATGTGTGAGCGTGTGTTTCTCTGTATTAATGAAGACGAGTTACAGAACATACTTTTATATATATAGTGTAAAAAACGCCCAGTCCAGCCTGTCCTTAAGTTTTTTTACTTTCGGTCAACAATACACACTGAGATGGGCTGAAGTTCCCATGGTGATGTGTTTTCAGATTCATACCCAAATGTCCTGTATAACTTGAATCTGTGTTTCTATGTTCTCAGCTCCAGTGATGTCAGTAACACGTTTCTTAGTAGAGCGTTACTCTAATCTGACCATTTTTTCAGTATTGAGTAATCTAACATTACAACAGTTACTATTGCCAATCCAGTAATCAGATTAAGTGGAGTTATGTGTCATAACCAAGTTTTGGGAGTGAGCCACGCCCTCACTCCTCCCACTTCCATCCCTATTTAAACAGTCACTTCCTCTCTACCTACTCATTGAACAAACCTCGCATGTGGGTTGCCGACCGCTCCTTACCTGGTACACGATGGTTCTGCACCTGTCTGTCTCCTGCGACCAGCTGCTCCCATCCACCCTGACTCCTCCACTGCCTCTGCTCCAGGCTGCCTTCCCTGGTAGTGGTTTTATCTTGTCTCGGCTGCTGTGGCTATCGTCTCCTCTACCTGGTCTGGCAGCTCCCGTATGGTCTCCTCGGCCCTTGAGCGGTCTCTCTTGCCGCAGCTGCTAAACCCTTCCTCCTGCCCCTGCGGGGCCTCCACGCGTTCTCCGCGTTCTCTCTCTTTCCGCCATCTCTCCAGCGACGCTGCCGCTGTTTATCCTCTCCTGCTGCCACTGCGGGGCCTCCACGCGATCTCCGCGTCCTCGGCGGTCTCTCTCCCTCTCTCTTTGCCGCTGCTGCTTCCTTCACAAGGCCTCCCCGCGACCCTGTCATCCGCGGCGGTCTCTCTCTCTCTCTCTCTCAGCGCTTCCGCTGAACCACTCCTGCTACACTCACAGGGCTTCCTCGCGTCTTCGCCGGACTCCTCTTCAACCCTTTTCGGCGCTGCACGCGCCCCTCCGGCGGCTCGCTGCACTGCTTGGAGCCGTCTGTTTTGCATTTCCTCCTACTACTGCCTCTCTGGGCGATAATCGAGCTTCGAGCGTGGACGCGCCTCCTCTCTCTCTCTCTCGCCCTTCTCTTTCTCTCACTTTCTCTCTCTGCCGCTACCGCGGCCCGCTCCGAACTGCGTTTCTTTTCCACTCAACCCGCTGGCCGGGCTCCGCCTTCCTGCAGCCTCACTGGGCCGTTCTTGAGCGTAGCCACGCCTCCTCTCTCTCTCTCTCTCTCTGTCGGCGTGCCTCCTTATCCGTGGATCAGCGGTTTTTCTGCAGATGTGTTCAGCGCCCCTCTCTCTCTCTCTCGCTCGCTCGCTCGCTCGCTACCGGCGCCCACGCTGGTGCCGCTACCGCGGCCCGCTCTTCCTTTTTTCCCTTCCGGCCCCTGTTTCTTTTCCGCCCGACCCGCTGGCTGGGTGTGGCTCCGCCTTCCTACAGCCTCACTGGGCCGTTCTAGAGCGTAGCCACGCCTCCTCTCTCTCTCTCTCTCTGTCGGCGTGCCTTCTCATCCATGGATCAGCGGTATTTCTGCATATGAGTTCAGCGCCTCTCTCTCTCTCTCTCTCTCTCTCTCTCTCTCTCCCTCTCTCTCTTTCAGCATCTTCTTTCTCTCTCTGCCTCTACCGGCGCCCACGCCGTTTCCACTGCCTCTGCCGGCGCCTGCGCCGCTCCCGTGGCCCACCCTTTCCTGTTTCCCCTTCCAGCATGCTTTTCCGCCTGACCCGCTGGCTTGGTGTGGCTCCGCCTCCCTGCAGCCTCACTGGGCGGTACTCGAGCATGGCCACTGTGATATTACTGCTGCTGATTTGGCGCCGCCTGCTGGTCACGTGCTGCTAATTTCAGTGTAGACGGCTGCATGTCGGGAGACCCCCAGCTGCCTGTGATATCCCTGCCGTGGGCCGGCTTGCTGGCGGCCCGGAACTGGCGTTCCTCCGAATGCTGACCTCGTTTCGGAATTTAAGACAATTATCCAACGTGGTGTCTATCCTTTGAGCTGGACAGAGTGCGTGGGTCGCATATGCTCCCTGCTTCCATCATAACCCTCCTCACCATGATCGCGATCATTTTCGCCATCATTATACTTATCTTACTATCGTATTCATCTTTGCCATCAGCATCTTCACCCTTGCAGTCTTTGCCTCCATATCTCTGCCACCATCGCTGCTCTGTCTATTGTATTGTGCCATTGTCGTCACCACGATCCTTGGCAGCCTCATCATACTCACCTCCATCATCACCATCGCATGGCCATCTTCATCATCGTCGTCATCACCACCATCTTTGCATCACCATCGTAGTCGTCATCTTCGTGGCAGTCTTCACCATCATCACCTCCATCTTTGCCCACATCACCATCATCGCCGCAATCTTCTCGCCGGCATCTTCATCACTTTCACCTGCTTCGCCTGCATCATTGCTTTCGTCATCGCCATGGTCTTGAGCGTGATCTCGCTCTCGTCATTGCCCTCTTTATCGTCATCGTCATCACCACCATCTCCGCCTGCATCGCCTTCATCTCCGCCATAGTCTTCATCACCATTGCCATTGTCTCTGCCTACATCACCGCCTTCATCTCCGTTACCGCCATCTTCTGGCCTGCATATTCGTTGCTTTCACCTTCTTCGCTCTCATCAACGCCATGCTGAGCATCATCTCATCCTCATCGTGGCCATTTTCACCTTAATCGTCTCCGCCTCCTTTGTCTGCATCGCCTTCATCGTCGCTGCCATAGTTTTCATCGTGGCTATCATTGTCATTGTAGTAGCCATTTTCATCCTCATCATTGCCGCACTCTCTGCCTACATCCCATCAGCGCGATCTTCTCACCTACGTCTTCATCTTCCTCGTCTTCATTGCCATCGTCTTGGGCATCACCTTGCCCTCGCTATGGCCATCTTCGCCACCATGGTCACCATCGCCCCCATCTCTTCCTGCATCACCTTCATCTCTGCCACTGTTGTCATGGCCATCCTCGTTGTCTTTGTCTCTGTCATCGCCATCATCGCTGCGATCTTCTCGCCTTCATCTCCATCTTCCTCATCTTCATCGCCATCGTCTTGGGCGTCACCTTGCCCTCGCTTTGGCCACCATGGTCACCATCGCCACCATCTCTGCCTGCATCACCTTCATCTCTGCCACAGTTGTCATGGCCATCCTCATTGTCGTCGTCTCTGTCTGTCATCGACATCATCATCGCTGCGATCTTCTCGCCTTCGTCTTCATCTTCATCGCCATCGTCTTGGGCATCACCTTGCCCTCGCATGGCCATCTTCATCACCATGGTCACCATCGCCACCATCTCTGCCTGCATCACCTTCATCACCTCTGCCACAGTTTTCAGGGCCATCCTCATTGTCTCCATCTCTGTCTGTCATCGCCATCATCATCGCTGCAATCTTCCCGCCTTCGTCTTCATTTTCTTTGCCTTCGCCGCCATCGTCTTGGCCATCATCTTGCCCATCATCTTGCCCTCACTTTGGCCATCTTCACCACCATCGGCATCATTGCCACCATCTCTGCCTATGTCATCGCCATCATCGCCGCAACTTCATAGCTTGCACCTTCACCGCCCGCATAATCGCCACCATCTGGGACGTAATCTCGCCCTCTTCATTCCAATCTTTCGTTGCCGTTGTAACAATCACCCTCACCGTACTAACCTTTGTCACCGCCACCCTCGTCTTCGCCTCCTTACCCATCTTCGCTACACCAGTCGGTCTGTCCTCCCTGCCCATCCTCCATCATCCCAACACCAGTCCATCTGTCCTCCCTGCCCATCCTCCATCATCCCAACACCAGTCCATCTGTCCTCCCTGCCCATCCTCCATCATCCCAACACCTGTCGGTCTGTCCTCCCTGCCCATCCTCCATCATCCCAACGCCATTTCATCTGTCCTCCCTGCCCATCCTCCATCATCCCAACACCAGTCCATCTGTCCTCCCTTCCCATCCTCCATCTTCCCACCGCCATTCCAACTGTCCTCATTCTGTCTGTCCTCCCTTCTCTCTTTTGTTTATCTCCTGTTGCTGCCATCTTCCCACTCCATCGCCCCGTCTTCCCACTCCATCGCCCCGTCTTCCCACTCCATCGCCCCGTCTTCCCACTCCATCGCCCCGTCTTCCCACTCCATCGCCCCGTCTTCCCACTCCATCGCCCCGTCTTCCCACACAGTCTTCCCACTCCATCGCCCCGTCTTCCCACACAGTCTTCCCACTCCATCGCCCCGTCTTCCCACACCGTCTTCCCACTCCATCTCCCCCCATCCCCCCCCCCTCACTTCTGTTGGACCATCAGGAGCACCCCTTCTACCTTAACAGGTCGCTCCTGCTGCGCATGCGGGTCGGTGGCTGCTTTTGGGGCCTTTAAACTACATGTACAACACGTGCATCATTCCATTAAGTCGCTCAACACTACCTTTCCACTTCAACCGATTTCTGCCACCAAGGACCTCATTCATTCTTATACTCGAATAGGCTGGCAGCACCTTCAAATACCTTACTTAATTATTCCCTACCTTTCTTTCCTTTGACTTCCACACTGCCTTCCCCTTGCATCGGTTCATCCTCTGGCTTTCTCAAAGACTACAAGGTCGGACTTCCAACACTCAGTTGCTTCTTAAATCCTAGCAGTGGTCGAAAGTTCTGATTTAATTTTTGGGGCTTCGGCTTCACGCTTTACAGCGAAGCTGCCCCGAACTCCATCCCAAATACTCTGAGTTTGCTCCCCCTCTTTCTTCTTCTCTGCCCAATCAAGGGCGTGGGTCAATACTAGCAAAGTGGAGTTATGTGTCATAACTAAGTTTTGGGAGTGAGCCACGCCCTCACTCCTCCCACTTCCATCCCTATTTAAACAGTCACTTCCTCTCTACCTACTCATTGAACAAACCTCGCACCCACCTCCTCCCCATCTTCCTCCTTCTTTAATTTTATTCTCTTCTCATGTTTCTCTTCATGAGAGGGGGGGCTTCGGCTTCACGCTTTACAGCGAAGCTGCCCCGAACTCCATCCCAAATACTCTGAGTTCGCTCCCCCTCTTTCTTCTTCTCTGCCCAATCAAGGGCGTGGGTCAATACTAGCAAAAGTTACTTATCCAGGTCACTGTGCGTTACTTTTTTGTCTTTTTCCTTAGCTGGATGCATTGAAATGTGATTCTGGGAATTGTAGAGTGGGTGTGTAGTCACGTAGTTCTCTTTCTCCCTCATTTTTGCACAGACACTCTTTTTGTGTCATAACCAAGCTGGCTACAATAAATGCTCCTTTTGTTGTCGGCAGCTGCTGAAAGTAACTACCCTGCAGGCACGTAACAGTATTAGACGTTATCCTGAGGTAAACTTTTTGTCATCTGATGTCACAACCAACATTCAACCTGAAATTATCTGGATCAAGTAATAATCAAGCAATCCGCAAAGTTACTTTATTTTATTTTTAACTACAGTAATAGGGGTAAACAGTAATTAGATAAATGCTTAGTACTTTCTGACTTTTGGTTCAGAGTTGACCGTCTTCACAAGATCCTGTGTTCTTGTGACACACTGTTCCTAGGACTCTACATTCAATTATTGTTCACTTGAACAACAATAATTACTGCTGCTTGTTTTCTTTTTTAATGTAAAATTTGCAAAATGTTTACTAGTATGTATCTAAAGTATATGTATATTTTCACTATATATACTTTTGAAATTGCCTGAGTTATATTCTAATTCTTAACAGTTTTATTCACTGTTGTTTTGTAATTATCTATTGTTTTTATTTTGCTGTACTTTATCATTTTATTGTTGATGATTTGGCAATATGGTTATCAATAGATTCATGCTTCTTTGAATCTTCAATCTTTAATATATGCTCCCAGTCATATTGTTTCCAGGGTGCTGTGTTCAGAGGTTACTGTGTTCCCAAAGTTTCCAAAATTTCCAAGGTATTTTGTTTTTAAAGCCATGCTATGGCGTCACATTAATGTCAAAAGTCAGGGGCGCAAAATTTCCAGGTAAGCAAAATTAACCAGCATGTTTTAACATTTTGTGTGTGTAAATTAACTTCTCGCAAATGTGAAGCTAAAAAAAGGGGAACCGTGTGCGTGCTGAACAGAACATCGCTCTCCAGCTTCATTTTTCTCCTCTCGGGTGTTCATTTTCCTCTCGAATTCACAGTTCTCTTCGCGCTATGCAAATTACCTGCAGCATTTGTTTTTGCTCAAGCGAGGCTTTTGCGCTTGAGTTTTGAAAGGGGTGGTTTTGACAGTTTGGGGGCGGGGTCAGGGTCACCTCCCTCAGCGAACGCTATTGGCTCCAGGGTTTGTGATGGACCACCTACCTCCAAAAGCCGGAGGAGGGCAGAGAAAAAAGGACGGCAGGATAGTTAGCTAATTAGCTATGCTAACATCCAATGAAACCCGCTCTCCGGCACTGTTAGCCCGGGTATAGTGCCCGAAGTGACCGGCTTTCTCGTTTACCGTCTGGAGCGAAAGCGACTAACCACACCCGAGAGCCATTCACTCCGGCACTAAACCCGGGCAGACTGCACCGGAGGGTCGGTCTCTACAGGCGCTGAATGGGAGAGCCGGTTGTTTGGATTGTAGCATAGCCAGTTAGCCAACTCTCCTGCCATTCTTTTTTTTCGCCCTCCTCCGTCTCTTGGAGGTAGGCGGTCCGTCGCAAACCCTGGAGATATCAGCCAATAGCATTCACTGAGGGAGGCGACCCTGACCCCGCCCCCAAACTGTCAAAACCACCCCTTTCAAAACTCAAGCTCAAAAGCCGAGCGCTTGAGCAGAAACAAAAACCACAGGTAATTTGCATAGCGCGCGAGAAGAACTGTGAATTCGAGAGGAAAATAATAACCTGAGAGGAAAAACATGAAGCTTGAGAGCGATATTCTGTTTAGCGCGCACACAATTCCCCTTTTTTTGTTCGTGAGCTTCACATTTGTGCTTATAAGAAGTTAATTTACACACGTTAAATGTTAAAATACGCTGGTTAATTTTGTTTACCTGGAATTTTTGCGTCCCCGACTTTTGACATTGATGTGACGCCATACCCTACATTTCAAACGTCCTCCATGGCCTAAACCTACATTCAGAGGATGTCTGTTCTTAGAGCCCTTTTTTGTACAGTGCTATGTTCACAAGGTTCTGTTTTTTCAGGGTCTTACATTTCTAAGGGTCTAGTTTTAGAGGAATCCATGTTCCTAAGTTACTGTGTTTCCAAGACAATGTATTTTAAATATCTTTTATACCCTCAATCTATGTTCCATTGGTCCTATGTCTTTGAGCCCTCTGTTACTTAGATCCTACATTTACAGGTGCTTCAGTGAGGCGTATATCCCCACCTGTGTTTTTTATTCCCAGGTAATACATTCCAAATGTCCTATATACCCTGGACTGATGTTCTACGTACTGAGAGCTCTCAACATTGCAATTTGAATGTTTCCCAGACCTGTTTCTGGAGTTACTGTATATGAATGTGTGACAAAAACAATGCCAGAGTTGCATCAATTAATTAACTTATTTTTTTTTTTACTTTTTAATGTAACCGAAAGACACTGAGATGGGCTCTTCCTCAGAAGGTATGAAAAGAAACAAAAAATGAACCAGAGGAGGGAGAGAGAGGGAGAAGGTCACCTTTGCATGCTTTTGTTCTATGATTTCTTTTGTCTTTTAGGACAATGACTCATTCCACAATCTCACAAAGAGATTAAAGTCTTTGTTGTACTATAGCATCATCCCTTATCAGCACTGTCCCAACAGATCCCTAAAGGAGCATTTAAAAACACCAGAACCCACTGAACATTAAAATCCAGCTCAGAGTCAACACCATTCAGAAGATTTACAGCCTGTTAGCATGGGTAATGAAATCTCTGAGGAAGAAGTGAGGGATTCTGTGGTAAGAAAGTGATGGTAACGAGCGAGAACATGAATCAGTATGCAGAACTGAATATAGATATATAGTGTTTGTTGGAAAATGATGGTGTGTGATTGAGAATAATAATGTTTGGTGGAGAATGATGGTATTTTGTGGAGAATAATGGTGTTTGATGAAGAATGATGGTAACTGATGGAGAATGATAATGTTTGATGGAGATTTATAGAAGTTGAGAATGATGCTGTTTGTTGAAGAACAATTGTGTTTGATGGATTATGACAGATAATGAGAGAATGGTGGTGTTTGATAAAGAATGATGGTCATTGTTTGATGGAGAATAATGGTGTTTACCAGAAAATTATAGTGATTGTTAAATGAAGAATGATGGTGTTTGGTGGAAAATTGTGGTGTTTGATAGAGAATGATGGTGTTTGATGAAGAATAATGGTGTTTGCTTGATGGAGAATAATAGTGTTTGATGGTGAATGATGTTGTTTGATGAATAATTATGGGGAATGACAGTAGGTCTTTGATGGAGAATGATGGTGTTTGATAGAGAAATATGGTGTTTGTGTGATGGAGATTGATGGTGTTTGGTGGAAAATGCTGTTGTTTGATGAATAATTATGGAGAATATTGGTAGGAATTTGATGGAGAATTATGGTATTTTTTGGAGAATAATGGTGTTTGATAGAGAAATATGGTGTTTGATGAAGAATGATGGTAATTGATGGAGAATGATAATGTTTGATATAGAATAATGATGTTTGGTTGAGAATTATGCTGTTTGTTGAAGAACAATGGTGTTTGATGGAGTATGACAGATAATGAGAGAATGGTGGTGATAAAGAATGATGGTCATTGTTTGATGGAGAATGATGGTGTTTAAAAGAAAATTATAGTGATTGTTAAATGAAGAATGATGGTGTTTGGTGGAAAATTGTGGTGTTTGATAGAGAATGATGGTATTTGATGGAGAATGATGGTGTTTGCTTGATAGAGAATAATAGTGTTTAATGGTGAATGGTGTTGTTTGATGAATAATTATGGAGAATGATGGTAGGTCTTTGATGGAGAATGATGGTGTTTGATAGAGAAAGATGGTGTTTGTGTGATGGAGAATGAAGGTGTTTAGTTGGAGAATGATGTTTGATGAATAATTATGGAGAATAATGGTAGGTATTTGATGGAGAATGATGGTGTTTGATGGAGAATTATGGTGTTTAGTGGGGAATGATGGTGTTGGTTGAAAAATGATGGTATTTGTTTGATGGAGAATGATGGTGTTTAGTGGAGAATGATAGTGTTGTTTGAAAAAATATGGTGTTTGTTCGATGGAGCATGATGGTGTTTAAAGGAGAATGATGGTGTTTGTTTGATGGAGCATGATGGTGTTTAGAGGAGAAGGATGGTGTTTGTTTGATGGAGAATGATGGTGTTTAGAGGAGAATGGTGGTGATAGGTAGAGAATTAATCTACATTCATTTTTGTATACTGTTTTATGTTCTCGCTTGTTTCCATCGCTGTCTCTGACTACAGAGTGCCTCACTTCCTCCTGGGAGAAAACCCAGAACCCCCGGAGACTTCATTACCCACGCTAACATGCTGGCTGGTTCTCTGAGGTTCTGCTGTCATAATTCATATTTACTGAACAGATTAAGATGTCAGGCTCAGTCTGCAGGATGGCCTGGAAAGTAAGATCTGTTCACTACAGTCAACACTAAAGCTCAGCTCAACTTTACAGTGGCTTGCAAAAGTATTTACATTTAGTCACCTTACAAATACAAATGTATTTTATTGAGATTTTAAGTGATGGACCAACACAAATGATCACATATTTTAATTTAATAAAACTCTACCAGATTTGTGCATCTAGAAACTGAGGTTTTTGCCCATTCTTCTTTACAAAACAACTCAAGCTCAGCCAAGTTGGATGGAGAGCGTCTGAGAACAGCAATTTTCATGTCTTGCCACAGAAGCTCAATGCGATTCAGATCAGTTCTTGAACTGGGTAATTTTAATACACTTATCTAAATCATTCCACTGTAGCTCTAGCTGTATGTTTAGGGTCATTGTCTTGCTGGAAGGTAAAGTCTTTTGCAGGCTCCAACAGGTTTTCTACCAGGATTGCCCTGTATTTAGCTGTATTTATCCCAGCATAGTGATTTTAGGCCAAAAAACTTTTGGGCTCATCTGACCACAGCACCTTCTTCCACATGTTTACTGTGTCCTTTAAATGGCTTGTGGCAAACTGCAAACAGCACTTCTTATGTCTTTCTTTCAACAATGGTTTTCTTCTAGCCACTCCTCTATAAAGACCAGATTTTTAGAGTGCACAATTTACAGATTCTCCCACATGAACTGTGGATTTCTGCAGCTCCTCCAGAGTGACCATGGGTCTCTTGATTGCTTCTCTGACCAGTGCTCTCCTTGCTTGATCTGTCAGTTTAGATGGATGGCCATGTTTTGGAAGGTTTGCAGATGTAGAATACTTTTACCATTTTTGGATGATATAATATTATAGTAATAATATTGAATGGTACTTTACTGAAGCTCCAGTTTCATTATTAGATATAAAAAAGGTGTTAATGCCTTCTGTTCCCAAAATGTTATATTTGTCTTGCTGTGTGTTTTTGTGTGTGTGTGTGTGTGTGTGTTTATGTGTGAGTTATCCAAGGACATTTAGAACAGTAACATCTGAAATGTGTTCACAATTCAGACTGTTTCTATTTTTGCTATAAAATGTACTTTTGCCCATGTTAATACTCTAACATGCTCTTTGCATCTTTTCTAAAGAGTAGCAACATGGGAGCCTCAACATCATGTTTTAGGGGAAGGATACAAAAAGCTCAAATCTCAGACATTTTAGCTGTCAGTTTCCACTGTGAGGAACATAGTGAGAAAATAAAAGATCACAGGAACAATTCTAGTTAAGACCTAAAGTGGCAGGACAAGAAAAATCTCAGAGAATCATAGGAGAAAGATGGTGAGAACAGTCATAGTCAACCTACAGAGCAGCTCCAAAGCCCTACATCATCATCTTAGTGCAGATGGTGTCACTGTGCATCGTTCAACTATTCAGCGCACTTTACACAAGGAGAGGCTGTATGTGAGAGAAATGCAGAAGAAGCCTTTTCTGAGACACAAACAGAGTCTCTTCAGGTATGCTAAAGCTAAAGCACATTTGAACAAGCCAGCTTTATTGTGGAATAAGGTGCTGTGTGGACTGATGAAACTTAAATTGAGTTATTTGGAGGACGGTATGCATGGAGGAAAAAGAACACAGCATTTCAATGCAAACACTTTTTCTGCTCCCCACAGTAAAAATGTTTTTTTTATGGTTCATCATGCTGTGGGGCTGTGTGATCAGAGCAGGTACTGGGAATCTTGTTAAAGTTGAGAGTCTCATGGATTTCAGTCAATATCAGCAGATTCTTCAGAACAATGTTCATGAATCAGTGAGAAAGCTGAAGTTAAAGCGCAGGGGCTGGATACTTCAACAAGACAATGACCCAAATAACTCTAAACACTGCTCAAAATCTACTAAAGCTTTCATACAGAGAAACAAGTACAACATTCTGTAATAATCATCTCAGTCCCCAGACCTGAATATTGTTGAAAATCTGTGGTGTGATTTAAAGCAGGCTGTTCATGATCAGAAAACATAAAACCCAAACCTGACTGAACTTTTGTAAAGAAGAATGGTCCAAAATACCTTCAACCAGAAGCCAGACTCTCATTGGAAGCTGTAGGAAGTGTTTAAAAGCTGTTATTTCTCCCAAAAAGGAGGATCTACTAAATATTGATGTGATTTATGCACCTGCTTAATTTTGTTTAATGGATAAGTGGGTGTGCCCTGTGATTTTTGATGATTTATCTCTTAGAATTTTTTGCTTTAATAATTGCCCAATTTCCGTACCACACTATTACAGATGAGGTGTGTATGCTTTGAATGATGGCAGCATAAAACTGAAGAAGGATATTTTATTTTTCCTAACTCTGATTTAGTTTTGTTATCTGAGGGAGAATAGTCTTTTATTGGCTCTTTTTTAGATTTAATGTGAGTGGTTTCCATTTGAGTGTGTTTCTGATGTGAGTATCCAGGAGTTTGAATGAGTCGGTGATGATAGTGGGTTGAGAGGAAATTAAAATGGGTGTTTTGTATGTAGGTGAGTGTAAAAAAAGAACTGAAAGTAGTGTAGTAGTGGTTTTAATACAGTACGTTTAGCTGTAAATTGTTGTTTTGTTGGTGATGAGTCCAATTATTGGGGTCTCATCTGCACACAGTATTTGAGAAGAGTAACTGTTGTTTGTGTGGAGTGTAAAAAGCCACAGTGAAAGAACACAGCCTTGGGGGGCACCTGAACTGAGGGTCAGAGTTTGGGAAGAAAGGCTGCCAATCCTAACTCTCTTTGTTCTGTGTGACATAAAATTCTGTATTCAGTAGCACCATAGACTGTGTAGAGCTAGAGAAAGCATCGTCTCTCAAAAGTGAAGCCCCCACAGGTCGGGCGCCCCCTGCTGTTCGGTTGCAGAAAGCTGTGTAACCCCACCCATCCCCATAGGTTTCAATGACTAAACAAACAATTTTCAATCACGTTTTTCCAATATACTGTAATTCTACCTTTATTATTTAATGCAGCAGCTAGTGTAACCTCTGCTTATATTGTTAATTTTTATATCACCACAGAATTCATTTTTTAAACGTTATTCAGCTCTATTAAAAAAGGTGTGGTTATTGTAAAAGGGCTGGGGTGGGACCAATGACTGTGTGGGTGGGACTATAGACTGTGTATAGCTCTGTGGAGGCAGCCCTCAGGGGCGGGGTTATTTAAATGAGTAGGCTGTCTCTCCACAGTCTTTCTCTCTCCTCTGGTCTCTACTGCGCAGACTCGGGTTTCAGGATCGCCAACATGGCGGAAGATTTTGGCTTCAATTCATTGAATGAATGGGAACGGCGACATGCCGTCCATCTTTTTTACAGTCTCTGAGTAGCCCAGAGTGATGTAAATGTCCATGTCAATATTTTTTTTTTTTTGTAAAGGCAGAGCTGAAATTAATAAATAATATTCAAGCATAGGTGTTTGGGGATGCCAAGTGTTGCAGAATCCTGTTGACAGCCGGTTCGACTGTGTCTTCAACGGATCTGTTAGGCCCGGTATGCAAACTGATGATTATCCAACAAAAAAGGCGTGAGTTCTTTCAGGTGTGAGAGTACAACTCCTTCAAAAGATTTCATAACAATGGAACGGATGTGAGAGCAATTGGCATATTCTGACAAATCGATGACATTTCCTTCCCCAGTAACATACATGTATAAATGTGCACACCAAATAATGTTAAAATACATGTATTACTAAAGCATAGAGTCTTGTACATAGACCTAATTGCAAAAGTAAAATATGTAATAAAAAAAAAACTAAAATAAAAACTACTGAAAAAATAGCAGTACCCACTCTCTAACTCTAAACTTTACCATGAAATATAATTATTAAAATTCTTCAGTGATGTATTTTTGCATTTGAATCCAAATCCCATCTATGCTTTACTTTTTTTTTGTAAAAAAAAATCCATAATAATCAATTTAAAATACACATTTTACTTGTGTCACTAGAATGTACTCAGTGTCCTCATGCTAGAACAGAGAGTATAGGTCACATAATGTGAATATATCCAACTTGCAGTATATAAATTGTAACCCACAGTCTTTGGAACAAAATGCACAGGTTATTAAGTTAGCTCTACTAAATATCAGATCTCTTACAAACAAGTCCTATCTAATTAATGATTTTATTACAAATTATGGGCTTGATTTTCTGTTTTTAACAGAGACATGGTTAAATTCTTGTAGTGCTGAAAGTGTATTAATTGAGTCAGCTCCACCAAACTTTAACTTTTTAAATGTCTCACGTACCGGCAAGAAAGGTGGAGGTGTAGCTATGCTGTTTGATGATACTTTCCAATGCAAGCATTTATCACTTGGTGACTTCACATCTTGTGAATATTTAGGTGCAGTTTTAAAAGGGACACCAAGAATATTGCTAATAATTGTCTACAGGCCTCCAAGGTACAATGCTGATTTTATTGATGATTTTACAGATATGCTGTCTTTTATTCCTACTGAATTTGATCATTTTATTATTGCTGGTGATTTTAACATTCATATTGATAATTCCAAGGATAATTATGCCAGAGAACTCTATGATGTATTTGACTCTTTTGAACTCTCTCAGCATGTGACTGGAAGCACACACTGTCATGGTCACACCCTGGATTTGGTTATTTCGAAGGGTCTCAACATATCAGCCTCTATTAAGGATGTTGCACTGTCAGATCACTACTGTGTCTTCTTTGAAATGTGGACTTCAATACACAGTGAAGCCAGACAGATTAGGTACAAGAAAAGGCAGATAAATGACATGACAGCTGAACTTTTTGTGAGCAAAGTGTGCTCTGCACCATGCAAACCATCAGACTCTGTGGATACTCTGCTGGATAGTTTTAACTCAAAAACTGCTAGAGTTTTAGATGAGATTGCACCAGTTAGAGTTAAAACCATGCCATGCAAGCAGAAAGCACCATGGAGAAATGATGCTGCAGTTCAGCTCCAAAAGAAAGAATGCAGAAAGGCTGAGCGCAGATGGCGTAAAACCAAGCTTCACATTCACAAAGAAATTTTTAAAGATAGATTGCGTGATTACAATAAAATAATGTGCACATGTAGACAAACCTACTTCTCCAGCATTATTAACAATAATATTAACAATAGCAAAACTCTTTTCACTGTGGTTGACAGACTAACTAACTCACCTATATATATGACCCCTGAGCTAGTTTCAACTGAGAGATGTAATGAGTTTGCTAAATTTTTTAATACTAAAATCCACAATATCAGACAAGCCATCAGTACATCTCTATCCACCAAGGAGCCCATGTGCTCTCCAAAACCATGCAAAAGCATCATAGTCAACATGTGCCAGTTTAGCACTATTAATGAAGAAGTTTTAATTGATACAGTGAGTCACCTCAGATCATCCACTTGCAGTCTTGATACATTACCAACCAAGTTTTTAAAGAATGTTTTTTACTCAATATCAGAAGACATTCTTCAAATTGTAAATACCTCACTCATGTCAGGTGTTTTCCCAAATGCATTAAAAACAGCCGTTGTGAAGCCTCTCTTAAAAAAGAAAAATTTAGATACAAACTTATTGAACAATTACAGACCAATCCCTAATCTACCATTCATTGGAAAAATAATTGAAAAAATTGTCTTCAAGCAAGTTATGCACTTCCTGTCCATAAATAACTGTCTAGACCAATTTCAGTCAGGTTTCCAGCCCAATCATAGTACTGAGACTGCGCTTATTAAGGTTATCAATGACATTCGCTTAAACACAGACTCAGGAAAAATGTCTATTCTACTACTGCTTGATCTCAGTGCTGCTTTTGACACCATTGACCACAACATTCTCATAGATAGACTTGAGAACCGGGTTGGAATTTCTGGAACTGTCCTAAAATGGTTCAGTTCATACCTTCAAGGAAGGAAATACTTTGTGGAAATGGAAAATAATGTTTCTGAGACTGTGCCAGTGACCTGTGGTGTACCCCAGGGTTCAATTCTTGGGCCACTCTTATTTAATTTATATATGATTCCTCTGGGGGAAATCATGCGTGACTATGGGATATCTTACCACAGCTATGCAGATGACACTCAGATCTACATGGCCCTCTGCCCAAACAACTATGGTCCCATTGACTCACTGTGTAAATGCCTTGAGCAGATAAATAAATGGATGGGACAGAACTTTCTGCAATTAAATAAAGATAAAACAGAGATTATTTTATTTGGGAATAGTAATGAGAGGCACAGACTAGCTGCCTATCTGGATTCAAAAAGCCTGAAATCTAAAGAACTAGTGCGTAATCTTGGTGTACAAATGGACTCTGATCTCACTTTTAACAGTCATGTCAAAGCAGTCACCAAATCAGCATTTTATCACCTCAAGAACATCAATAAGATCAGAGATTTTCTGTCTAAATCAGACCTGGAGAAACTCATCCACGCCTTTATTTCTAGTAGGATTGATTACTGTAATGGACTCCTAACTGGACTCCCAAAAAAGACCATCAAACAGCTTCAGCTGATTCAGAATTCAGCAGCCAGAGTTTTGACTAGAAGTAAAAGAAGGGAGCACATCACCCCCATCCTTAAATCCCTACACTGGATACCAGTCTGTTACAGAATAGACTTTAAGGTACTGTTACTGGTCTATAAATGTGTTAATGGTGCAGGACCAGCATATTTATCTGATGTTCTCCAGCAGTATGAGCCGAGCAGAACTCTCAGATCATCAGGAACTGGTCAGTTAGAGCCGCCTAAAGTAAAAACTAAACACGGAGAGGCAGCGTTTAGCTACTACGCTGCTCTTAAATGGAACCAGTTAACAGAGAGCATTAGAAGAGCTCCAACACTAAACATGTTTAAATCCAGACTGAAAACCTACATGTTTGATCAGGCTTTCAGCTCAGCTTAAAACACTGCAGCTCCACACACTTTTATTCTGTAACGGCACTTTTATATTATGTTTTATTCATGCTTTATTCTTATTAATTCCTTGTTGTTCTTTTACATGTTTTTAATTTAATTCTCTTTGTTTTAATCATGTTTTAATCAATCATGCTTTATTCTTATTTTAGTTTTTATTTCCATTTTTACTGTTAATCTTTTACATGTTTTTTTTTTTCTCTGTGTATTTTCTAATTTGTAAAGCACTTTGAATGACTGTTGTGTATGAAAGGTGCTATATAAATAAACTTGCCTTGCCTTGCCTTGCCTAATACTATGCAAAAAAAATATTTCTGTTACTTTCATTCCTGTTACTCAAAAAATAAAAAGTAACAGGGATGAGTGCCAGTAACAGGAATGAGTGCTAGTAACAGGAGTGAGTGCCAGTAACAGGAATGAGTGCCAGTAACAGGAATGAGTGCCAGTAACAGGAATGAGTGTCAGTAACAGGAGTGAGTGCCAGTAACAGGAATGAGTGCCAGTAACAGGAATGAGTGCCAGTAACAGGAGTGAGTGCCAGTAACAGGAGTGAGTGCCAGTAACAGGAATGAGTGCCAGTAAAATGAATGAGTGCCAGTAACAGGAATGAGTGCCATTACTAGGCGTGATTTATTTGATTATTTGAACATGCAATCTAACATAAAAAAAAACAATCCTGAGAGAAAACAAAAGGAATTTTGGTAACAGGACTGAGAAAAATGTAACCATCTTCAGATTAGAAATCTTGTAAACAAAATTATAAATTAAGTAAAGCTGCCCTAGTTCGACCAGTACATTATTTGAATAATTAAATACATGTGTTATTAGATTCAGAGTTGTACATATATATTAAAAATTAGTTTAATTAGCTAATGCCACCCATTTCATCAAATCCATCGTCCATTATGTTGCCAGTTCAACTGTGGCTGCATTAGAATTAGATGCTAAAGAAGCGAAGACAGCAATCAAAATCACTAAGTTTGCAGTCTGCATTGACATCAATATATTCCAGGTGAGGACCATGGTTTGATTGGACATGCTGAAGCTATTTAAAGTCATGCCATACTCTGCTGTGCTGTAAAATACGATATTTGTCTGTTGTAATGTATAGAAAATAGCCAAATAAGCTTGACATATTCTTACAACAGTGTTATTAAGACATTATAGGCATTTTGACTAGATTTTAGATGCATTAACTATCTAAGACGTCTTGCTTTGCTCACCAGGTGGTGCTGTTTCACAACATATTTGGACTGTGGCAATGCTAGACTCTGGGGATTAGGAGGGTCTTGTTATCCATTACTGTGATTTAAAAAAAATGACAGTAGAAGTGTAGAATTACTCACTGACCCCAGCAGAACCTCACAATCACTTAGCCCCATGACCAGGCTCTGTTTTTATTACAGAAATAAGTACAAGAGACAAACTGTTCCATTTCATGCATTCAGAAAAAAAACTGAAATAAACACCTGTATTGCTGCTGAAAGCAGTTCTACTGTCAGAGCAGAATCTAATTACTCCAATAAACAACACTTTTCAGGACTGCAATATATTTTATTTTATGTTTCTTATTCTTTCTTTTCTTTCTTTTATTTGTATTTTTTATATTACTAACTGATAAAATGCTGTGGATGTGTGACCAGATATTAAGGAAACATGATAAGTTTAGCATCCTTTTCAATAATGGTGTTTAAAGGAGTCCTATTTCCACATACTGAGTTGCTAGGTATGGAGTACAGTAGATGAAGACTGCTTGGAACCCAGAAGGACTACAAGACAGTCACTAACTACTGGACTCTGTGAAGTTGGATTCTGTGGTTATGGTGGCAGACAGGAGAAGACTGCACAAACTGCTCTCCATCATGGATGATGATGCTCACCCACTGCACACCATCTTCATGGATCAAAGGAGCAGTTTCAGTGGCAGGTTCTTGTCACAGAGCTGCTCTACAGACAGACTCAGGAGATCCTTTGTCCCATCTACAGTATGAAAAAAGTATGTGAACCCTTTGGGATTACTTGGATTTCTGCATAAATTGGTAATAAAATGTGTTCTGATCTTCATCTAAGTCTCAAAAACAGACAAACACAGTGTACTGTATATAATACCACACAAAAAATATATTGAAACGACCGGCAGGGAGATGAAGCAACAGGAAGCGTGATCTCTGCAAAAGCTCTTTTATTATTTGCAAGAGCTTGGAGAGTAAAACCCGAGCTACCCACAGCCCAAAAATCCCCCCAGGTGGCCAAACTGGCTAGCCTACACAGACATGGTGGGTCCCCCCAAACCATCCAAAAGACACTCCCACAATGCCCCGCTGCCCCCCGATTAACATAACCCCACCCCTACAGACAAACCACAAGCACACACACACACAAACACCCTGTGACGATGATCTATCTATCTATCTATCTTGCATTCAGTGCTCGTCTGATTGAAACAGGGTTATTAAGGCAGTGAGTATTTGAGATAGGTAAAGTAATCCAGACTAGTGCTGGCTAACACAGTCACGCTACAAAATGCTTATAATGTTTTATGTTGCCATCATAAAAGTTCTTGAACTCAGCTTGTGTAGGTTCAGTGTCCTCAACCTGGCAACCTGCATGAGCATTTTGTCAGCGGAAGAGGGGACTGGGCTTTAAACTGAACCATAGTTGCCATTTTACATGATTTGTGTCATTTAGAACATATTGTTCCTTTAAAGAGCAGTGGAAACAGATCTGAACTGAGGCGGAGGTTACCCACATCCTCTCCATCTACATATTAATGTATCTGTCATTTTCTCTCTCTCTCTCTCTCTCTCTCTCTCTCTCTCTCTCTCTCTTTCTCTCAGTGGTAAGGTAAATTAGGTATCAGGTTTCACAGTGCCGATTGTCTAACCAGTAATTAATAGATTGAGAGTGAGATAATGTGCACACCGTCCTCCGTTAAGCAGCTCAGCTTGTGGAAAGAATGAATTTTAATTGTAATAGACAGATGTTCCGGTGCAGACGGAGCTGCAGAGTCTGCGTGACCTGCGTCTGTATGTTTACCTGAAGGGCATCTGAACCCACACTGAGGTACAGAACACCAGGGCACCTTCACCGCCAGCGCTGCCACGCCCCCTGCCTCTGCCGTGCTCCTGCACTCCTGCACCATCTGCCTGCTGCAATCTTCAGATGTGTATCATCATAATAAAGCTGTTTATCTATTAACCCTTAAACCTGTGGAACTCATCTAATCCATACAGTATCTGGAGTTCACATAATTAGATAGATAGATAGATAGATAGATAGATAGATAGATAGATAGATAGATAGATAGATAGATAGATAGATAGATAGATAGATAGATAGATTAGATGAGATTAAGGTCTTAAGATGTGCTATGGCACTCAATGACCTTAATGTGCTTCTTTCTGAGCCACTCCTTTGTTGCCTTGGCTGTAGATTTTGGTTCATTGTCTTGCTGGAAGACCCAGCCACAACCCATTTTTTTATTTACTGGCGGAGGGAAGGAGGTTGTCAGTCACGAAAACAGTTGTCTCATTCTCAGCCGGCGTCTTACTTATGGTTTTGTAGTCCATTCCAGCATTGTGCAGGTCTATGATCTCATCCCTGACATCCTTAGAAAGCTCTTTGGTCCCTGTTTTTGCCCATGTTGTAGAGGTTAGTGTCTGACTGATTAATTGAGTCTATGGACAGAAGTCTTTAATACAGATGATAATTTAAGCCAGCTGTCTTTAATGCAGATAGTGAGTTGATTAGGAACATTAACTGGTCTGTAGGAGCCAGAACTCTTAATGGTTGGTAGTGGGTCAAATACTTATTTCTCTATGCAATACAATGTGATTTTCTGGATTTTACTTTTGATATTATATTTTTCACTGTTAAAATTAACCTACCCTTAAATTGTAGACTGTTCATGTCTTTGCCAGTGGACAAACTTACAAAATCAGCAAGAAATTAAGTAATTATTTCCTTCACTGTATATATTTATATATATATTCATATATGTATATGAATTTGAGTTTTTTTAGGTGAAATAATAGTACAATTTCAAAACATGCATTAGTACTTGTTCTAAAAACCCTTGGTGGTAAGCACATAAATATTAGATATTTCTTTTAGTTGGTCACCAAGTTTGTGCTCCACTCCTCTTCACAGAAACTCTTTAGATCCTTAAAGGTTTGAGGGTGTAGCTTGGTAACATAGAGTTTGAGCTTCCTCCACAGATTTGTTGTGATTTTATTAAGGTCCAAAGACTGTCTAGGCCACTTTAGCATCTTAATATGCTTCTTCTTAAGCCACTCCTTTGTTTCTTTGGCTGTATGTTTTTGGGTCATTGTCATGCTGGAAGACCTAACCACAATCTAATCTTTTGTGTTATAAAGGAGGTTCTAAATCAAGATTCTATGGTATAGGGCCCTGTTCATTAACCTCTCAATGCGGTTGATGCGTAGTCTTCCTGTGAAACAGAATGTTTCCACCTCCATGTTTAATGGTGGGGATGGTGTTCTTAGGGTCATATACAACATTTCTCTGCCTCTAAACATCCTTCTGTCTGTTTATCTGTCCATCCATCCATCCTACCATCCATCCATCCATCCATCCATCCATCCATCCATCCATTTATCTGTGTGAGTGTGTCAGCTCTGTTGGAAACAGCTGGCTGGAAATGTATATTTATTCTAAGCATCTTTTCCTTTTCCTAATCTCATGCATGTTGAGTTGGACCAGGTTCAGGAGTCGCTGTGTTATTCTGAATTCATCACCATCAAGACCCAGCTCTGCTCTGGCTCTGAGAATTCCCCTGCTGATCAGTCCTTTTACTGGAAGAGGAATGTTTATGTATTATGTATGTATTCACAGACATGAGCTCATATATCCATCAGACTCTGTATACACAACTACTGTACATCACCTGCGAAAACCATATACTGTAGATAATAAAGGATAAAAGAAACAGAGGGGAGATTAGCCTTGTAGCGTCAGCAATAAACTAATAAAGAAACTTCCTCACAATTAATATTTAATTAAAACCGCAGAGCGCAGAGCACCATAGTTCCAGAGAACACGGCTCCACTGAACCACAGATCAATGTACAATGCGGTTATTATTTATATATCCTTTATTTGAAATGATAAGAGAGACTATTATATATTTTTTGTGAATTTTTATTTTGCAATGGTCTGGTTGAGATTCGGTATTCAGTGTTCAATCAATCAACCTTTATTTATACTCAGAGTTCATTGAGGGTGGCCCTCATTTACAATGTAGCCGATCAATTACATAGGGAAGAGATATACAAAAAAATGTAAATAAATTAAACAGCATTTCAATAAGGTATATAAGATAATTATATTTTAAAAATTCAAAATATTATTGAGATAAAAAGCAAATAAGGTAAAAATAAAAATTTAAGAGTAGATCATAAATTCACAGGTAAATCAAAGTTAATAGAACTAATAAAAATTCAACTACAGATGAATAAATAAAACTAAACATATAAAAAAGTAAAATATGAATAAGCAATAACTAAAAAACAATGACAGAAAAAAAATGAAACCAAAAAGAAATTGTGAAAAAAAAACAGCTAAAACAAACCAAAATTAAAAACTAAAAAGTTAACTAAAAACTAAAAACTAAAAACATACCAAAGATCATAAAAAACTGAAAATCAGCTAAAACAGTGGCAGTCTGTCTGAAGGTGGTTAGAGACTAGGAGTGTAAAATGATTGAGTTCAGGTGTTTAGAGTGGGTTTTGTGTGAAATGCTTTGTTCCAGAGAAGTTGACAGAGTCAGAGCTGGTCACAGTGATGGAGACAGGACCCATATGTCTGAAGGGTGGACTGCCTCTAACGGTGCGCGTCCACTGGCACTTAAGCCCTGACGCATCCTTTTCGTTTCAATTGAGAGAGCCGCCGCATGCCGCGGTGCATACTGGGTTGTGTTGCGTTGAGCCAATCAGGAAACAGCAGGTTGCCATGCCACACACATACGAGTGTCACACACACAGAACAGTCGCCTTTTAAACACAGAAAAGAGGCTAAAAATGCCGGAATATGCATTTATACAACTATAGATCACAGTGAGGTTTACTAAAAATGTAAAATCTTAAACTTATTATTGACTACATCTGTTGCTTCATTTTAATTCCAAAACGTCACGGACACGCCCAGACGCGGTGAGCCGAGAGATCCAGCACGGCCACATTTGTTGAAGAAAAGTGCTAGTGGACGTGCACCGTAAGAGAGTGGCTGGGGGGAGCCGGCCGGCCCTGGGCGAACCCCTCACAAGCTTAGCAAAGCTTGTTTGGGGGAAGGACATTCTCAGCTGGTTGACTGGAAAGCCCTGATGCCACATGGTCGGTGCGTTTCCCACCAAGCAGAGACCCCTCCTCCCTAAAGGATGCCCAGAAACTGGGTTACCTCACTTGCCAGGACTTTAAGAAAGAGCCTCTGGCAAGAAGAATGTGGAGTCGCTGCCTCATCCACCTCTTCAGATGTGGTTCCTGTTCTCCACCACTGTGAACAGCTCTGAGTCTGTAAGCTTCTCCAGGACGAAGCATTCGACACAAACCCAGTCTGAACAGCTGAACAGCGAATAACATCTCAACTACAGACAATGTGTAAGGAACACTGAAACCAAGAAATGTGGAGACACACGCTGAACACAATCAAGGGGTTTATTTAAGAAGTATAAAATACACATAATAAACCAGGCAGCAGAACTGCAGGACATACCAGAACTGTAGTGGGGCCAGGCAGAAGGTCAGCAACAGAGTAGCAAACTAAGAAAAAAGGACATAATCTAGAGTGTAGTCGAAGAACAGAAATAGGTCTTAAATATAGAAACAGGATAAGCACAGGAAACCGCGTTGAAACAGAGCTGAAGAACCAGATAATACTTAGGGGGGAAACTTAGGTAACTGGAGGGCTATAAATACACTGGACACACCTGAGAGTAATCAATAAATTAACAAGAGACACTGGAGTGGAAGAGTGTGACAGTGTCACATGCTCAGCAGAGTCATTGTAGTTCATGTCAGGAGCATGCTGGGAATTCAAGTCTTTGGGAATAAGAGGCACCAGAGCATGCAGACTGACAGCGTCAGGTGTTACACAATGATTAAAAAAAAATGTTGATTAATTGTTGATAATTGTTTTTTTGTGAAGCAACTGCTTCACTGCTTATTGGTTATTTACAGGAACAAATTTTTCTACAGCTCTCTCAGCCTTTGCAATGCGGCTCGGCAGGGCCGCTGCTAAGGTTTTGGAGGCCCTAAGCATAACTGGTCAGGGAGATGATCCTGATCCTGCTGTCATACAGACCATTTGGATAGTGCACTGACGGCATTAGTCAATAGGTAGGCTACTCTGTTTATTAATTTTTTATTAAAGTCACTAAAAATCTTCAAACTACACTACTACTATTTGCAAACGTGCCACGTGCCTTGCAATACCCAGATTAGTTTCTAGTTAAGCATTTAAAGCTACCAAATCAGCAAAGCCAACGTAACTAGCTCAGGCAACACCACTGAACATGAAGTAATCAAAACTATTTAAACCTTTAACATCGAAGTTACTCACCAGAAAGGGATGCATGGGCCTCATCTTTCTGCTTCTTTTTCTTCTTCTCAGCTCCAGACTCAAACCGTCGCTTCATAGTTGAATTACCATTTAGTAGCAACTTCGCGCGGTGAACTTGTCTCCTGCCAAACTCAAGTAGCGTTGCTACTTTAGTTAGGACTAAGGTTGCCAGATAAGTTACGATTTTTCATCCTATTTGTTTATTTTATTTTAAGTTTTTAACTTACACAAATATTGCACTGGACGAGTTTTTGTATAGAATGGCCACATACACTTTAAAAATGGTTAAACATGCGCAAGATTTAGCGCCTCCATGCATTTTTTGATTATTTATTTGACTGGAAAATGTCACATCTGGCAACAACCAACAGAGCAAACCGAGCCGTGCCATTTCAGGCAATAGGGGTGGGGGCATTATATTATGCACAAAAATAATAACGTGCCGCTTTTAAGTAGTAGAGTAGGTGCCCCATGCAATGTTTAAAGACAAAAAAGATGAGCGTATCATAAATAATTCACATTGGGTTTTAAATTTAATAATGTCATAATTTCAACACATTTCATTCTCAGTCAATTTGGCTCCCTGCAACTGCAAAATGGTTGAGGCCTAACGCTGGCTGCGTTGTCTGTGTATGCAGAGCGGCGGCCCTGCGGCTCGGGCATGGGTCCTGTAGGGCACTTTTTCACCGGCATGGTGCCAGTGCTGGTGCCAGGTTCCCAAACGTTCGTCCCTCTGCTGTTGCCGTACTTCCGTCAGACGAGTGAAAGCTCTGAGATGGACAGTGTGTAGCTGCTGCAGTTCCTCTCTAAAATATATACTTATTTTGTGTACAGTAAAGTTGTGAGTGGTATTAGTGAATATAGTAACTCTGTATTGTAGAGCTTGTGTTCTGTACAGTAAAGTTGTGAGTGGTATTAGTGAATATAGTAACTCTGTATTGTAGAGCTTGTGTTCTGTACAGTAAAGTTGTGAGTGGTATTAGTGAATATAGTAACTCTGTATTGTAGAGCTTGTGTTCTGTACAGTAAAGTTGTGAGTGGTATTAGTGAATATAGTAACTCTGTATTGTAGAGCTTGTGTTCTGTACAGTAAAGTTGTGAGTGGTACTAGTGAATATAGTAACTCTGTATTGTAGAGCTTGTGTTCTGTACAGTAAAGTTGTGAGGGGTATTAGTGAATATAGTAACTCTGTATTGTAGAGCTTGTGTTCTGTACAGTAAATTTGTGAGGGGTATTAGTGAATATAGTAACTCTGTATTGTAGAGCTTGTTGTTGAGAAAGGTTAGTAAAGTAATCTTTTGTTAATGTGATTTTATCAGAAGTGATATTGTTGAATGATGGTTCTTGGTGCAGAGCATCTAATGGATTGGAGATCATGGGTGCTAAGCTATGCTTGTGCTCTCGACCTTTACACACTGAAACTACTCTCAATTCCTTGACTGGTTTAATGATATTATGGGCTGTAAAGGGGGAGAAATATGCAAACCACTTCCAATCTAAACCTTTAAACTTAAACATTTCTATCATTTTCTCATGCAATGTGTTACAAACTGTAGATTTTCCATCTTTGGTGTTGATGTAAAATACAGGCCAGGCTTCAGATGATTCACTCAGGCTCTGGTTCACCGCCACCCCCGGAGGAGATCACCACAGGCCGACCCAACAAACAGCTCATCATATTCACCAAACATATCACACACCTCACTGACATCCACTCACTCAGCCCTCTAATGCTGAGGAACTGAATCCAGGCTATAGCCGCTGCTATTCTGAGTGTAGGTGGTTTCCTTGTGGGACTCATTAGCTCTTATCTCCACAGACTGCCCGAGGTGTTACTGGGATATGCTGGAGGACAAGCTCTGCTATTTCAGGGCTTTAGTATGTAATCAGACAGGGCTGAGTTGGACTGTGGTCGGTACACATTGGAAAGTGTAATGGATGAAGGAACAGCTTCACCTGGACTGAGGTCCTGATAGGAATCTTTCTCCAGGTTAGAAGGACAAGGAAAGGGATAGTCCCTGGAGGAAGAGCTAGTAATGATACATTTGGTTGATTTTATAGGGATGCTAAAGGGCCTACATATACTATATTGCCAAAAGTATTTATTGACCAATAAAGACCCTAGCCATACAGACTGCTTCTACAAACATTATTGAAACAATGAGTCACTCTCAGGAGCTCAGTTTATTCCAGTCCTGACATTTCCTCACAATTAAATATTCCACAGCCAACTGTCAGTGATAGTATGACAAAGTTGAAGTGACTCGGAAAGACAGCAACTCAGCCTCAAAGTGGTCAACCACCTAAAATAACAGAATGAGATCAGCAGATGCTGAGAAGCATAGTGCGCAGAGGTCACCAGTCACTGCAGAGCTCCAAATTTTATGTCGTCTTCACATTGGCAACAACAGTAACAGTAGAGCATAGAGAGTGGTGATGTTTTCGCTTCAGTGACAAATCATGCTTCTTCTTTGTCTGGAGACCCGATGTATGAGTCTGAGGGATAAGGGTTTGGTGGTTCCCTACTTGTCTGACTGCACTGTGACAAGTGTAAGGTTTGATGGAGGGGTCCTTAGTTCCAGTGAAAAGAATTAATGCTTCCAAGAAAGTTGGGACAATTCAACTACAATGTACAATGTAGCTGAAAGCATTTATTAAAAGTGGAGTCCACAAACATTTGGATATACTATAGTGTACAATACAGGACTTATAATATTTATACAATAAAATTAGATCGATGTGCAGTTCGAAACGTGCACATCGAAACATACACTCGTTTGCTAAAGAGCATGGCTTCACATAAAGTTTTGGTTTCATCTTCTGCAGCATCACGGAAGCTAAAAATGAGTTTCAGTGTTTGCATCTGGGCTTATCACTGAGATTGCATTTCAGTTCTCTGCAAAACAATGCTGTATCCACAAAGCCACCAGCATTGTGGAAGACCCCACCCATTCCTACAGAGATTCTTCGCTCTGATGCCGCCCAGCAGAAGATACAGGAGCATCCGAGCCTCCACTACCAGAGTCTGCAACAGCTTCATCCACCAGGCAGTCAGACTCCTCAACATACAAAGCCTTCACTACCAGACTTTGCAACAACTTCTTCCACCAGGCAATCAGACTCCTCAACACAGAGGGCCTTCACTATCAGACTCTGCAACAGCTTCATCCACCAAGCAGTCAGACTCCTCAACACACAGAGCCTTCACTACCAGACTCTGCAACAGCTTCTTCCACCAGACCGTCAAACTCCTCAACTCACAGAGCCTCCACTACCAGACTCTGCAACAGCTTCATCCACCAGGCAGTCAGACTCCTCAACACACAGAGCCTCAACTACCAGACTCTGCAACAGCTTCTTCCACCAGGCAGTCAGTCTCCTCAACACACAGAACCTCCACTACCAGACTCTGCAGCAGCTTCATCCACCAGGTAGTCAGACTCCTCAACACACAGAGCCTTCACTACCAGACTCTGCAACAGCTTCATCCACCAGGAAATCAGAATCCTCAACACACAGAGCCTCAACTACCAGACTCTGCAACAGCTTCGTCCACCAGGCAGTCAGACTCCTCAACACACAGAGCCTTCACTACCTGACTCTGCAACAGCTTCTTCCACCAGGCCGACAGACTCCTCAACACACATAGCCTCCACTACCAGACTACTGCAACAGCTTCTTCCACCAGGCAGTCAGACTCCTCAACACACAAAGCCTTCACTACCTGACTCTGCAACAGTTCTTCCACCAGGCAGTCAGACTCCTCAACACACAGAGCCTTCACCACCAGACTTTGCAACAGCTTCATCCACCAGGCAGTCAGACTCCTTAAAACACAGAGCCTTCACAACCAGACTCTGCAGCAGCTTCTTCCACCAGGCAATCAGACTCCTCAACACACAGAGCCTTCACTACCTGACTCTGCAACAGTTCTTCCACCAGGCAGTCAGACTCCTCAACACAGAGAGACAGAGCTGAACCCCCCTCACAACTCTTCACATATACACACAAAGATTGTACTGAACCCACCCATCACTCTACTCACACACACTCAGACTGTAATGTCTCTATCCCCTATCAGAAAACTCTCAGTAACTGCTGTGATTATGTATGTTTTATATGTTATAGTATGTTACATATCTCTGCACCTTATCCTCACTATGCACATTTCATTATACTGTATCGGTACTGAACTCTCCACACTCTTGTACTTTATGTTGTCTATTGTATTGCTGTTCCATCTTACACCATGGTTCTAGAGGAACATAATTTCGTTACACTGTGTACCTGTACTCAGATGCAATGACAATAAAAGCATCTTAATCTGACTTGACAATATTTTGCAATGCCCGCATATTTAGTTTGAATGTTTGCTTTCTTTAAACTTCCTACTTAAGCTTGTCCTGATGCCTCATTCGGCCATTTCTTTAGAGACGTGGGGCTTTTGCAACATTGTGCAGCCTTCTAATGACGTTTATACAGAGACATCAGTATAAATATTTATGAGCTCTATTACCTTTCTATCCCACCACTGAATCCCTCACTTACTGCTGTCCTTTTCCCCTTCAGCTTGATGTAAAATTAGCATGCCTTTCAATCTGGCTCTTTAAATGCATTGACATGTATCGTATATGTATCAGAATTTTTTCTGATATTGAAGATATTGAAGTTGGCTATCTTCTTATAGTGCTTTCAGATGTTTGGACAGGTGTTTGGACAGCTCTCAAGGAAAGTGAGCTCTTGGAAAATGGAAAAATCTTTTTTTTAGAAGAGATGAAAAGTCATCTTTCTACATATATAGCCTGTGAGTGTGTACGTGTGTGTGTGTGTGTGTGTGTTGGTGTGGTAGTAGATTAGCTGTGTGACGCTGCTATGCTAACACACTGTCCAAAGGTATAAACCTTAGGAGCTATTAATATCAGCCACTGCAGAGGAATACCTCGCTCTGTTACCATGGCGTCCAGGGCTGATGACATCACAAAGCCCGGCGTGGAGATGAAAGAGGGAGTATCAGAGAGAGAGAGAGAGAGAGGATATTAAGAGATAGATAAAGGTAGAAAAAAAATGGCTTTAAACAGAGGGGGGAGTGATGATGGAAAGATTGAGAAAGAGAGACAAAGAATGAATGAGAAAAGTGTGACAAATGGAGTGAGAAAGATATGACAGTAATAGAGAAACAGACAGTGACTAACAGCAATAAACATACATCCATACAGATGTTTTACAAAATGTTCATATAGATGTTTGTAATATACATGGTGTTCTCCTTCATAGCATTTATCTAAGTGTTTATATACAAACATACTGTATATACTGTATATGTGTTTATATAAAAGTTTATACACATGCATTACCCTTTATAACATTCACATATACTGTATGTTTATGTAGATGTTTATACACTCCCCTGTTTATACACCCCTGATGTGTAGCATTATACAGGAGTTTTAGTTTAGTTCTCCAGCAGTATTAGCATTAGCCATTAAGCGCGCTAAACGCTAGCATTTTGGCCATCCAGAGGTGAGTATTATTGGACTGTAGCCTGTTGCTAACCCCGAATAGCACTTCTGGAGCAACATTAGCATTAGCCGCTTAAACACTAACTCTTTGATTTAGTGTTTAGGTGAGTATAATCGGCCTGTTGCCTGCTGCTAAGCCCGACAAGCACTGCTGGATCAGCATTAGCATTACCTGCCAACCGCTCTAAGTGCTAGCTCTTCGGCTATGTAGAGGTGAGTATTATTGGCCTGTTCCCTGCTGCTAAGCCCAACTAGGGCTGCTAACCGTGATAAGTGCTATCTCTTTGGCTATTTAGAGGCGAGTATATTGGACTGTAGCCTGTGTGTTTACCATGTTAAAACAAGCTACATGGGACGAACCGCTAGCTGATATCGCCCTGGGTTACCGGAACACTGAGAGTTCTTCAGTGTAGTGCTGTCGGGCTAGCAGGTTGCCGCTAATGCTAATGCTCCAGCTTTAGTGGAAATCTGGAAATTTAAGCTTACAGTAAATAAACGGAAGCACTTTACTCACCCAAATAAACAGTTTTCAGGAGCGAATTCTGTGTAGATTAACATCTATTGCTCATTTGACTAGTCTGACTAGTCTCATCTAAAATTATGATATTTTTTGTAAGAATTTTAGTTTTGTTTACTTAACTTAGCTTGCTTAATTAGAAGAATGGAGACACCCCTGTTCCTACTAATAGTTACTAGTTTTGCATAAAATACGCCTTATAATCCGGTGTGCCTTATAGTGCAAAATAAACTGTAGATGCTTATATAGGTATTTATAAACTTGTGCTTTCCTTTGAGACATTTATATAGATGTTTACGTAAGTTTATAAACACCCATATTTTTTCCTTCATAATATTCATATATGTTCTAAAGCAGATGTTTATAGAGGATTTTATACAAATGTTTACATACATATATTTTTCTTCATACCATTTACGTAGGTGCTAATACAGATGCCTGCGCACCTGTATTTTCCTTCATAACATTCATGTAAATGTTCATATAGGTGTTAATGCATCCATTTATTTGCATACATAAAGCTTATTACAGGTGTTTATAAATTTATACATGTACGTTATGGTACATAAAGATTGATCTGAATGTCTGAACTGATGTCAAACATTTAATGCCGCTCTAAGGCCACAGTGTGTATGTGCGCATTAGTCTGTGGGAGTACAGCATTGTTGTCTCTGTAGTGTAAAGTGCCATTGATTGGTGGATCAATATTGATTAGAGTTAACTGAATCAGGGGAATAAATGGAGGGGCTAATGTGTGTCGTCCTCTGCTTTTGGTTTAAGAGCAGAGTAAAGTCCTTGCAGATCAGAGCCTCGTTTAGGGAGGCTGCATCAGACGTTCCTGCTTTACAGCCAATCAGATATTCATACTGCAGTGCTGCATTATCCAGCTCTTAGAGGACCATACATATTTCAGTATTCTCATTATATTACTGCTGACACAACGATGAACCTAGAACACTAAAAATGGGTGTCGCCATAAGAGGGCATAAAAGTGCTTCCTCCGTTGCCCTATAAAAAGTTTCTCAGTGGATGCTTTTGGGTAGTGTAGCTCCTGGTGAGAAATCATTGCTAGACATGCCTATACGATGCATTCTAAGACATTCAAAAGGGGAACCAGCTTTGTCTTTATTTGTAGTGATGTGATTGAGAAACCTAGATTACATTGTTATAGAAGAATTCAGGTTTTGTTTTTGATCCGATAGAAGGTTGTGTTCGACTATGGTGGCCTCATGATGTGACAATGATTGCTAGGAACCTGGGTGTTATGGTTGATGACCAGCTCTCCTTCACGCACTATGTGGCCTCAGTTGCTCGATCCTGCTGCTTTGTGCTGTACAACATCAGAAAAATTTGACCATTTCTGACGCAACAGGCCACCCAACTCCTGGTACAAGCTGTGGTAATCTCACGCCTCGACTACTGCAATGCCCTGCTAACTGTGTAGTAAAACCACTCCAAATGATCCAGAATGCAGCAGCACGTCTGGTCTTCAACCAGCCAAAACGGGCACATGTCACCCCGCTGCTCATTGAGCTCCATTGGCTACCAGTTGATGCGTGCATCAAATTCAAAGCTCTTACTATCGCCTACAAGGAGATGACAGAACAGCTCCTTCCTACCTGCACTGATCACTCCTGAAGGCTTATGCTACCTCCCGGCTGCTGCGCTCCTCCAATGAACGTCGCCTCGCTTTACCAAACAAACATTCACACAAAGCAATCCAGACTGTTCTCATACAGAGTTCCCCAATGGTGAAACAAACTACCTTCCACTACCAGATCAGGAGAATCTCTCACTATCTTTAATAAACTCCTGAAGACAGAGCTCTTTAAAGAGCACTTACTCTCCTAACACCTCTAACTAACTACTTTCCACTACCAGATCAGGAGAATCTCTCGCTATCTTTAATAAACTCCTGAAGACAGAGCTCTTCAAAGAGCACTCTCCTAACACCTCTAACACACTAACTACTTCTAACCTCATTTCCTTCCTCCCCTCCTTCACTCCTCTTTCCCATTATTTCCCCTTTTACCTCCATACCAAACCATACAGTATCTCATCTTGTATCCAGGCTAGAGGCTAGAACAGGTAATATGTGATAGAGCCAGTACAGATTTACCCAATAAACCTATACTTTAATATTGCTCTAATATTGCAATCACTATAATATAATATCATCATTACATTCACACAGATAAAGAGTCATTACATCACAGCTATACACTTCTGTGTGTTAAAGAGTGATATAAAGGGGTGATACATCACTCCAGTAGTAGTGTTATTATTATTTTGTTGTTAGTGGTGTGTAGTGGTTGTGTATTGGGGTCAGTTGGTGAATCAGGCTGATACTGTCTGAAGTGTTCAGGTCACTGACCTTTACAACTGCTGCCCTCCCCCTCACGCTCCAGTAATAACAGGTAATACACCCTCCCACCCCACCCCACCCCACCCCCTCACTCTCATCCTCTCTATCCATCTATTTTTAATCTTCCCTTTTCCCTTCATGCTATTTGTTCTTTTCTTTGTATCACATTTGCTCAGGGGGTTCCCTCTTTTATCACTCTCTCTGATTTTTCTCTATTCATTTCCTGTTGTTTTTCCCTCATTTATCTTATTTTGTCTCCTTCTTTTATTTCTCTCCCTCTCACATTTTTCTTTATTCCTTTTCTCTCTTCTTTTTCCTTGCTTAATCCTTTTGCTCTTTCTTTTCTCTCTCAACCTCTCTACTTGCTTCAGTTCTCTCAGTTTACCCCTCCTTTTTTCTACTTCTTCTTCTACTACTTCTTCATTTTCTCTCTCTTTACTTGTATACTTTCCACAAACTCTCTCCTTTCTTTTTCTCTCTTCTTACTGTCTTCCATTTCTTGTTTTCTCTCTTTGCTTTTGTCTTTTCTTTCTCTCTCTCTCTTTCGCTCTTTAATTTATTTGCTCCTCTCTCTTTCTTCTTCTCCTTTATCATTCATTCCACTTTTGGTCTCTACCTCTTTTATTTGTTCTCTTTTTCTTCACTCTCTCTGTTCTGCTCTCTTTCCCAATCTCTCCATCTGCCTCTACTAACTTCATTCTATTCATCACTTCCTTTTTCTCTTTTTTCCCCTTTTCTTCCTTGATTGTCTTTTTTCCCGTTCCTTTTGTCTCAGCTCCCATCCTTGCTTCTATTTCTTCTTTCTATTGCTTTCTCCCTCCCTCTCTCCTTTCTTTAAAGCTCTTTCTAACCCACTCTCTTCCTTTCCTCTTCCATTCTCTCCTCTCTTTTCCTCAAACTTTTTTTCTTTGTCTCTCTCTTCTTCAATCCTCACTGTGTCTCTCCTCTTGTCACTCTATCTTTTTCTCTTGCTCAGGATTGAGGGATTTTATGTGGATTAAAGAAAAATGAAGACAGTATGACACAGTATTACTAGAAGAAGAGACAGAAGAGAGGGATGATGTAATCAGTTTAGAGAGAGAAAAAAATTGAGAGAGAGAGAAAGACTCTTTATATATCCCGAGAATGGAATGAAGAATGGAGCTGTTACTGCTGCTGCGTTACTGTGTTTGTTGTGTGTTCAGTCTGGCATCACAGTGTTCGTGTGTGTGTGTGTGTGTGTGTGTGTGCATGTGTTCATGTGTGTGTGTGTGGGCTGCAGTCTTATCAGTGTTGTGCCACTGCTGTACGTGTTGTTTGCTGCTAACACCCACCGGCTATTCATCATAAAACACACACCAAGCGTGCCAGACCGTCTCCTAATATACCCCCCAACCACACACACACACACACACACACACACACACACACACCATCATGTGTGCGCATGATTTTCATGATCTTCTGAATGTGTATAATTGCTGCTGTGCTAATGTACTGTAATGCCTTCAGCACTGAGATCTATGAGCTGTACTTTCTTGCATTAATGCTGCATTACAGAAATGTATTTACACACTAAATACCATGATTGATTGTGAAACCTTTTCATCTTTGGTGCAGAATTCTCACCATTCATTTCCAATCCAGCTTGTTGTTGATAAAGGTTAGTAAAGTAATGTCTTGTTCATGTGTTTTTATCAGCTGTTATTGAATGATGGTTCTTGATGCTCTTGTCCTTTACACACTCAAATTCCTCCTGATTCTTTGAATGGTCTAAAGGTCTCACTCCATTGTTATTTAATTCATTTTGAATTGTCTAGTTGTGGGCTTTAGTATGAATGAATGCCATGTGGGCTGTTTTTTTGTGTGGAAAAAGTGCTCCGGTGTTTCTATTTAGCCCTGCTTTAGATCACTGAATTAGAGGTCTCTGAAAAAAGACAGGATTTGGGTCTTGCTCTTGCCCGACTCTTTGTATATCCAGAAAGAGAAGATAGAACATGCTAGCCCGGGTTCAGTTCTGTCTGTGGTCATCCTGAGCTGAGGTGGGCGAGGCCATGAAGTCATTGGTTGACGTCGACGCCCTAACGTCTCTCTGATCAACACATATTTCTGAGGATTTTTTTTACTAGCTACTGCAGACAATGGAGGCTGAGAAACAATTTCATATGCAGCATCATATACAACTCAGACTGACCTATAGTATTTTACAAAGAACAAGAAAAAGTGGATTTTAGCTTGCTATTGTCCGCTCTATATCACAAAATCCAACCTGGAAGGCGCCTGCTTTGACTGATGTTCTGTTAAGTTGAGCTGCCTTGTTAAACTGTGCTTCCCTTGTGTAAACCTAGAGTTACTTACACAAGATAGCTAAAGCTAACTAGCTGAAAACAAAGTAACTTGAGCTATTAGCTTCTTCTTCTTAGCTATAGCTCCTAATGCTATAGCCCGGGTTCAGCTCCACCTGTGGGCGTCCTGAGCCGAGGTGGGCGAGGCCATGAAGTCATTGGTTGACATCGACACCCTAACGTCTCTCTAATCAACTCGTATTTCTGAGGATTTTCTTTTACTAGCTACTGCAGACACTGGAGGATCTCTCTTTGTCCATCTGTCCCTCCCTATCTCTTTCTAACTCAATCTCTTCCTTTCTCTTTCTATATGTCCCTTTCTTCTTCTACTGTATTCTCTCCTCTCTTTTTCTCAAAATTTCTTGCTTTGTCTCATTTCATTCTCTGTCTCTCTCTTCTTCAATCCTCACTGTGTCTCTCCTCTCGTCACTCTGGCTTTTGTCTCTTACTCAGGATTGAGGATTAAAGGAAAATGAAGACAGGATGACAGAATTACTAGAAGAAGAGACAGAAGAGAGGGATGATGTAATCAGTTTAGAGAGGGAAAGAGAGAAAGTAAAAGAAAGAGAGACTCTTTGTATATCCAGAAAAGAGGAGATAGAACATGGTAGCCCAGTTTCCGCTCCGCCTGTGGGTGTCCTGAGCTGAGGTGGGTGAGGCCATGAAGTCATTGGTTATTGTCGACACCTTAACGTCTCTGATCAACTCGTATTTCTGAGGATTTTCTTTTACTAGCTACTGCAGACACTGGAGGCTGAGAAACTATTTCATGTGCAGCATCATATACAACTCAGACAGACCTATAGTATTTCACGAAGAACAAGAAAAAGTGTATTCTAGCGGAATAAGAAATAATGATGATATTATGGGCTGTAGAGAGCTTTTATTAGCAAAACAAGGGAGATGACTGTCCGAATGTGTCCACAGGTTTATACTCAGGGAGAAGATACAGACAGCATGAGAGTTATGACCTTCATCATCGTCATCATCATCACCGTCACTTTCATCACGAATTCCTCACTCATGGTGGTTTTCCACACACACTCACACTCACACACACACACTCTCTCTCAGCGTCCATCAGTAGATCACTAAGTCTGAAGCATCGTAGACTCTCCTTTCTCTTTTTGTTGCCATGGAGACCTGGAGCTTGGGACCATCGCTCAGTTTCCATGAGACACATGAGACACACACACACACACACAAACACACACACACACTCACACTCACACACCTCTATGTAGATTCAAACACAATACCTCTCAAAAGCACAGACAAAAACATTTTCATACATGCAGTCACATATATACACACATTTAGTCAAACACCGTCACTCCCAGTCATACACACACACACGCATACAGTACCAGTCAAAAGTTTGGACACACCTTCTCATTCAATGTTTTTTTTTATTATTTTAATTCTTATTAAATAAATCATAACTATTAAGGGACACATGTGGAATGACCCATAACACAGTGTTTATAAAAAGTGTTTGTCCTCCACAATCCTATTCAGCACCTCCAGGAACTCCTTCAAGACACTGAGAAAACTATTCCAGGTGTCTCTGCCTCATGAAGACACTGGGATTAAAATACCAAGAGTGTTTTTGGTATGTTTAGTAAATCTTCAATCTTAAATTTACAATGAAAAAAAAATGATAATACTGTACTGTACATACTCATATACATTCATAAACACTCCTAAACATACACACACTCATCGTCAAAGAAATGGTAAAAGAGTGAAATAGCTGCATGAAGAATGAAGTGTGGGATTGTAATGTTGTTCAGTAGAAAGATAAAAGTTACCAGGAACAATAAATGATTAATATTTAGACTGATTTGGGTAATAATTATTGAGCTACACATACAGAAGTAGTGTGCAACGTATGTATAACATGTAACACTGCAACATTCCAGACGTCTCACCATGTAGAGAGTTGAAGAGGTTCCAAATGGAGTCTTGTGATCATGGACCATCATCATTGTACCTGCATGTTCTTTAGCCCCTCTGAACAAACATATAGTAAATACTGTGGACTATTGTTGTTTAATTCATATATTAAATGTGTGAAAATCTTAAAAGTTTTTTGATTGGCTAGATAGCTGTAAGTCATTATTACGATTGTATTCAATTGTTAATTGGTGCTGAGTCTGTGGGAGGGAGGGAGGCAGGGAGGGAGGGTGAGGAGAAGCAAAGTTGATTAGCGTTGGAAAAAAAAAAGTAAAGAAAATGTTGAATATATTATTGTAAAGTCAGAAGCATTAGAACCTGTATAGTGTACTGACACAACAGGTCGTGAGAGATTGTCTTCCTGGATGTTTACTATGGCGTCCCATTAATGTCAAAAGTCGGGGGGTGCAAAAATACCAGGTGAAAAAAAATTAAGCAGTGTGTTTTAACATTTTGGGTGTGTGAAATTTACTTCGCAAATGTGAAGCTCACAAGCAAAACAAGAGAAATTGTGTGCAGAATATCGCTCTCAAGCTTAATTCTTCTCCTCTCAGGTGTTTATTTTCCTCTCAAATTCAGTTCTCCTCGTGCGCTGTGTGAATTACCTGCAGCAGCAGTTTGTGCTCGACTCAGTTTTTTCCGCTCGATTTTTAAAAGAGGTGATTTGACAGTTTGGGGGCGGAGTCAGGGTCGCCTCCCTCAGTGAACGCTATTGGCTGATATCTCCCGGGTTCATGACGGACCGCCGACCTCCACGAGCTGGAGGAGGATGGCGGAGAAAGAAGGACGGCAGGAGAGTTAGCTAGCTGCCTATGCTAACATCCAAACAACCCACTCTCTGGCACAGTTAGCCCGGGTATAGTGTCCAGAGCGTCCAAGTCTCTGGTTTACCATCTGGAGTGTTGGCACTGAATGAGATAGCCGGTCATTCTGGGCACTATACCTGGGCTAACAGTGCTGGAGATTTGTTTGGATGTTATTGTAGCCAGCTAGCTAACTCTCCTGCCGTTCTTCTTTCTCCGCCCTCCTCCGGCTCAGCCAATAGAACTCGTTGAGGGAGGTGACCCTGACCCCGCCTCCAAAGTGTCAAAACCACCCCTTTCAAAACTCGGGCGCAAAAGCGCGGGTGTGGATTTAAAATAACCGTACCGAGACCTGCTAGTGGAGGCAGTCTTGATCTGGTCCCAAACGAACTCTAGAGCGATATTAGCGATATATTAGCCAGATAATGTTAATTACCACAGCTATGAACAAACGCTGTCTCTGTTCCATGCTGTTTACACATGCGGTATGTGCTGCATTCACTGCTCACAACCACACCACTTCATTTACTATGTGTAAATCTGCTCTGCAAATCCCATTAAAAACACTGTGTTTAAAAGCGCTGCACAGATATATGTCCGGAAAAACAGAATCTTTGCTATATTTACTTGCTCATGCTCCAGACAGTTCTCACCAATCAGAGGAGACAATATACTTACGTGGTTTATCGGTGCGCATTTTAGTGTGTTTAGGTTTATGCCTATGTGAAACCAAACCAAACAGTGGGAGAAAATGCTCATCAACATTGAACTCATTAACTGAACCAGACCATAAAAACCCACTACAGGTGTGAAAATGACCTTGGTAACTGTTTACTAGTTCATATCTATCACTAAGCAGAACCCAGACCCAGATCTCCCTCTGACTACTAATATACCTGTTTCTGAAGTTTAGTAAAGTCAGGAACAAAGAGACCCAACCATAATGTAGTGGATTTTGATGTGTTAAAATGCTGTTAAATGTCCTGAAAATTCAGTCACTCAGGTTATTAAAAAACACATGCACATTCAATCTTTTAGAATTTTTGTGGGAGGCTTACTACTTGAACAACCTAATTTAAGCTTAGCTCCCCCTTTACAAAACTCTAGTAACGGCCCCTCCTGTAATAATCCATCCCATGCAGTTCCAATATTCTCACACAGTTCCTGTTCCAGATTTTGTAGAATGTGTGGTGTGTTGATAGAGCGTCCAATAGCATGCCACACATTTTCAATTAGAAATAGATCTGGAGATGCTGCTCAACATAGTATAGTATCTGTAGTGTCTTCAAGGCAAGCTCTTAAGACGGCAGCAGTATGTGAACGAGCATTGTCCTGGTGGAATAGAGCACCAGAGTGTGTTTAGCAAATGTAGGACCAATGGCTGAAGGACCTCATTAACGTTTTGATTACCGTTGTTAAAGTGCCTGTAATGAAGAACAAAGGTGAAGATCTGGCATCGTATAAAAACACCACACCATGACACATGGACATGATCTTAATCTTGGTGCTGAACACGGTGCCTTCACACATGCATTCATTGGTCGTCTTCATCAAGATAAAAGCAGGTCTCCTCCCCGAAGATGAGCCCCTGCCATTTTTAGCCACTCCATGACAGTCTGGCACGACTACCCACCAAGTTTCATTTCTCTCTGATGATTCCTTCTGGGTAAAAATACTATACTAGTTTTATGGTGAGTATAAATGTTCATACATACTCCTACATATTCATAAACACTAATATACACCCATACACCGTTATGTATGTTCTTTCATACAATTATACACACTCAGAATCCCTCATACACACTGATACACACAATCACACACACTAATATCCAAATACACTCATATATTTACACAGTGGTGCTTGAAAGTTTGTGAGTACTTTAGAATTTTCTATATTTTTTGTATATGACCTAAATGTAGATAAAAAGAACCCAGTTAAATAAATAGGACACAAATATTATACTTGATCAATTATTTATTAAGGAAAATGATCCAGTATTACATATTAATGAGTGGTAAAAGTAAAAGCTTTTAGTATTAATAACTGTAACTAAAAGTTTCCAGTAGTACACCAGCTTGGAGAAATTTTAGCCCATTCCTTTATACAGAACAGCTTAAAATCTGGTATGTTGGTATTTTTTCCTCTCATTAACTGATCGTTTCGGGTCCTTGCACAACATTTCCATTGGATTAAGGTCAGAACTTTTACTTGGCCATTCCAAAACATTAACTTTATTCTTCGTTAACCATTCTTTGGTAGATCAGCTTTGGGTCATTGTCTTGCTGCATGATCCATCTTTTCTTGAGATTCAGTTCATGGACAGATGCTCTGACATTATTCTCTAAAAATCTCTGATATAATTCAAAATTAATTTCTCCATCAGTGAAGGCAAGCTGTACTGGCCCAGATGTAGCAAAACAGGCCCAATACATGGTACTATTACCACCATGTTACAGATGCGAAAAGGTTCTGGAATGCAGTGTTTTCTTTACTCCAAATTTCACGGTTTTCATTAAATCCTAAAAGTCTGTCCACCAAACATTCTTTCAATAGCGTTTGGGCTTGTTTATGTGATCTTTAGCAAATTGCAGATGGGCAGCAACGTTCTTGTTGACGAGAAGTGGCCTTTTCCTTGCAACCATGCCATGCAGACCATTGGACTATTGTTGTTCAGTGTCCTCCTGATGGTGCACTCAAGAAATGAGCCAATGTGAGAAAGGCCTTCAGTTGCTTTAAATTTACCTGGAAATCCTTTAAGACCTCACCAACTATTACACACCTTGCTCTTGGAGTGATCTTAGTTGGTCAACAACTCCTGGTCTTGAATTTCCTCCATTTCCTCCATCTGTCTGTGGATTGTTAGAGTCCAAACCCTTTAGAGATGGTTTTGTAACATTTTCCAGCCTGATGAGAATCTAAAACGCTTTATGAGGTCCTCAGAAATCTCATTTGTTTGTGCTATGATACACTTCCACAAACATGTGTTGTGAAGAAGAGACAGATCCTTAGTTCTTTAAATAAAACAGGCTTCTGACTCTAATTTCACCTTCAAACCACTAAAATCGCTAATTCTATAGGTTATATACTTTTTGCCACTCACACATATGTAATTTTGCATCTTTTCCTCAATAAATAAATAAATAAATACATTTTTGTTTAATTTGTTTAACTGTGTTCTCTTTATCTTGTGTGGAAATCTGAAGATGTTATATATATATAATATTTATGCAGAAATATAGAAAATAGTGTTCACACATTTTCAAGCACCACTAAATACACCCAAACACACTGTCATACAGTGACACACATATATATATGATCAGACACACACTGGTGTGTACTGCTATAAAGACGTTTATGTGTGTATTCTCAGTTTACAGTATTTTACAGTTGGGATGTTGGCAGATTTTCAGCAGGCAAATAAATCAAGCATGAGACAAACAACCATAAACACATGGCAAGGCACAGAACCAACAAACCGGACAGATTAAAACACACTCCTCCCCCCCACCCCAAGCCCCGCCCCCACAGGTAACACCCACTGAGTGCAGGAGATAAAAACATCCATCAGAGGCAAACCTTCTCCTGAAAATGGAAAGGTGGAATTAAACCAGGTCCGTTAGTGAAGAGGAAATGGGTCGCCAGGGGAAACGTAACGTAACGGGGTACATAATGTAACATATCATTGGGACAGAAAATAAAAAGTCGTACAAACAGATTTCTCTCTTGTTTTTCTCGTTTTTGTAGTTTTGGAAGGCGCTACTGTTGAAAATGCCCCGAGACAGAAGCATAAATAAAGCAGATGAACACGACGCAATGTACAGCACAGGTCCAAGAGATACATCTCCACACAGCTTCAGAACCGCCGTCCAACATCGACGCATACCTCCAATAACTGACTCCATCTACAGAGAGAGAAACAGAGACAGAGAGAGAGAGAATTAATCCTGGTAGTACTTTTATTCTATAATGTACACTTAAGAAGAAGAAGAAGTGTAGGATTGTAAAGCTCTTCACTAGGAAGAGAAATGTTGTAGAGCAGACCGTGGTCTGGGTCCGGACCCAAACCAATAAACTACTGAGTATAGTACGTGCTTTGTGGCGCATTAAACTTACAGACCAATCACGTGTGTTTTAAGATCACCAAACACTCCCCTGTGCCAATCAGATCTGTGCACCCGGTTTTAGACCACAATAATTTATTCTTCTGACGGACAGTTCTGGTGGAAACAGGAGAGCTGAGGTGCACATTGAATTCTGCCGTGATTTGATCAGCCGTGGTTTTATGTTTTTTGGATACAATCCGGGTTAGCACCCGAACATCCCTTTCAGACAGCTTCCTCTTGTGTCCACAGTTAATCCTGTTGGATGTGGTTCGTCACCCAAAATGTTGTGTGCATTGCAGTATTTAGCTTACCCTGCTAACTGAACCTTTCCACTCTGCTCTTACTGGTGCAATGTGCAATTAATGAAGATTGGCCACCAGGCTGCTCCAGTTTAGCCATGAAACCTCCCACACTAAAATGACAGGTGTTTCAGTTTCATTGTCTAACCCCTGTATGTTCTGAAACCATGGCCCTTATTAAAGAAGTAGCTATGTGAAGCACCACTACAATATAAAAAAAAGACAAATCTTTCCAGCAAACATGAAACTGAAATCTATATGGAGGGCACAGAAAATGAAATGAAAATGAATAAAAGATCTAATAGACATTCATTCACTACCCAAAAATGTGCTAGTGAATGTTCCATTAAAGTTGCTTGGATTTTGGGTGAATAAAAAAAATACTAACAGAGGTGTTTTTAAGGAGTGCATTAGCGCTAATTTAAGGATAAGGATAAGGGTAATCCTAAACTCATGTGTAACCATTGCATATTTCATCAATCAGTGCTATGTGCTGCCCTGTCAGAGGATTATACAGAGGTGATTAACTCTCTAAATAATTCATTTAGTTCAACATTTAAAACAAAAAATATTGTTGAAATATTCTGAACGGTATTTGTATTTTGTTTTGTCTTACAGTTGTTGACGACATAAAACACTGACAGAACTACTAGGCTTCTTCAGTATACAGCATATGGCACTGAATCATAACACAAGTTAGAAATGGTGATGGGCTGGACCTTTCCTGATTAAATTTTCTCTATTTAATCAACTAATTAAATACACCTGTTGTAGTGGTTCCTAATGGAGTCCTGTAATAATCCATCACAATTCTGCTCCAATATTCTCACACCGTTTCTGCAGGTTTTGGTGTGATAGTGGTGGAGGGTTGATAGAGCGTCCAATAGCATCCCACACATTTTCAATCAGGGATAGGTCTGGAGATGCAGCTAAACATGGTATAATATCTGTAGTGTCTTCAAAACAAGCTCGAGGCAGCAGCAGTATGGGGAAGGAGCAGTGTCCTTTTAGAATATTACACTGGAGTGTGTGTTCAGTAGGGGTGTGATGAGACACTACTATCACGAGACGAGACGAGACGAGACACGATACTGGGTTCATGAGAACGAGACAAGACGAGATTTAAAAATGAAAAGAAAACGTCAAAAATGGAAAATGGCTTAAAAACTAGAGTTTTATTTGACAAAATCATATGACACAAACTTAACAGACTGGTTTCTCTCACACATTGATTCTATAAGAAATAGAAATTGGAATAAAAAATAAAAATAAAACTTTTCTAGGTCTTCTTATATAGTGCAAACAATAAGTGCAAACCACAACCAGTCATATTAAGCCTATGGTTTGTGTTTTTTCTCCTAAATCTCTTGTAATTTAACTATGCATAACCAGAACCAGTCACATTAACCAGTTGTATTTTTTTTTTATATAGTACAGAGCTAAGGGATTAGTACACCTGCCTATGAAACAGTCACGTGTAGGATTTACTTACAGTATTTAAATATGGTTTGTGTCTTGTTGGTCACTCTGTTACTGTTTATTGTTTCCACTGGAGCCAAAATGCAGCCAGACACACAACTTAAAAGTAGCAGAAGCATCTTCTATGCAAAAACCCGAATTTTCCTCTTCTGCTGAGAGCTGCTCTCACTCCTCAGCCACCACACTCGCTGCTATCGCTACTGTGTTGCCAGATCCTGCTTAAAAAGTCCACACTAAACTGTTTTTTTTTTCCTGCGAGACAGGTTTTAGCTTGACGAGATCTCGTCACACACCTATGGTTCAGTAAAGGAATGGACACTGGTTGCAAGATTTCATAATAAAATAACCACCACACCATGACACCAGGCCTCTACATATGGATTTGTTGGTAATTTCCACAAGACAAAAGACAGGACTCTGAGGATGAGCCCTGCCATTCTGAGTCACTCTATGGCAGTCTGACATGACTACCAACCAAGTTTCATTCCTGTCTGATCATTCCTTCTGGGTGCAACTATTACCTGTTAAATTATTTACAGTTATTTAAAAAAAACACACAAGTAAAATATTCATATGATTATAAATCGATTACAGACTCACCGGCTGCAGCGTGGTTCTAGAAGAGTCCGCAGTCCTTCAGGTTGTTTTTGATGATGACGTCGGTGACGGCGTCGAAGACGAACTGGACGTTTTTGGTGTCGGTGGCGCAGGTGAAGTGTGTGTAAATCTCCTTTGTGTCTTTCCGTTTATTCAGATCCTCAAACTGACACTGGATATACGCCGCCGCCTCCTCATACGTGTTGGAGCCTGAGAACACACAAACACACAGTAAACATGCTGTTAAAAAACACACAGTAAACATGCTGTGATTTTACACTAAATAAATGACTGCTGACTGATTGATTAATTGAAAAAATAAAAAAATGAAGACAGATTAATCAACTGCCAGAAGAGTCATTAGGCGCAGCTCTAATGTTAAATCAGAGACTGGTCATCAGGGTAACGTTTAAAAGTGTGCAGATATGAGCAGGTGGAGTAAAACAAGAATTGGGACAGAAGCCACGCCCCCATAAAGCAGAGTTGAAGGCTGTGACAGAAATAACCATGTACTTAATACACTCAATAAATACATAAATACAAATATTACTACATAAATAATTGACAAATTTGATGACAAATTTGTTTACATAATGTTGGACATTTTGTAAAGTTGTCCATAAACTGCAGTGTAAAATCTAACTAACTGGACCAAATGTATACAATGTACCGTATTTTGTGCACTATAAGCCGCACACAGATTTCTATCCTGAAAACTGTTTATTTAGGTGACTTAAGCATGTTTTTTTTATCTACAGTAATCTTAGATTTCCAGATTTCCACTAAGACTAGCCAGACAGTGCTACACTGAGGAACCCTGATTGTTCCAGTACCTCAAGGCGATATTCTCTAGCGGTTAATTCCACATAGCTTGTTTTAACATGGTAAACAGGAAGGCAACAGTCTGATTTGCTCACCTCTGGACAGTAAAAGAGCTTACTAGCGCTTAGCATTGTTAGTGGGTAATGATAATGCTGCTCCAGCAGTGCTAGCCAGGGTTAGCAGCAGGCTACAGTCCAAAATGCTCACTTCTGAACAGTGAAAGAGCTCACTAGTGCTTAGCATTGTTAGTGGGTAATGATAATGCTCATCCAGTAGTGCTAGCCAGCGTTAGCAGCAGGGTACAGTCCAAAATGCTAACCTCTGAACAGTAAAAGAGCTAACTAGCACTTAGCATTGTTAGTGGGTAATGATAATGCTGCTCCAGCAGTGCTAGCTGGGGTTAGAAGCAGACTACAGGCAAATAATATTCAACTATGAATGGACAAAGCATGGTTAGCAGCTAATGCTAATACTGCTCCAGGCTCGAGTTTCAGCGCTGGAGAACTAAACTATAGAAATAAACTATAACGCAGTTGAGTGGCTTTACTGATCCTTAAAACCTGATTGATTTAGACTCTCAGGTGTAAAAAAACACCTTTAAGTACAATTCCCAAAACACCATCCATACCGGAGCTTTAGGAATAAAAGCCTTCTGATAACAGTTAATGGTTGTGTTCTGCTCAGCTCTGCAAGAAGCTCCTCCACCATCAGTTTTGAACACACTGCACTAAACATTCAAACTGTACTGTAATGGAAATTTGCATATCGCCTACTGTGACTCTGACCTACCGAGTCTCATAATCTCTCACACTAAAAATAATCCTGACGCAATCAGCACCAGCCCAACACCTGCACACCAATATTTCATACCAATACACATAACACCAGCCATACACACTGTACCAGACTCATGTATTTATTTAATAATGCACTGATCTTTATCTCCTATACCACACTGAAAAAAATGATGTGCTAGTTTTACTTAAAACGTTTTTTGCAAGCTTTTAAGTTTTTTAAGTGTAACCAACAAATCTATTTTGGTAATTTTTACTAAAAAAACTTAAAGCAGCACTAGGTAGGATTTCCTTGATTTTTGATCTTTTTAAAGAAGTAAAATTACAGCTTGAAAGTCACTGCAGTGCTGCATTGAGGTGTAATAGAAGGAATAGCAGTGCTCTCGTGTCTGTGCCGGAGCTCCTCTGAGCTCAAACCAGATTCTGTAAGTTTTCCGAAGCGGCCGCGACCAACGCTCGCGAGAACTGCGACCTGCTTTCCGACCTTTAGTTCTAACAGTTCTACAAGGACTACTGGTTCATTCTTCACAAACTTACATACAGACACTCTGGCAGAAGCTGGAAAGAGACCGAATATGTCTTTATTACACTCTACAACTGTGGGGGAAGCCCACGGGCACAAAATCTCAATCCTACCTAGTGGAGCTTTAAACTGACATTACTTCTATACTTCTAATAATATGCTTGCAATTATTAGAAGTATAAAATTGCCAGGCCTGGGAACCTCAGCAGGGCTATGGCAAGTTAGCTGAAATGCTAACTGATTTTTTTAGCTGGATTACTCTCTGATAGTTAGGGTAGGTGTTGCTGTTTGCTTTGCTATGTGTATTATTGTATATGTGTATATTTCTTTTTTCTGAGCGTGACTACCCACTAATAGTTGATGGCAGAGACCACATTGGTTAAACAGGGCAGGTTATGCTGTTTGGTATGCTATGTGCATTATATCTGTGGATCAAGGCCACTTCTAAGCTATAAAGCATAGAATAGTGGTTAGTTAGCCACAATGCTAACAGCCAGACCCAACAGGGTTGGGTCCAAAATGCTAACAGACACAGCAGTCACAATTGGCAAGCTTGCAGCATGGTAGATGAAAGCCAGCACAGTGGATACATATGGTAGGTTTTGCTGTTTTTATGCTATGTGTATTATGTCTATGGATCACTTTGTTCCTAAGTTATAAAGTGTATAGTAGTGGTTAGTTAGCCACAATGCTAACAGCTGGACTCTGCTAAGAAACACAGAAGCCATCCTTGGCTGGGTTGGAGTTTGTTAGCCACAAAGCTATTTTTTTATAAGCTGGATTATTCACTAGTAGTTGATGACAAGCAGAACAATGGTTATATATGGTAATTTTTGCTGTTTATTATGCTATGTGTACATCATGTCTGTGCATAGCTAATAAGATAGCTAATAAAAGAGGTTTTCTGGTAATAGAGAGTAGGTTTTGCTGTTTGCTACGCTATGTGTATCATCTGTGATCTTTCCACTCCTAAGATATAAAGCGTGCAATAATGCTAACAGGTTAGCCACAATGCTAACAGGTGGACTTAACAGGAGTTGAGATGCTAATAGCAGTCATCAGTAGTCATCTGTTTTCATGAGCTAGATTACTTGATAATAGTTGATGACATGCCACACACTGGTTTAGGTTGATGAGTGATAGATTTAAGAGTGTAGTTTAGTGGTTGGTTAGCCACAATTCTAACAGCCAGAATTGGCAGGGTTGCAGCTGAAATGCTAATAAACACAGCAGCCATCCTGTAAGTGATAGTCACCACACTGGACACATGAAGTAGATTTTGCTGTGCTACACTTTGTGTATTTATGATCTTTGGATCACTCTGTTGCTAAGTTATAAAGCATGAAATAACGGTTTATTAATGAAATGCTAACAGACTCTGAGCTGGATTATTCGCTAATAGTTGATGACAGTCACCACACTGGTTATATAGGGTAGGTTTTGCTGTTTATTATGCTGTGTGTATAATTCTCTAGATCACTTTCCTCCTATGCTATAAAGCATAAAGTAGTTGTTAGTTAGCCCCAATGCTAACAGCTGAACCAGAGACAATACTAAAGAGGAGAGCAGCCACTGACTGAATTATGACTGGGACTTTTATACAGTATGCATGAGACAGTATTTGAAAACGAGTTTCTGAATATTTCTGCGTTTTCTAAGTCACTGCTCATGCATTTAGTCTGTGTCATAATATTGCAACAAATATTGTGCATCATAAAAAATGTCTTTAAATATCGTGATTTAATACTTTTTACCATATCATCCAGCTCTAATATGTACCATGTCCGTAGATCCTGAGATAAGAAACCTGGAATGCAGCTGCCCACAGTGCGGACATCAAGGTTTTCGTTTGACAGCAAGAATGATGATGATAAAAATGACACTATATGCCAAATGTGGGACAAGCTGTCCCATATGAGGTCAGGTACTAATGCTGGATAATTAGTTCTGCCACTCCAGCTCATCCCAGAGGTACTGGATGAAGCTCTATCATCACTCTAGAGGACCCCACAGCTCAGTGCTGGCGGGCTTTATACCCTTCCAGCCTGTGCTCGTCATTGAGCATGATACGCTGTGGGTCATTTTTAGCTTGAAGCAGCAGATGTGCTGAAAATGTGTGAAAACCTGATAATAAATTAAGCTGTAATGCATTGATATCATAATAACTATACAAGTATACACAAACGCATGCTGTGTAGGGGGGGGGGGTTACCTGCGTATTCTGGGTAGCAGATGGTCAGCGGACTCCTCTTTATCTTCTCCTCAAACAGATCCTTCTTATTCAGGAACAAAATGATGGAGGTGTCTGTGAACCACTTGTTGTTGCAGATGCTGTCAAACAGCTTCATACTCTCATGCATCCGGTTCTACAGAGAGAGAGAGAAAGAGAGAGATAGAGAGAGAGAGAGAGAGAGAGAGAGAGAGAGAGAGAAAGAGATTGAGTTAGTGAGTGTTGTGATAGTACGAGAGGATCAGACACAGCAGTGCTGCCGGAGTTTTTAAACACCTCAGTGTAGGGTTGGGCTGTGATGGTAATACTGTAAACAAGAGACATTAAAGCATTTTAACAAAATCTCTAAACGAAGATCATTTATTATCAATATGACCTGCTTGACATGCCAACTATCTGCGATTTACAAATAGATCATTCATTCAAGTGCATTTAAGATGGCCACAGGATGGGGGCGCTCACTATATTTGAGTCGCGCTCTAAAAACAGGTGGGAAAAAAGCACAGGGAGACTGTAGTTGTAAGTTTAGGCACATGAGTTTTGGAGCTTTATCTTCTAAACATATGTGCTTTGAGCCTTACATAGCTGTAAAACATTCTGTCATGTGATGTTAGTGGTTAGTTTGTTAGCTGATGTTATTGGCCTGTGCTGTGGTGTTAGTGGTTAGTTTGTGTTGTTAGTGGTTAGTTTGTTAGCTGGTGTTATCGGTCTGTGCTGTGGTGTTAGTGGTTAGTCTGTTAGCTAATATTATCGGTCTGTGCTGTAGTGTTAGCTGTTAGTTTGTTAGCTAATTTTATCTGTCTGTGCTGTAGTGTTAGCTGTTAGTTTGTTAGCTAATATTATCGGTCTGTGCTGTAGTGTTAGCTGTTAGTTTGTTAGCTAATTTTATCTGTCTGTGCTGTAGTGTTAGCGGTTAGTTTGTTAGCTAATATTATCGGTCTGCGCTGTAGTGTTAGCTGTTAGTTTGTTAGCTAATTTTATCTGTCTGTGCTGTAGTGTTAGCTGTTAGTTTGTTAGCTAATTTTATCTGTCTGTGCTGTAGTGTTAGTTGTTAGTTTGTTAGCTAATTTTATCGGTCTGTGCTGTAGTGTTAGCTGTTAGTTTGTTAGCTAATATTATCGGTCTGTGCTGTAGTGTTAGCTGTTAGTTTGTTAGCTAATTTTATCTGTCTGTGCTGTAGTGTTAGCGGTTAGTTTGTTAGCTAATATTATCGGTGTGTGCTGTAGTGTTAGCTGTTAGTTTGTTAGCTAATATTATCGGTCTGCGCTGTGATGTTAGCTGTTAGTTTGTTAGCTAATATTATCGGTCTGCGCTGTAGTGTTAGCTGTTAGTTTGTTAGCTAATTTTATCGGTCTGTGCTGTTATGTTAGCTGTTAGTTTGTTAGCTAATATTATCGGTCTGTGCTGTAGTGTTAGCTGTTAGTTTGTTAGCTAATTTTATCGGTCTGTGCTGTAGTGTTAGCTGTTAGTTTGTTAGCTAATTTTATCTGTCTGTGCTGTAGTGTTAGCTGTTAGTTTGTTAGCTAATATTATCGGTCTGTGCTGTGGTGTTATCTGTTAGTCTGCTAGCCATTGGTATTTGAGTTAGCTAACTAACAAAGACCTCACACTTTCAAAAACAGCTGTACTGAGCTGTCTGATACTCTGTCTGTCTATCTGTACTAGAGGCTAGCCTAACAGGTGAGATATCTACTGAAGCTTCCGTGTTCTGTCCATCCAGTCAGTTCATATGTGAAGTTTCAGTCAGACAGACTTGAGTGTGTCTTGTGGAGAACAGAATGTTAGCTATCATGCTAGCTAATGTGAAGTCCTCTGATTGGACTGAAAATAGTCCACCAACAATACCCTGTGTGTGGCGTCCTGTAGAGGTAGCATGCTGTGCCCACTGATGAAGGACTAGAGCAGGGGTCGGCAATTAAGTTTGGCTGCGGGCCAGATATTTTCCAAACCATTATGTGATGGACTATAAAAAATATATTTGTTTTGGAAACTAAAGTGTAAGAAGAGGGAGTGCTACAGACTAGAAGCTCTTCAGCCCAGAGGGTTGTTGAACCCAATTGCTGAACACTTGATCTCAAAGCAGGTAAATCCAAGAATAAAGGAAAAAATAAATAAAAAACACCCTTATAAGGAAATAGCGAGTTTAAGAACGGTCACGCTGAGCGGAACAAAGAGACAGGGGAGAAATTTAAACAAGAGAAGCATGTTATTTAAATTTTTTTTTCATTATAACTCATTATAGTTCAAATGTAATTATCATTCATTATGGGGTCCTGATCATTGAACAACAGGGTAAAAGAAGAAGGATAAAAAAGTATATTCGGAGACTACAGTCTGTAATTATAGACAAAGAAAGTGTCCTATATGATCAGTGGGGATTATGGGTAGAAAAACAAGGGGATGGTCATAATATTATGCAATATGGTGCCTACCATCTCCTCATCTTCAGCCAGCACCAGGTCATAGTCGCTGAGAGCCACGCAGAAGATGATGGCCGTCACACCCTCAAAACAGTGGATCCACTTCTTCCTCTCCGACCTCTGACCTCCAACATCAAACATCCTGCAGATTAAAGATCATTGCTCTTTATTAGCATTAACTCTCACAAGACTCCCAGAAGTGTCAAAATGTTTATTACATACTTCTATAGCTGGTACATACTTAAAATTGCTGGTGTGATGATCTGGGGAGCATTGTGTATGACAGTCATTCACCCCTAGTAGTGATACGAGGCGCACTAACAGCTTAGTGATATGTGCAGAACATCCTGCAGACACATGTGTTGCAGCCTCTCATGGCAGGACTTCCAACTAGCATTTTTCAGCAGGATAATGCTCACCCACACACAGCAAGGGTTTCCCAGAAACGTCTCAACATTTCAGATTGCTACACTTCCTTTATCACCATTTTAATCACTAGTCCAGCTTTTATAAGAGCAGCTTTAGCAAGCTACGAGTGTAGATCAGGATCTACAGGCCCAACTGCAACACATGTAGGTAAATGTGCTACAGGATGTTACACAGAACCTTGGGTATGTATACCTCCATGCCCAACTGCCCAATCTCATTTTGTATCCAGGCTTTAGGCTCCAACATGGCACTAGAGACTCCTATGTATAGATTCTCCCATAAACTTTTCCTTTCATTCTAATATTGTAATTACTCTATTATATCATCACAACGGTTCCAGTTATGGCGTCTTAGTGAGAGGCTGCATGCACGTGAGGCGCGCTGCAAAATCTCTTAAATTAATCCTTAAATGTGACCAATAAACACAGTTTAACTTATTTTCAATGCACACAAATTAGCTTGACCACTGAAAAACGCCAAATCTGGCCAACAACTGTGCAAAACGGCTTCACACGACAATAGGACTAATAGGGCTGGTGTAGCTTTGGCTAATGCTAGCAAGAAAACACTGGATACTCCTACTAAAGATGCTACACAGAAGGGGCCAACAAACTAACATTCTTAAAGAAATTCGATGGATGAAGGAAAAGACATGAACAAACAATCGATTGATATGTTGAAAGCAATTAATTATTAAAAGGGGAAATCCAGTCACTCGCAAAGATTTGGAAAGACGGAGGAACAAATCTCACAAAAGGAGGACGATGTGACCTCTCAAAGTGAAACTACTTGAGAAACAGTGGAGACGCTTGGGGACGTAATTACAGAACAAGAGGACGGGAGCGGACGTTCTAATTTAAGACTGATTGGACTGTCCGAAATACATTGGTTGGACAGCGAAACTAAAACACCTGGTTTTAGACCACAATAATTTATTGTCCAGACGGACAGTTCTGGTGGAAACAGGAGAGTTGAGGTGCACATTGAATTCTGCCGTGATTTACGCAGCCATGTTTTTTTTTTGTTTTTTTTTATACAATCCGGGTTAGCACCCGAATATCTCTTTCAGACAGCTTCCTCTTACATCCACAGTTAATCCTGTTGGATGTGGTTCGTCCTTCTTGGTGGTTTTGCTGACATTACCCTGGATACCGTGGCTCTTGATACATCACAAAGACTTGCTGTCTTGGTCACAGATGCGCCAGCAAGACGTGCACCAACAATTTGTCCTCTTTTGAACTCTGTTATGTCACCCATAATGTTGTGTGCATTGCAATATTTAGAGCAAAACTGTGCTCTTACCCTGATAATTGAACCTTCACACTCTGCTCTTACTGGTGCAATGTGCAATTATTGAAGATTGGCCACCAGGCTGCTCCAATTTAGCCATGAGAACTCCCACACTAAAATGACAGGTGTTTCAGTTTCATTGTCCAACCCCTGTATATCATCACTACATTCACACAGATAAAGACTCATTACACCCCAATATTATATTTTTGGACATATAAGTGAGCTTCTGGAGTATAAGTTGACATTGTGTTGTTAAATATTTCACAATAAAGTGGGCAGGAAATGTAGAGTTATTGGCTATTGTTATGCTGCAGCTGAGAACCAGAACTTAGAGAAATGATTCTGCAACCAACCACCAAATATGTGCACGGAAGCTTCCTCTTCCTGTCTACATCATCTGGAGGAAGAGCGGAAAACCCAATCACACCCTCGAGTTCACAACAGTGTCAGTCTGACAGTGTTAACCACATTTACATTACACCTCTTATGTAATAATATAGACTATGCCACCCACTGATAACCTTTGTTTTTTTTAACATATTAAAATAATTTTACTCAACAATAATATTGAAAAAAATAAGGCTTTCCTGGGGTGTCTTAACGTTTTCACACATTTGTATTACATTTCAATAACAGTGAATAGGATTAAACACCTCAGCTCTTATCTGTATTTGCTTACTTGAAGTGCAGGTCTTTGAAGGTAAAGTGTGTCTCCACGATGCCGGTGGTTTTAACGCGAGTTCTCAGCACGTCCTGCTGCGTGGGGATGTATGTAGTCTGGGATATCCTGTCCAAATCATTCAGGTAACTGTACAGAGAAACAAGATCAAAAAGAATAAAAAAGAATAAAAAATTAAAGTTAAATATTTAAAAGTCCCAAATGTAAGTGTTCTTAGACTACACTGTAAAATATATGAATATATTTTGGTCAGTCAAGGTAAAAACAAGAATGATTTGGTTCCACTTGCTCTCATCAGGTGGCAGCTATATACTGATATGCCGAAAGTCATGGTACAGCAACTACTATAATGTCCCAAAACTTTTGTCACGTCCCATGGAAGCTAAAAAACACTGCACTGGGATATGTTCTGACAAAAAGTCTATTATCACTGTTCACACTAGGGGTGGGCGATATGGTCCTAAAATAATATCAAGATATTTCATGGTATTTTCGCGATAACGATATTCTTGGCGATATGACAAAACACTGAATTGAAAACAAAAATATCTCAAGAATACACTACTGCAACAAAATAAAAAAATAAATTATTATTGCATACGATAAGGCATGATATGGCACACCCTTAACTGAGATATTAAAAAATAAAAAATTTTTTACCAGATTTGTAACAGAAGTCAACGATCCAGAATGTCATGAAACTAATAATATTAATAATGAACTCCATATGTCTTCATATATCCAGGATTAAAGTAAAATAAATGATACTGAACAGATATAATCTGTCTCTAGTAGATATGTAATAGAAAACAATATTTCAGGGTATAATATCGTTCAAGGTATTCAAAAATGTTGGCGATATTATCGTGTGAGATACTATATGGCAAACCCCTAGTTCACACAGGCATTTCTAGCCAGATCCTGCCCAACACTATGGCCATTTCTCATGCGGGACTTTTATTCTGTAATTAGAACAGCTGCATACTTGATAATGTCACCCCCTCAGAAGAGCAGAAAGTGTTGTTCTGAAAACGTAGGGGAACATATTCACACATATATATATATATATATATATATATATATATATTTTTTTTTTTTTTTTAACAAATAAACCACATATCTGAAGAACCACATATCTCCCCTAAAATAAACTTCAAACTTTATTTTATCACACAGCAGCGCTATTTCGAAAACATATAACTTAGAGGTATGTACTATCTGCAAACTTCTAAATTGAACAGTAGCTACTTGGGCTGCGACTGATGACGAGTCCACAAAAAATACAAGTACAGACAAGAACACAGACTGCATTGTCTACTGTCTACTGAAAAAAATTTCTTCTATAGTGTATTCCTCGCGGTATACATGTGACACTGTTGATGGAGGAATTTTAAAAACCCAACTTCAGAAATTGAAGGACTGTTACAATAGGAATCTATATATATATATATATATATATATATATATATATATATATATATATACATAAGCAAAACGAAAACAAAACGAAACACAGAGTACAAGAGTACAAGAACCAACTAAGGTTACAGGAAATACAGATGTATAAATGCACACAAGTGCAGGAAAGTAAACAGGGAACACCTGGGGGAAGGTCGCTAGGAGGTGGAGCTACTGATGAAACACAGGAGAAGGCACTAGACAGGGGCTGAGACACGGATGTGACAATTATTGTCATTTTAAGACCATTACATGCCATTGGCATAATGATAATAGAATACCATAACAAAAAAATTATACCCTTTTAAAGACAACAAAAGTAATCAATCATGCAATTAATCAATTAATACATCGATTACAAAATGTATCCTTTTCTTCTTCACCTTCTGCAGTCCACACTGTGTTTCTGGAGTCACATTTATTGAAGCACTGGTCTGGTAATGCAATACCAGGCTGGCTAAAGTACTGTCCACTGTTATATATGTGAACAAACATACAAATAAATACATATAAAAAAAATAGATGATTCAATTTTACGATTATCTAGTATTATTAACCTCATGTTCTTCACTGTATGATAAGTTGATAATGCAGTTATGTTGACAGGCCTAGCCCCACCCTTCTGCACCCACTATCAGACCCTACTCCAGTCCTATAATTCACATCACCTTCACAAGATAAAACCACATAACTTATACAGTTATAGGTGTTCTCAGGTCATACCCTGAGGTAACACTTCATAATCAATTCAATTATATACTGCTGTACCATGACTTTTGACACACAAGTGTAATTAGTTTGAAGAAAACAGGGACCTGCACAATATTGAGGCAGTGGTTTTAATGATATGGCTGATTAGTGATTCCTCAGACTTCATAATTTACATATTTCACAGCTTGAGTTTGAGCATTTTTCACTCAGCTGAACCACCATAATCTCCCACCCCACACACACACACACACACACTCACACGCACACACACACATGCACGTGCTGCAATAACTGAACATTCGCTGGTCAACTAAGGTTGAGAGATTCCACCTCAAAAACACACACACACACAAACACACACTGTTTCTACTGTGCCTGGTGACGCCATCGCCGACGGAAACAAGCTTGCACAATGTGTCTCACACAATCATCCACCCTCCCGCCCGCGCACACACACACACACACAGATAAAAAATAACAGCTCACAGTGAGAGTGAGAGTGGTCTGTTCTGGGTTATCAGTGTTTTGTTGTGTGTTAAATAAACAATGTAGAGTCAAGGCCGCTGCAGATTTCACTAAAAAGCATCTGAGCAGATCCTGCCGGCAAATATTGACTAAATCAGTGCAGTCAGTGTAGGCAGACCAGTCCAGTACCAGTACCCTCTTCTTCAATAGCCAAGTCTTTACAATGTGTGCAGCATGTGAAAATCTTAAAATCTTGAAAAAAAAAATCTTAAAAAATTGCATGGATATTCTTTTAAAAGAAAAGCCCAGAAAATGTGGCTCGAAAAAGCCTCAGTGTACTTTTCTGCAGTAATGTTGCATCACAGAAGTGTACTGACACACCCCCATACCATGACAGAAACTGGCTTTTGGACTTGTTGCTGATAACAATATAAAAATTCATTTTAGAAAAACAAAACAAAAAAGATCAAAGCAGGATTACTGATTGGTCTGACCTCAATTTACTGTGTTTCCACTGTGTGTTCTTTATCCTTTTCTTTATGCTTTATGCTTCTGGACATGGTGAACTGTTTTGCACAGTAAAGTTGTGTTAAAGTTTTAAGTGGTATTTAAGCAAATATATACTCGAGGTTCATGCTATGACGTATAATATTGGCACTGCTTTGTTGCGGTTGTAGGTCAATATTACACATTATAGCACGAACCTGGAGTGTATTATTACGATTATGGCACAGTTCCATCATCACTGTTTATTAAAAGATTTTGAGTTAAAGAGGACGAGAAAATATGATCTGTTTGGTTATAAAAACTCTGCAAGTTAAAATAGTTCCATTGCTGTTTGTAGCTGTGCTGTTTGGCTTGTAAGCACTGCATAATTTCTAGGTTACCTGTATGTGGGGGAGTAATACATGATAAGCTTTGGTTAGAGTGCATTACCAGCTGATAACGGCACTCATCGTAAGCCTCTCAGCCAATCACATTGCAGGGTCGGTACTAACTGTGGTATAGTAATGCACTATAAGTTGCACCTAAAATCCTTTAATTTTCCCAAAAAATCAGATATTAAGAAGCAGCAAAGCCACTCTGCTGAAGCACTGCACTATGAGGGTGAGTTTTCAGTGAAGTTTCTTCACCACTAAGGCTGGGTGCAGCAGCATTAGCATTAGCCGCTGACCACAGTGCTAGCTCTTTTACCATTTAGAGGCGAGTATATCGCACTGTAGTCAGCGTGTTTGCTGTGTTAAAACAAGCTACATGGGACATGCCCTGCTTTACCGCAACACTCAGAGTACCTCATTCAAGCGCTATCGGGCGGCATTTCGGTCCTGCTAGCGCTGCGGTTAGCGGCTAATTCTAATGCTGCTGCACCCAGCCTTAGTGCTGGGAAACCCTACTGAAAACTCACCTTCAGACAAAATATTGGAAATCTAAGCTTACTATAAATAAATGGAAGACGTTAATTTGATACCTTATTATTCGGAGCACATTATAGAATTTAATATACGGTAGTAACGCTGTATTGTAGTGCTTGTTGTTGATAAAGGTTAATAAAGTAACGTCTTGTTCATGTGATTTTATCAGCTATTGTTGATTAATCGTTCTTCATGCAGAGCATCTGAGGGATCAGAGATCACAGGTGTTTAGCCACCCTTGCCCTTTACACACTGAAATAAAATCCTTCCTAATTCCTTCTTGAATGGTTTAATACTATTATGGGCTGTAGAAGGAGAAATCCCTTCTAATCTTCCTTGGGGAAACATTGTTTTTAAACATTTCAATCACTTTCTCATATTTTATAATATTTGCTACAAACTCAAGATGCTTTGCCAAACTTTTACATAATTGGTCTCCCTACATAGCTCGTCTTAACTTTGTTTGGAGGCCTGAAACACAGGAATTATGTAATAATGTATTATAATAGTTCAAATGAATTTGTTCTTTATAGCATTTTTTTCTTTTTTGCATTTTCCTTGCAGTCCCAATTTCTTTCTGAATTGAGGTATTAATGGCTGTGGTTCTGCACAGAACCCATTTTCAAAGACGTGTTTATGAGGTTTCTGATGTTAAATATGTCTTACAATGTTAATGAAGTTCTCAGGAGACACGGTATAACGTATAACCCACTCCCTACAGGACACATATCTAAAGTACCTTCTTCCTGTGTTCCTGAGTTTCTGACCAAGGTCACAAGCTTTATCAGAAGCTTTCAGCAGTGCTAACATGCCAGCGGCTGCAGTTTTATTCATACTATGACTTTACTGTGCTTTGCGTGTAGTGGACAGGTTTCTACTAGTTTTAGGTCTAAAAAACTCAATATTTCTGCCCTCATTTTCAACTTTCTGTGCGTTTGTGCTGAATTACACCCTTTAAAAGGTACTACAATGCTATGCTACCCTAGTTAATTGCAATTCTGTTAAGCAATTGCTATGTGGTTATTATATTGTTGATAGGTGGTTGTTATGCTGTTTCTAAGAGGGTTTTGAGGTGGTTGCTAAGATGTCGCTAGATAGTTGGTTGCTAAATAGATAGTATGTGGTTACTGTGCTGTGGTGTTGCTAAACAGTTGGTGGTTACTAGGTGGCCAAGAGGTTATGAGGTGGTTCCTATGATGTTACTGAGGTCCCTAGTCATTTGCAATGCTGCTGCCAAGTGGTTGCTAGGTGGTTACTATGGTGTTTTTCCAGTGAGGTATTCCATGAGGAATTCCATATGGTTACAGTGCTGCTGCCAAGAGGTTTTGAGGTGGTTACTATGATGTTACTACCTGGTTCCTCATTATTTGCAATGCTGTTGCCAAGTGGTTGCTATGTGGTTACTATGGTCTTGGTAGGTGGTTGTGATAGTATTCCACATGGTTGCTGCACTGTTGCCAAGAGGTCACGAGGTAGCTGCTATGATGCTGCTATATTTCTTCTAGTTAATTGCAATTATGTTACCAGTGATTGCTATGTGGTTATTATATTGTTGGTAAGTGGTTGCTATTCTGTTTCTAAGAGGTTTTAAGGTGGTTGCTAAGATGTTGCTTGGTAGTTGGTTGCTATGGTGTTGCTATGAGGTTCCTCGTTATTTGCAATGCTGTTGCCAAGTAGTTGCTTGATGGTTCCTATGGTGTTTTTTACAGTCAATCCAATAGCTCTAAAAAAAGAGACATGAAAAAACTGAAATGAGGGAACCATTTAGTTTTTTTTTTTTTTTTTTAGATTTGGTTGCTATGATATTGCTATTAGGTTCCTAGTTATTTGCAATGCTGTTGCCAAGTGGTTGCTATGTGGTTACTATGTTGTTTTTCCAGTCAAGCCAACAGCTTTATATGCAGAAACATGACTAAACTGAAATGAGAGAACCAACTAGATTTGTTTTTTTTAGATTTGGTTGCTATGATGTTGAGGCTATGAGGTTCCTAATTATTTGCATTGCGGTTGCCAAGTGGTTGCTACATGGTTACTATGTTGTTGATAGGTGGTTTCTAGATGGTTGTGTTGGTATTCCATGTGGTTGCTGTGCTGTTGCCAAGAGGTTTTGAGGCTGCTAAAATGCTGCAAATGTGGTTCTTAGTTAATTGCAAATCTGTTGCAAAGTGGTTGCAAAATGGTTACTATATTGTTGGTAGGTGGTTGCTATGGTATTCCATGTGGTTGCTACACTGTTTCCAAAAGGTTTTAAGGTGGTTGCTAAGATGTCGCTTGGTAGTTGGTAACTGGTTGCCATGGTGTTGCTAAATAGATAGTATGTGGCTACTGCGGTGTTGGTACAGTTGGTGGTTGCTAGGTTGCTGATATGGTATTCCAAATGGTTACAATGCTGCTGCCAAGAGGTTATGAGGTGGTAACTATGGTGTTGGTAGGTGGTTAAGATGGTTTTTCCACATGGTGGCTGCACTTTTGCCAGGAAGTCATAAGGTGGTCGCTATGATGCTACAATATGGTTCTGAGTTAAATGTAATTCTGTTACCAAGGGATTGCTATGTTGTTATTTTATTGTTGGTAGGTGGTCGCTACACTGTTTCAAAGAGGTTTTGAGGTGGTTGCTACGAAGTTTGGTTGCTTGGTAGTTAGTAATTAGTTGCTATGGTGTTGCTAAATAGATAGTATGTGGCTACTGTGGTGTTGGTACAGTTGGTGGTTGCTAGGCTGCTGATATGGTATTCTACATAATTATAGCGCTGCTGCCAAGAGGTAATGAGGTAGTTGCTATGATGTGACTATGTGGTTCCTAATTATTTGCAATGCTGTTGCCAAGTGGTTACTAGGTGGTTATTACAGTGTTCCAAGTGGTTGTTGCACTGTTGCTAGGAAGTCACAAGGTGGTTGCTATGATTCTGCTTCATGGTTCATAGTTAATTGCAATTCTGTTACTCAGTGATTGCTATATTACTATATTGTTGGTAGGTGGTTGCTACACTGTTTCTTAGAGGTTTTGAGGTGGTTGCTAAGACATCTGGTTGCTTGGTAGTTGGTAATTGGTTGCTTTGGTGTTGCTAAATACACAGTATGTGGCTGCTATGGTGTTGGTACAGTTGGTGGTTACTAGTTCACCAAGAGGTTATGAGGTGGTTACTATGATGTTATCACATGGTTCCTCGTCATTTGCAATGCTGTTGCCAAGTGGTGGCAACGTGGTTACTATGGTGTTGGTAGGTGGTTGAGATGGTGTTCCACATGGTTGCTGCACTTTTGCCAGGAAATCATGATGCTTTTATATCTCTGCTAATTAAGTGCAATTCTGTTACCAAGGTATTGCTATGTGGTTATAATATTGTTGGTAGATGGTTGCTACGCGAGATTTTGAGGTGGTTGCTAAGAAGTTTGGTCGCTTGGTAGTTGGTAATTGGTAGCTATGGTGTTGCTAAACAGTTGGTGGTTACTAGTTCGCCAAGAGGTTATGAGTTGGTTCCAATGATGTTCTTATGTGGATCCTTGTTATTTGCAATGCTGGTGCCAAGTGATTGCTAGGTGATTACTATGGTGTTGGTAGGTGGTTGAGATGGTATTCCACATGATTGCTGTGCTGTTGCCAAAAGGTCATGAGGTGGCTGATAAGATGCCACTGTATGTCTCCTAGTTGATTGCAATTATGTTGCCAAGTGATTCCTTTGTAGTTACTTTACTGTTGGTAGATGGTTGCTACGCTGTTTCTAAAAGGTTATGAAGTGGTTGCTATGGAGTTGCTAAATAGAGCTATGGTGTTGCTAAATAGTGGGTACTCTTGTTGCTAGGTGGCTGATATTGTATTTCACGTGCTTACAACACTGTTGCCCAGAGGTTGTAAGGTGGTTGCTGTGGTATTGCTAGGTTGTTGGTAAGTGGTTTATATGGTGTTGATAGGTGGTTTGTAACTAGGTGTTGCAGGTGTATTTTGCAGTGTTGGTGAATAAGTGAACACTCACTAGGCGGCGGAGTCGTTGAGCTGGTACTCTCGGGATCGGCTGAAGCAGGCCTGAACTCCTCCATCTTTCCACAGTCGCTTTATCACTCCGGCCAGTTCAGCGGTCATGAAGCCCTCCTCCGCACTGCCCGCTAACACGAACAGCTGCCGCGCATCGTCCTAAAACACGCATATATACATCATCAGGATCAGCCAGCATGTGCAGACGTTCTGCTACATTTTTAAACATTGCTGTGAGGACTTGATTGTGTTCAGTGACAAGAGTTGGATGTTCAGCGGCTCACCTCATCCCCCTCATCGCCCCATGTATAGTTTCTATAAATATTTTTAGTAAGCAATTGCTATCCTTTAAGAAGTGCAGGCTAGTACAATATCCATGTACTTCATGTACTCCATGTTTTTTCCCTGTCTCCTTATATTTCCCAGCCATGTGCTTCCTTGTACATGGCCCTGTGTTGTTCTTCTTATCTCCTCCCTAGTCTCTAGTCATTTGTAACTCCACCCCCTCGTTTCCCTCTCCAGGAGTTTTCTGTTTCCTGTTCCACTTCCGTGTGTAATTATAGCCCCTTTGTTTCTGTGTTACCTTGTCGGTTCTTGTGTGTGTTGAACAACTGTTTTGGTTGCTAGTGATTATTTGTTGTTTTCTGTCTCAGTGCATCCTTATGTTAAGTTTTTTTTTTTGTTTTCTTGTTTATTACATTGGTGAGTGGTTGACATGCAAGAGTGTTGCTAGTTAGTTGCTATGGTATCCTGTGTGGTTTTTATGGTCTTGCTTTGCTATGGTTGCTATGGCTTTGTTAGGTGGTATTTGTGGAACCAGATTTTTGGTCTGGTGTTTCAGAAGAATATCAACTAGTAAGTGGTTGCATTGGTGCCCCATGTGGTTGGCTGTGTTTCTAGTGTAAAAAAAAAATTTTTGATTAAAAATCTGAGTACAATCCCTAATCACAAACAAATGGGGCAGAAAAAAAACAATATGTTGATTTACAATGTGCTACACACTAATAATGGTTGTGCATTGTTATACATATTATTTTTTTTTTCTTAATACTTTTTAAATTCTTATTTTTCTGTACACATTGATTTTGCTTTGCCACATATCTCACAGTTTTTAATATCAACAACTTGTCGGTCTGATTGTGTGATACGGCCATGGTTACAACTTTTTGATCAGAAGGACAGATTTTGCATAAACTTTACTATCATACAAATATTTCTCCATCCCCCAAATTACTGACATTAATTTTCACACATGCCCAAGCCATAGAATGTCTGATAAAAACAGTCACAGAAATGTACCTCGACCAGGGCAATAAACTGAGCTCTTGTCTTCGGTTCTACTGACCTGCACTTATCTATTTGTTGTTTTCTCATCCCTTGTTGCTCAAATTTTAGTTGCACAACCATTCTGTGTTTTTAGCTTCAGGAAATGGGCTTGTCTAGTTATTTTGGCACACAGCAGGGCGGGGCAGTGCCCGTGCCAGCGAGCCACTGAGGGAAAATCAGTCCCAGCAGAGTAATGAAGCTTCACTGGATCTGCATTAATAACACTCTCAATCTGCATCATCAGCCCAGTAAACACACTATCACTGCAGCCCTCATTAACACCCTCCACTACACACACACAAACACACACATTATCACTCTCTATCAGCTGCTACTCCATCACACTCTACCCCACCTCACACACACACACACAACTGAGCAGAAAGCACACAAACACTGATTTTCTTCAATATGTGTTCAAATACCCCTTAAAATATATATTAATAAGCTCTGTTTTTATAACTGCTTATCACTGTGGCTTTATTACTTCCTTCTAACTTAATGCAAAACTAGTTTTTTATCTTTTTGTCACTTTTAAATCACTAATGGACATACAGTATTTACACAATAGTATTGGGACACCTACACATTACACTTTTTTGGCATCCTATTTTAGACCCATAGGCATTAGTGTAGAGTCTGCCCCCTTTTCTCAGTTTCTACATAACAGATGACTGTGGCTCGAGCACACCAGTACTCAGTTGTACCTATAAGATAACACCTTAGAACTTATACAGGTGTGGACATTCCAATGCCATCCTTTTTAAAAAAATATTTTAAACTTTTATCCCATTTTATGCCAATTTACAAGACCAATTACCCAACCCACTCATTAGGACTCACTCTATCACTAGTGAAGACTAGGTGAAGACTAGCACATGCCTCCTCCGATACATGTGAAGTCAGCCACCACCTCTTTTGCAGCATTGCCAAGCAGCATTTTAACATACTCGGAGGAAAGCGCAGCGACTCGGTTCCGATACATCAGCTCACAGATGCCTTGTGCTGAGTGCCATCACCCTTTGGAGTAATGAGGGAGAAGAGCACATCTACCCACCCAGAGAGAGCAAAGCCAATTGTGCTCTCTCAGGACTCCGGCAGCTGATGGCAAGCTACATGAACGGGATACGAACCCAATGACATCCAAACCTGAAGATCCAACATCTACTGGCTAGAATGCTGTGGCTGTTTATGATCCAATCAGCAACATTTAACCCAAACCTGAAGACCCAAAACCACCAAAAAAAAAACAAATCTAATGTGGCTGTTAATGATCTGATCAGCAACATTTAACCCAAAACAGAAGATCCGATATCTAACGGCTAGATTGCTGTGGACATTTATGATCCGATTAGCAACATTTAACCAAAACTTGGAGACCCAAAACCTAACAACTAAGCTAATGTGGCTGTTAATGATCCGATCAGCAACATTTAACCCAAAACAGAAGATCCGATATCTAACAGCTAGATTGTTGTGGCCATTTATGATCAGATTAGCAACATTTATCCCAAACATGAAACACCCAACCTTCCCAAATACACTAATCATCCCCCAAAAAATTATCTTAAGTTTGTTTTTTTAAAACATCGGTATTTAGAAAAGAGCCATTGTATTGAAATGTGCATCAGTATCAGCAGTTCTGTATCAAAATCATCAGATCAGGATTAAAAACATGTGGATCAGCCCACCACTAGTAATCTTATATTATTATTTTTTTTCCTGTAGCAACAGAACTGAATGAAACTACTGAATTCGGTGATTAAGAGGTGTGTCCCAAAATGTGTGTCCATATAGTGCATGTTTAATCAGAACAGCCCTCCCTCTTCCTCACCGCTCTCGCCGCGTCCCCGAAGTCGATCTTTAGGCGGCCCATGGCGCGGATGATGGCGATGATGGACTGGATGGTGTTGCTGTAAACCACAGCCTTATACTGCTTACACTCCTCCTCCGAGTAACCAGCCTCGTGGATGATTCTAGAGAGAGAGAGAGAGAGAGATAGAGAGAGAGAGAGAGAGAGAGATATGGAGAATATGTAAAAGAGCGAGAGAGAGATACACTCCTGATTTTCAGATAAAGACACAGAGCTTCGTTTAACTTACTTCATCTGCTTCACTATCGTACTCTTCCCCGACTCCCCCGCACCTGAAAGAGAGAGAGAGAGATAGAGAGAGTTAGTTCATTGTGACATGGTGGCTTTGGCATTCCATCATGTTGCTATTGTATATGGCTGCTATGGTGTTACTAGGTGGTTGCTAAAATGTTGGTAGGTGGTTGCTATGACATCCTAGGTGGCTGATATGATATGATGATGTGGTGTCGTTTAGTGTTTGCTACGGCATCTCAGGCGGTTGTTAAGTGGTTGCTGTGGTATCTTGTGTGGTTGGATGGGAGTAACTTGTAACCTGTGTATTTGTATCACTGTGACATAAGAAGGGTGCCAACTATTCATGCTATACAAGTACAAGTCACATTATACTGTAAGCCCAGATAAGTTGAATTAACTTAAAAAAACTGAGGAAACTGGTTGCCTTAATTTAATTAAGCTAATTTAGCTAATTAAATTTTTAAGCAATGTTTAATGAAAAACTGAGTAAATTACACTAATAATTATGCTAATGAATAATATGTATGCCTATATTGTATGTGCAATTCATTGTTTTTTATTTTTTTTTGTTATATTAATTTCTCTACATAATAATTCTACCTTAAGTGTTATAGTCAGGAGAATAAAATATATTTGTATTTAGTTTGTGAAATACAAATTTGATATACTCATAGAAATTTAAATGAACAAAAATGCTATAGAGAAAAAGGTACAGCCCAGAGCCAACACAGTTAGCAGCTCAGAAAGCAAGGCTTGTTCTTACAGCCTACAACATAGAGGCCAGACAGTTAATCATAGTATATGATCTACAAGTTTACCTAAGGTAGCCTGGAATTAATCACTTCACACTAGGGGCGGGGGATATGGCCCTAAAATAATATCACGATATTTCATGGTATTTTCGCAATAACGATACTCTTGGTGATATGACAAAACACTAAATTAAAAAAAAAAAAATACATTTTATTATTGCATACAACTGAGATATAAAAAAATACAAGAATTTTATTAGAATGATATTATTAGAATGACACTAATAATATCAAGCACTCCAAATATCTCCATATATCCAGGATTAAAGTAAAAAAATGAAACTGGACATATAATCTGTCTCTTGTTGATATATAATAGAAAATGAGAACAGTGTGAATTGTTATTTTGCTAAAAACAGCAAAAAAATAGTAGCCTGATGTGATAATTAGGGGTGGATGATATGGCACCATATTTCAGGATATAATATCGTTCACGATATTATCATTCAAAATATTGGCGATATTCACACTAATGGTGAATGTCAGAAACTGGGGGGCACACCCAGTATGCAAATAGATTGTGACAGAAGCCAATAGTAAACAAAAAGCCAATAGCAACAGACTAAACTCACTTATTATAAGTTGGTTCAACTCAAAGATCTTCATTTACATTGTGGGCTTACAGTAAAGTGTTGCTTATTGGTTGCTGTTGTACCCCAGTGTATTGACAGTGTATTTGTATCAGGGCAGGACGATATGGCCAACATCCTATATCAAACTATATTTCTCAATTTCGGGCAATACAATAATATAATTCTGATATCAATATGAACAATATAAAAGCCACAGAAAAACTGCAAGCATGCCCAAAATGGGTACCTACAAACTTATTACAAATAAGATGTTGGCATATTAATGTTGTAATTAATAAATACTGAAATATCAGAAAAATCATCATCACCTTTATTGAAAATTTTTTATCACAATATACAGCTCAGGAAAAAAATAAGATGATTTCAGTTTCTGAATCAGTTTTTCTGATTTTGCTATTTATAAATGTATATGTTTGAGTAAAATGAACATTGTTGTTGTCACGTCTGGTGCTGTTAGCTCCTCTGTCCCTTCCACACCAAGCTCTAACGGAGGTTCTCAGGTCTACACTACCCAGAATGCACCACCCGCTGACATCACGCACTCACCTGATCACGTGACACCTCACCTGCTTCCTCCAGGAAGTCCCGAATACTGATTACTGGCACTATAAAGGTGCACGCCAAACAGACTACCACGCCGCGTATTGTAGGTTCTCCTCTTTACAAAGCGTTACTTATCTATTGTCTCAGTTTACTTTGTGTATGACCTTGCTTTTGTTTTCTCGACGCCGATTATTGCCTTTGCCTCTGATACTGGATTGTTTGTGTATGACTTGGACTGTGTTTTCACTACTGCCTCTTGGATTACCTCTGATACTGGATTGCTCGTGTGTGAACTCTGGACTGGTTATCGTTTATGGTATGGTTTTGCCTTCATTACTCTGTTTACTGGTGATCACCCATTTCTCTGTATCGACTCTGATTACATCTGTTTATTCTTATAATAAACACATTTTGATTTTATCAGTATCTGCACGTGTCTGCCATTCTGTACATACCATGACAGTTGTTTTATTCTATAAACTACAGACAATGTTTATCCCAAATTCCAAATAAAAATAGAGCATTTATTTGCAGAAAATGAGAAATAGCTGAAATAATAAAAAAGATGCAGAGCTTTCAGATCTCAAATAATGCAAAGTAAATAAATTCATATTCATAAAGTTTTAAGAGTTAAAAAATCAATATTTCAGTTTTTAGTTTTCATGCATCTTGGCATGTTCTCCACCAGTCTTACTCACTGCTTTTGGATAAATTTATGCCACTCCTGGTGCAAAAATTCAAGCAGTTCAGTTTGGTTTGATGGCTTGTGATCATCCATCTTCCTCTTGATTACATTCCAGAGGTTTTTAATTTGGTAAAATCTAAGAAAGGTATCATTTTTAAGTGGTATATTGATATTATATTGTATTTGTCTCACTGTGCTTACATCAGGTGTGGAATTAATTTCTACAGTAGGTGAGGAACTCTGGAACTAGTCCCAGTGTAGAAGTACTGCCAGTAGAACTGTTGGTTTATCTGGAGCAGATAAACCAACAGTATATATTTGTCCAGTGTTCTCGTATCGCTGTATCCATACCAATATAAAACTACAAAACTGCTGAACTGATAACACTGAGCAACACCTAAATCACTTTAGTGCTTAGTGTGGGGTTCCCTTTTCACTGTGAATAAATGGTGAGAGTGAGATTAATAGAAAGTGTGAGTGTGAAAGAGAGAGACAGAGATACACAGAGAGATAGAGAGAGAGAGAGAGAGAGAGAGAGAGAGAGATAATGTAACAGCTGTTATCAGCTGTTAGGAGTACAGCAGCACCCACTGCGGAAAACAAAACAAAACACAGCTCTAATTTCCACTAAAGTGTTTCTGAATACGGAAACAGACGACAGTCTCTAAAGACCGAACCCAACAGAACCGAGAAAACACTACAATCTCACACTGAGAGAAAACCTGCTGCAGCAGAGCCACAGGATTAGTTTATCAGAGTAGGAAACAGCAGAACAACCGCCGTGACAAAATATTACACAGATAACACCACAGCTGTAGATCGACAGCATTTCAATTATTAACCAATATATCAAACATTATTTTATTACATTACTCTGCAATATAGATATTACAGTCTGTCAGAATGAGTGTCTGTATCATATGAACATTATAAAGCATTATAGAGCTCCCGCTATGCTTTCTTTAGTATATTACAGTATGTCAGAATGAGTGTCTGTATCATATGAACATTATAGAGCATTAAAGAGCTCTCGCTATGCTTTCTGTAGTATATTACAGTCTGTCAGAATGAGTGTCTGTATCATATGAACATTATAGAGCATTATAGAGCTCCTGCTATGCTTTCTGTAGTATATTACAGTCTATCAGAATGAGTGTCTGTATTATATGAACATTATAGAGCTCCCGCTATGCTTTCTGTATTACAGTCTGTCAGAATGAGTGTCTGTATCATATGAACATTATAGAGCATTATAGAGCTCCCGCTATGCTTTCTGTAGTATATTACAGTTTTTCAGAATGAGTGACTGTATCATATGAACATTATAGAGCATTATGGAGCTCCCGCTATGCTTCCTTTGGTATATTTCAGTCTGTCAGAATGAGTGTCTGTTTCACATGAACATTATAGAGCATTATAGAGCTCCCGCTATGCTTCCTTTGGTATATTTCAGTCTGTCAGAATGAGTGTCTGTTTCATATGAACATTATAGAGCATTATAGAGCTCCCGCTATGCTTTCTGTCCCATATTACAGTCTGTCAGAATGAGTGTCTGTATCATATAAACATTATAGAACATTATAGAGCTCTCCCTATGCTTTGTGTAGTACATTAAAGTCTGTCAGAATGAGTGTATGTATCATATGAACATTATAGAGCATTAAAGAGCTCCGGCTATGCTTTCTGTAGTATATTACAGTCTGTCAGAATGAGTGTCTGTATCATATTAACATTATAGAGTATTATAGAGCTCTCGCTATGCTTTCTGTAGTATATTACAGTCTGTCAGAATGAGTGTCTGTATCATATGAACATTATAGAGCATTATAGAGCTCTCACTATGCTTTCTGTGGTACATTACAGTGTGTCTGAATGAGTGTCTGTATTATATGAACATTATAGGGCATTATAGAGCTCCCGCTATGCTTTCTGTACTATATTACAGTCTGACAGAATGAGTGTCTGTATCATATGAACATTAAAGAGCATTATAGAGCTCCAGCTATGCTTTCTGTAGTATATTTCAGTCTGTCAGAATGAGCGTCTGTATCATATGAACATTATAAAGTATTATAGAGCTCCCGCTATGCTCTCTGTAGTGTATTACAGTCTGTCAGAATGAGTGTCTGTATCATATTAACATTATAGAGTATTATAGAGCTCTCGCTATGCTTTCTGTAGTATATTACAGTCTGTCAGAATGAGTGTCTGTATCATATGAACATTATAGAGTATTATAGAGCTCTCGCTATGCTTTCTGTAGTATATTACAGTCTGTCAGAATGAGTGTCTGTATCATATGAACATTATAGAGCATTATAGAGCTCTCACTATGCTTTCTGTGGTACATTACAGTCTGTCTGAATGAATGTCTGTATTATATGAACATTATAGGGCATTATAGAGCTCCCGCTATGCTTTCTGTACTATATTACAGTCTGACAGAATGAGTGTCTGTATCATATGAACATTAAAGAGCATTATAGAGCTCCAGCTATGCTTTCTGTAGTATATTTCAGTCTGTCAGAATGAGCGTCTGTATCATATGAACATTATAGAGCATTATAGAGCTCCCGCTATGCTTCCTTTGGTATATTTCAGTCTGTCAGAATGAGTGTCTGTTTCATATGAACATTATAGAGCATTATAGAGCTCCCGCTATGCTTTCTGTCCCATATTACAGTCTGTCAGAATGAGTGTCTGTATCATATGAACATTATAGAGCATTAAAGAGCTCCGGCTATGCTTTCTGTAGTATATTACAGTCTGTCAGAATGAGTGTCTGTATCATATTAACATTATAGAGTATTATAGAGCTCTCGCTATGCTTTCTGTAGTATATTACAGTCTGTCAGAATGAGTGTCTGTATCATATGAACATTATAGAGCATTATAGAGCTCCCGCTATGCTTTCTGTAGTATATTACAGTCTGTCAGAATGAGTGTCTGTATCATATGAACATTATAGAGCATTATAGAGCTCCCGCTATGCTTCCTGTGGTATATTTCAGTCTGTCAGAATGAGTGTCTGTTTCATATGAACATTATAGAGCATTATAGAGCTCCCGCTATGCTTTCTGTAGTATATTACAGTCTGTCAGAATGAGTGTCTGTATCATATGAACATTATAGAGCATTATACAGCTCCTGCTATGCTTTCTGTACTATATTACAGTCTGTCAGAATGAGTGTCTGTATCATATGAACATTATAGAGCATTATAGAGCTCCCGCTATGCTTTCTGTAGTATATTACAGTCTGTCAGAATGAGTGTCTGTATCATATGAACATTATAGAGCATTATAGAGCTCCCGCTATGCTTCCTGTGGTATATTTCAGTCTGTCAGAATGAGTGTCTGTATCATATGAACATTATAGAGCATTATAGAGCTCCCGCTATGCTTTCTGTAGTATATTACAGTCTGTCAGAATGAGTGTCTGTATCATATGAACATTATAGAGCATTATACAGCTCCTGCTATGCTTTCTGTACTATATTACAGTCTGTCAGAATAAGTGTCTGTATCATATGAACATTATAGAGCATTATAGAGCTCTCGGTATGCTTTCTGTAGTGTATTACAGTCTGTCAGAATGAGTGTCTGTATCATATGAACATTAAAGGGCATTATAGAGCTCCAGCTATGCTTTCTGTAGTGTATTACAGTCTGTCAGAATGAGCGTCTGTATCATATGAACATTATAGAGCATTATAGAGCTCCTGCTATGTTTTCTGTAGTGTATTACAGTCTGTCAGAATGAGTGTCTGTATCATATGAACATTATAGAGCACTATAGAGCTCCCGCTATGCTTTCTGCAGTATATTATGGTCTGTCAGAGCATAAACAGAGCAATAACACATTTCATTGTTTAACCTTGACTCCATCTGCTATCAGAAATAAGACACACTTTTTGTTGTTCCAGTTTTGTGGAAAAAAAAACGCTGATCTGAATAAAGAGTAGGTGCACACACACACACACACACACACACACACACACACATCTCAGCAGACTACACAGCAGACTTTTCAACTATTATCAACTCAGCAGGTGTGATGCCACTGTGCATAAATCTCCCTCCAGCGATAAAACACCTGTGCTGAATGTGTATGCTGAGTATGTGTGTGTGTGTGTGTGTGTGTGTGTGTGTTTGTTGTTTTCAGAGAGTAATTTATGCAGGGTTCTGCTCCTCTGATTCACTCTGCTGATATCATCAGGCGGCTAAAAACATCAAAGGCTTTCTGTAAGGACAACAGGGTGGGACACACACACTCATACTCACGCACACGCACACACACACACACTTGCTGGACTATTTCCCAAGTTTTACCCTAAAGACATAACAGAGTACTGTTTTTTACAACTCACAGTGAGAGCTAGCCAGGCTAGTTAGAGTAACTGAGGGAGGTAGATTGAAGCAAAGAGTAAGGCATAGGGAGTGTAGAGTAAAGAAGAGCAATGTACAGTAAGTAAGGGCTAGGTACACTGAAATAGAAGTGGATTAGAGTGAATGTAGAGTGAGTGTAGAGTGAGGTAGAGTGAATATAAAGTTAGGTGGAGGTAAGGTGTAGCAGAGTGACATCAGTGTGAGAGTAGAGTGAGGTTGGATGAAGTAGAGTAAAGTCAAAATGAGGTTAAGACTGAGGTAAAGTAGTGTAAAATAGAGTGAGTGTAGATTAAGGTAGAGTGAGTGTAGAGTTAAGTGATGTCAGAGTGAGGTAGATTGAGGGTAGTGTGAGGTAGGATGTAGTAGAGTGAGGTCAGAGTGAGGTAGAGCTAGGTAGGATGTAGTAGAGTGAGGTCAGAGTGAGGTAGAGCTAGGTAGGATGTAGTAGAGTGAGGTAGAGCTAGTTAGGATGTAGTAGAGTGAGGTCAGAATGAGGTAGAGCTAGTAAGGATGTAGTAGAGTGAGGTCAGAGTGAGGTAGAGCTAGTTAGGATGTAGTAGAGTGAGGTCAGAGTGAGGTAGAGCTAGTTAGGATGTAGTAGAGTGAGGTCAGAGTGAGGTAGAGCTAGGTAGGATGTAGTAGAGTGAGGTCAGAGTGAGGTAGAGCTAGTTAGGATGTAGTAGAGTGAGGTCAGAGTGAGGTAGAGCTAGTTAGGATGTAGTAGAGTGAGGTCAGAGAGAGGTAGGGCTAGTTAGGATGTAGTAGAGTGAGGTCAGAATGAGGTAGAGCTAGTAAGGATGTAGTAGAGTGAGGTCAGAGTGAGGTAGAGCTAGTTAGGATGTAGTAGAGTGAGGTCAGAGTGAGGTAGAGCTAGGTAGGATGTAGTAGAGTGAGGTCAGAGTGAGGTAGAGCTAGTTAGGATGTAGTAGAGTGAGGTCAGAGTGAGGTAGAGCTAGGTAGGATGTAGTAGAGTGAGGTCAGAGTGAGGTAGAGCTAGTTAGGATGTAGTAGAGTGAGGTCAGAGAGAGGTGGAGCTAGTTAGGATGTAGTAGAGTGAGGTCAGAGAGAGGTAGAGCTAGTTAGGATGTAGTAGAGTGAGGTCAGAGTGAGGTAGAGCTAGGTAGGATGTAGTAGAGTGAGGTCAGAGAGAGGTAGAGCTAGTTAGGATGTAGTAGAGTGAGGTCAGAATGAGGTAGAGCTAGTTAGGATGTAGTAGAGTGAGGTCAGAATGAGGTAGAGCTAGTTAGGATGTAGTAGAGTGAGGTCAGAGAGAGGTAGAGCTAGTTAGGATGTAGTAGAGTGAGGTCAGAATGAGGTAGAGCTAGTTAGGATGTAGTAGAGTGAGGTCAGAGAGAGGTAGAGCTAGTTAGGATGTAGTAGAGTGAGGTCAGAATGAGGTAGAGCTAGTAAGGATGTAGTAGAGTGAGGTCAGAGTGAGGTAGAGCTAGTTAGGATGTAGTAGAGTGAGGTCAGAGTGAGGTAGAGCTAGTTAGGATGTAGTAGAGTGAGGTCAGAGAGAGGTAGAGCTAGTTAGGATGTAGTAGAGTGAGGTCAGAATGAGGTAGAGCTAGTAAGGATGTAGTAGAGTGAGGTCAGAGTGAGTTAGAGCTAGTAAGGATGTAGTAGAGTGAGGTCAGAGTGAGGTAGAGTGAATTACAGTGAGTGTAGAGTAAGGGAAAATAAATGTAAAGTTAGTAAGTAAAATGAGGTTAGTAAAATGAGGTTAGAGTGAGGTACAGTGTAGTAGAGTGAGGTTAGAGTGAGGTAGGGTGAAGTAAAGTGAGGGTAGAATGAGGTAGGGTATAGTAGAGTGAGGGTAGAGAGAGGTAGAGTGTAGTAAAGTGAGGTAAGGTGTAGTAGAGTAAGGTTAGAGTGAGTTAGAATGTAGTAAAGTGAAGTTAGAGTGAGTTAGGGTGTAGTTAAGTGAGATTAGAGTGAGGTAGGGTGAAGTAGAGTGAGGGTAGAGTGAGGTAGGGTGTAGTAAAGTGAGGGTAGAATGAGGTAGGGTGTAGTAGAGTGAGGCTAGAGTGAGCTAGGGTGTAGTTGAGTGAGGTTAGAGTGAGGTAGGGTGTAGTAGAGTGAGGCTAGAGTGAGGTAGGGTGTAGTTGAGTGAGGTTAGAGTGAGGTAGGGTGTAGTAGAGTGAGGCTAGAGTGAGGTAGGGTGTAGTAGAGTGAGGTTAGAGTGAGGTAGTGTGTAGTAAAATGAGGGTAGAGTGAGGTACGTTGTAGTAGAGTGAGGTTAGAGTGAGGTTGAATGTAGTAGAGTGAGGCAGAAATTCACAGTAAACTCTTACACCACACTACGTATTGTTTTTGAAGTTTCTGCTCAAAACATCCTCCAGTTTGAGAGTCAGGAACATTAGTGCTGCAACATTAAGCCCAGAAAGCCCACCCCCTTCCCTTATCCAGCACCAGCCCACCACTACATCCGGCACTGATTTTCTCACACTGCCCAGCAGCTCACTGTGATCCTGACTGATTAGCGGCTTGCAGCATTAGTCTGATAAATTAGCTGAAATCTGAACTTTGGCTTCGGCAGCGACTGAAATAATTCATTAGGAAATAAAATTCTGCAGCTGAAACAGTGCGGTCTACACTGTGTGTACTTTCACTGAACCTCAAACCAGGAAATCACATGTCAGGCCCACAGAGATATGAGTGATTGTGAAAGGCACTGAAGGGTGATGAACTGGTGAAGGAATAGTAGCTTAATTACACAAATATTGGCTGATAGTATGGCTGCACGATATATCGTTTAAGCATCGTCATTGCGATGTGCACATGTGCAATATTTTGCTTCTTGATAAAAGAAGCAGATACACAGCGCTGTCTCTGTGTCTGTGTGAGTGACAGGCTGCTGCTGCCTGAGAAGAGAGAGCGGCAGGGGGAGCGCAAGGGGGGAGCACATGGTTGGGCACATGCTTCTAAACGCACGTGTCAAAGACTGTGCACCTCAGTCCAGCACAGTTTTGCACAGCTGATATTTCCAGTTACAGCTGAATTCATGTTTTTAATCCCAGAAAAACGCTCTTATTTACCTTTTAAAAAGTCATTTAAATGCCTGATTAAAGGGCCGATTACTGTTGTTTTGCTGTTTTCCTCAGGTTTTTAGTGCTCGGCGCTGACTCAGCTCTTGATCGGTCCCGGATGCGAGACAGCAAGCCGGTGGGGGCGGGGCTGATGACATCATGGGCCCTGCATTGTTTAATATCGCGATATATATTGTCAAAAAAAGAACATTTGCAATGTATTTGTAATGCAATTGTAATATCGTGCAGCCCCTAGCTGTTTGCCCTTTAAAACGTCCTTTTAGAACTGCTTCATCTTCTGAAATTTCCTCTTAGCACTGCATCACTGCATTATCCTGTAAAATGTCCTTTTAGCACTGCTTTGTCCACTAAAACTGCATTTTAGCACTGCAACATCCTGTAAAAATCCTTTTATCACTGCTTTAGCATATAAAATGTCCTTTTAGTATCGCTTCATTCACTGAAACCGTTTAGCACTGCTTGATCCTCAGGAACTTCTTTTTAGCACTGCCTCATCCTGTAAAAAATCATTGTAGCACTGCTTCATCCTCTGGAACTTTCTTTTAGCACTGCATCATCCTGTAAAAAATCCTTTTAGCCATGCTTCAGCATCTAAAACTTACTTGTAGTATTGTTTCATCCTCTAAACTGTCCTTTTAGCACTGCTTCACTCTGTAAAAATTCCTTTTAACACTGCTTTAGTATCTAAAACATCATTTCAGCACTGCATCATCATGGAAAAAAATCCTTTTAGTACTGCTTCAGCATCTAAAATGTATTTTTAGTATTGCTTGATCCTCTAAACTGTCCTTTTAACACTGCTTCATTCTGTAAAAAATACTTTTAACACTGCTTTAATATCTAAAACATCCTTTTAGCACTGAATCATCCTCTGAAACTCCCTTTTGTACTCTTTTAGTCTCTATAACACTATAAAACTTCCTCATCCTTTAAAACGTTATTTTTGCATTGCTTCATCCTCTAAAACTACCTTTTAGCACTACTTAATCCTGTCAAACTTCCTTTTAACACTTCTCTAGTCTCTATTACTTAATTCTAGAACCTCTTCATGCTTTAAAACATTCTTTTATCACTGCCCCTTTCCCTGAAATGCCCTTTTAACACTGCTTCAGGATCTAAATCATCCTTATAGCACTGCATCATCCTCTTTCAGTCTCAAAAATCTGTTTTGGTACTGCTTTAGTCACTTAAACTTCCTTTTCAGTGTCTAAATTCTCTCTTAGCCCTACTTCATCCTTTGCCCTCTTCTTTGATGAACTGCTTCAACCTCTTTAACTCCTTTTCAGCACTGATATATCCTTTAAGATTTGTTTTAGCCTGTAAAACTTTATTTTATCTCTACTTCAAGCTTACACACTGTCTTTTAGCACTAAAAAACTCACTCATGTAATATGTGTATGTGTTTTCAGCACACCCATGCTACATATTTAATGTGGTGTGTGTGTGTTAGATCGTATTACAGTACTTCAGTTTCCTGTTATCTGTGTATTGTGTAATGTGAACAGCTGTGTAACACAGAGAGAAAGTACGGGAGGAGAAGAGTAGATGTGTAGATGTGGGTAATGGAGACTTGGGGCAGACAGGCGGTCAGATGAAGGAGTGTAGAGGTGAAGGGGACTGCAGTACACAATGCAGCACTCACCCTGCTTTACATTCACTAAATACATCCCCCCCTCTGTTCATGTAACCAGAAGATTGCACCGGATAAAAAAGCCCAGGTGGATAATGGCAAGTTTAGCAAGAACACTCCAAAAGTGTGTTTTAAGCTAAAGCTCTTTTAGATCAGTTCATATTCAGAGCTGCAAAATCCAGCTGTAAAGATCCAGAGAAACAGCTCAACTCCAGACATGGAAAACTCTGAAGAACAGCTCAAACTTAGATCTGTAAAAGTCTATAAGAACAGCTCGCATCTAGAGATGTACATTGTAGTTTAAAAGATACATAGAAACAGCTCAATTCCAGACCAGCTAAAGTCTATAAGAACAGCTCAATTCCAGACCCGCAAAAGTCTACAAGAACAGCCTACATCCAGATGCATAAACATCTGCAAGAACAGCTCACACCCAGATCTGTTAAGGCATATAAGAACAGCTCACATCTGGACATGTAAAATTTAGTTTAAAAGGTACATAGGAAGAGCTCAATTTCAGGCCTGCAAAATCTGAAAAAACAGATCACATCTAGAGCTGTAAAAGTCTAAAAGAACAGCTCAGACATGTGAACATCTACAAGAACAGCTCACACTCAGATCTGTAAAAGTGTATAAAAACAGCGGACATTCTTAAATGTACAATCTACTTTATAAAATACACACAGGGACAGCTCAATTACAGACCCGCAAAAGTCTATAAGAACAGCTTGTATCCAGATCCGTAAACATCTATAAGAACAGCTAACCTACACCTTTTAAAGTCTATAAGAACAGTTCACAACCAGAAATTTAAAATCTAGTTCAAAAGATACATAAGAACAGCTAATTTCCAGGCCTACAAAAGTCTGAAAGTACAGATCACAGCTCCAAAAGGCTAAAAGAACAACTCATATCTAGAGCTGTAAAAATCTATAAGAACAGTTCACACCCAGAAACGTAAGATCTAGTGTTAAAGCTCTATATGAACAGCTCACATCCAGAGCTCCAAAAGGCTGTAAGAACACCTCCCATCCAGAACTGTAAACATCTATAAGAACAGCTCACACCTAGATCTGTAAAAGTCTGTAAGAACAGCTCACATTCTAAAATGTACAATCTAGCTCAAAACATACATAAGAACAGCTCAATTACAGACCTGTAAAAGTCTAAAAGACAGCTCACATCTGGACATGTAAAATCTAGTTCAAAAGATACATAAGAACAGCTCAATTCCAGGCCTGCAAAAGTCTAAAAGAACAGCCCACACCCAGATCTGTATACATCTAAAATAACAGCTCACACCCAGATCTATTAAAGTCTATAAGAACAGCTCACATCCAGAGATATACAATCTACTTTCAAAGCTCCATACGAACAGCTCACATCCAGAGCTGTACAATCCAGCTCTAAAATTCTATAGGATCAGCTAAATTCCACAGTTTTAAAGCTCTATAAGATCAGTTTACAGATGTACAATCTGTACAATTTAGAGGAAAAGCCTGAATCCAGCGCAAGCCATCTATTAGCATCCACATTAACAGCTCAATTTTAGATCTGTAAAATTCACATCCAGAGATGAACCATCTAACTCTAAAGATCTATGTGAACAGCTCACATATAAAGAACAATGGTATACAATCCATTGTTATTCGAGCTTAAGGATTACTAAACTAAACACCTCCACATGGTTTGATGAGAGAGTGTGATGATATGGGTGTGTAGTTAGCAGCATGCTAATTGGTGGGGTATTAGTTTCCACTACTCATCAGCTACGATATCTGTACTAATTCTTTGAAATGATCTGTAGTGTCTAAAAGTGTCACACAGGATCAGAAAACAACAGTAGCAGAAAACAACAGGAGCAGAAACCAACAGCGAGGTTTAAGCACCAATCAGACATCAATCCCCTTAGCAGACAGATGCATTTAAAACCCCTCCATCTGTTTACAGCTAGGCCTGTCGCAATATTTAAGTTATCGACTTATAGCATGATCATTTTTTTAATCGTGATCCTTTTTTACGACGCCGATAATAGCCGCTGGATTTCCTCATAGGTTTGTTAACATTAGAATGAAGCGCAGCTAGATTCCAGTCGCGCTGTGCTGCTCTCTCTCCGGCTCTTGACAAATCTGTCAGACAGCGTCATCTATATATGGCGATATGACAAAACTGAATGAAAAAATTATATTAAGAATACACTACTGCAGCAAAATGAAAATTACATTGTATTACTGCATACGATATAATATGGCACACCTCTAAATGAGATAATAAAAAATTAAATAATTTTTTACAGATTTGTAACAGAAGTTAGTGATCCAGAATGTATTCGCACTAATAATGCACTCCAAATATCTGCATGTATCCAGGATTAAAGTAAAATAAATGATACTGGACAGTAGGGGTGTCACGATTCTCTAAATCCTCGATTCGATTTTATTTCTGATTTTAGGGTCACGATTCGATTCGATTTTCTTTTTTTTACAGCAGAGAGGCCTGTGCCAGTTTTAGATTAGTCTATGGTCAGTCATTGGTTTGATTCATCAAATGTACAATATCTTATTTCAAAAGGTGGGCTTGATATAAGTGATGCAAAGTGATACAAGTGATCTGTAATACACCCCATTGGGCACTAATGGTCAAATTTAAATAATTTAATTAAGATATATAAGCAATGCCATCTAGTGTTTTTTTTTTGGTAGCAGCAGTGTGCACTTAGTGCTGGACGATATGGCCAAAATTTATATCACGATATATTCCTTAAATTTCGGTCGATACGATATAATTTCGATATCGATATAAATACTTTGAAGGCCTCAGAAAACTGCTAAGAAGCCCTGCAATCCCTGCAGCACTGCGAATTTAAATTATTATATAACTGTGTATTTGCACTTTTTGTATTGCTGGCATCAGATACCCTCATTATATGCACATCTATCTATCTATCTACCTATCTATCTATCTATCTATCTATCTAATGGAAATCTGTACCTACTACTGTCTGAAAATTTAATTTAAGACTTTGAAACCTCCTTTCACAAAAACTTTAATACTTTAGAAATAAAAGTAGTCAAAATAAATGAATGCTCAATATTATTTGCATATAGCAAAATAATAACATGACATCCCTGTCAAACATAAGCCTATATAACTATTACCAATAAAAATAACTTTAAATTACAACAGAGGCAGAGCTTCTTATTCTTTGTGAACAAATTTAACAGATTAAAACAAGTGTTTCAACTAGGATGTAGAATACAAGAAGCCTTTATATACGTAAAAGCAACAATATTTTCCCGTCAAATAAACAAACCTACAGGCTCTATCAACTATGAATAACTTAGTTACAACATGAGCTATAAAAGTGCTTCAGTCAGTATAAGAAAAATATTGTATGTAGTGGAGTTGCTTGAAGTGGTGGAACAGATTAGATGTATTAACATTACCGCTGCTGGTCGGCTGCACTCTCCGGCACAATGTGCAGCAAAGCGGAAAGGGAGCGGACCCGCGGCCGGCCTCGAGGATCCGGGACCGACCGAATCGAGTCTACCTTAGCCTTGGATCCCCTCGTCCCGGCTCTGTTTGGCTCCAGCGCGAGACATATGTGCTGAGTAGCGAAGCGGACCCGAGCCTAGCCATTTTAACCTAGCCTTGCCTAGCCTAGCCTAGCCTATTTGGCTACGTGCCTGTGTGGTTACGTCATCACGCACTGACGTAGCCCAGCTACGGGGGCTGAATGTGTTGAGCTCTGCGGCGAACTGACGCCAGTAAAAAACGCCTGTCCGTGATTCTAATACATATCGATATACCACAAAACTGATATCACCGTTATTGAAACATTTCTTATCGCGATAAATACCGATATCGAATTATTGTCCAGGCCTATGTGCACTATTAAAATAAATAATTAAAAAAATACAGGAACAGTCATGTTCAAAATAATAGATCAATTAGATCCTTAACAAACTAAACTCTATCCTACTATAACAGTTAAACATGAAAAATAAGACTTTAAGACTTTTTCGTTCCCTGAGAATGACAAGTTTTTTTTTCTTTAATAAAGATATATTATTAACTTTATCTGAGAGAAAGGTGCTCCTTAAGGTAGCAAAACTATTAACATATTTGAGGCTAGACAAAACAACTGTTATTTTTATATTTTCAAGTTTTTCTTTAAGAAGATGAGAATGTCCACATTCTCTGGATAAAGTGCTGTTCTTTGAGCTACAGCGTGCTGCTCCATTTGCGGGAGGGATCATCGATCCTCTTTTTGACTTCGATGCTCGAAACCATGACATAATTTTGCACCCCTACTGGACAGATATAATCTGTCTTTTGTAGATATATAATGGGAAATGAAAACAGTGTGAATTTTTCTTTTGCTAAAAACAGCAAAAAAGTAGTACCCTGATGTGATAATTAGGGGTGGGTGATACGACACAATATTTTAGGGTATAATATCGTTCACAATATTCAAAAATGTTGGGGATATTATCATGTACAATATGGTATGGCACACCCCTAGTGGAGATGTTAGCTTGCGAACATATTCGAGGCTAATAAGACTTTCTTAAAACTAAACAGCTTTTAAATAGTTTTATAGTTCCACGGCTCCGGTGTGTGAGAGTATTTTGGCTTTAAGCCAAATGAGCGAGGAGAACCCATCACTGAGAATGAGCCGGTATGTTGACTTTGTTTCAAAACAATGGAAACGAAGCTGAGAACTCATTTAAAGCACAACCATCCAGCCCAATTTTCCGAGCTGAATATTAAATATGAATATTGTTATTCCAAAAATATGCTGCCTTAAGCCCCACACGCTAAACATGCTGGTGTTCTTTGCTCAGAATTTTTCTGACAGTTACGTTAAAAAAAATAATTTATAGCAAGAGCTCTGGTCTGCTGAGAATCTGTGTCTTTGATCATATGGACACGTGTGTTTTACAGCATATACATATATGATCAGAAAAAGGAATCTGCAAGTGCCTGTGTATTATGTCCAAAGTTAAAAAAGGGTTAAATTAATGTCAATGTTACTTCAATCTATATGTTGTTTCTTTATATTTTTTAATAAAGGTCTGTTTAATATTTAATGCAGTTTAGCAGTTTTCACAGAACCTACAGATTCCCAGGGTGGTTGTACTTCATTTGTTTTATTTATTTAGGATATTAAAGTATTTTATATATTGGAAGCTCAATTTCTGCTCTTAATAATAAAAAGTTAGTTTCATGTTAAAAAAGTGAAATAGTATTATTATGCTAGTATACAGGGGATGGATAATGAAACTGAAACACCTGGTTTTAGACCACAATAATTTAGGTTTAAGTTTAAGTTTTATGTTTTTTGGATACAATCCGGGTTAGCACCTGAACATCCCTTTCAGACAGCTTCCTCTTACAGCGTCCACAGTTAATCCTGTTGGATGTGGTTGGTCCTTCTTGGTGGTATGCTGACATTACCCTGGATACCGTGGCTCTCGATACATCACAAAGACTTGCTGTCTTGGTCACAGATGCACCAGCAAGACATGCACCAACAATTTGTCCTCTTTTGAACTCTGGTATGTACCTATAATGTTGTGTGCATTGCAATATTTTGAGCAAAACTGTGCTCTTACCCTGCTAATTAAACCTTCACACTCTGCTCTTACTGGTGCAATGTGCAATTAAGGAAGATTGGCCACCAGGCTGCTCCAATTTAGCCATGAAACATCCCACACTAAAACGACAGGTGTTTCAGTTTCATTGTCCAACCCCTGTACATGTACTATATATAGTATTATATACACTGTACTTATGGAGTCACAGTTTCTGAAACATGACTGGCTAAAATGATGTTCACTGTTATATGTGTGAACAAACATACAAACAAACACAACAAACAATATCACGAGTATCAAAAATGATTGAGGTCATGTCTATTTATTGTACGATAAATCGATATTGCAATTATTGTGACAGGCCTAGTGGGGTATTAGTTTCCACTACTCATTAGCTGCGATATCCATAGCATTCCTTTGGACTGATCTGTAGTTTCTGACAGTGTCACACAAGGCCAGAAAACTACAGGAGCAGAAAACTACAGCAAGGTTTAAGCACCAATCAGAGATCAATCTCCAAACCAGACCGATGCATTTAAACCCCCTCCATCTCTTTACAGCTGATATTTCTAGAGGAAGCTGTTTCCTCCTGAGTGATCTGGGTGGTGCTGCTGGTTCTGGCGTCGGAGGGGAAACCCATGGGCCGGCTCTGTAGCCGGATGTTCAGTGATGCGGGACGTTCCTCAGGCCTTTGGCTGCTGTCTGTCTGCTCTCCGTCTGTCTAACCGCTCTGACTCTCCGGGGGCGAGAGAAAGCTCGGGTTCAGTCATGTGATTCACATTCTCTCACTTTATCTTCACTCCTGACCACCACTCTGTTCCCAGCCCTACCGCCAGAGCGTCACGCTCACACACTACAATACACACACACAGCACTGTCAGAGCATCAGCCCCCGGCCAATCACAGCATCAGCTGAGACACAGGGAGTGAGAGAGAGATGTGTGCATCAGAGTGAGGGTATACAGTGTGTAATTCTAAACATATATGCAATGTATGCATTTGAGTATGTATTATTACCCACCCAGTATGTGTTAGGAAGCCCTTAAGTATTTCCACACTTTCTACCAGTCTGGCACATCCGGTATGTATTATTACCTACCCAGTATGTGTAATAATATCATTGTGTTGTATTACCCCACCTTTTTATCCCTTCCATGTATTTGTTTCCGGGCCCTCCAGCATGTGTAATCACCCACCTATTCATTTCAAATTCCTGTGCACTATTGCCCATCCAGTATGTATTATTACCCACCCAGTATGTGTTCTAATGCCCCTATATGTATTACCCTGCCTTCTTTACTAGTCTGTATTATTTGCGTCCTCTCGATAAACAGTAACTTCCAACCCATGTTGTGCCATTTTTGTACTATTGCTCATCCAGTGTGTATTATAATCAGACTGTATTATTAGTCCATATATTTTACCAGTCTGTATTAGTTCAGACTCCTCAAGGCCTTTATATCCCACTGTATTACTGCCACACCCCCTTTCAGTATGTAATTTTGCCACCCCCTCTTCCAGTATGAATTTTAGCCACCCAGTGTTTTCTATTAGTTACTCAATCTGTATTATTACTCCATCCCCTTTTCAAACCTGTGTTATTATCTGGCCCCATGTCCAGTCTGTATTACTGCCACACCCCCTTCCAGTATGTATTGTTGCCACCCTCTCCTCCAGCATAAATTATTGGGTAAACAGTGTGTTCTATTACACTTTGCATTCTATTACCTATTTAGCAGTTTGTTATTTCTCTGCCCCCTTTTCAAATTTGTATTACTGCTACCCTTTTATCCAGTATGAATCATTCCCTACCCAATGTGCCACCCACATCTCCAGGATAAATTATTGGCCAAACAGTGTGTTCTATTGACAAGTATATTCTAATGCCTACTCATTCTGGGTTACAGTACTTCCTTCCTCCTCCAGTCTGTATTATAGCCCCGCCCCTGTTTTGCTGTATTATTGCCCTGCTGTCTTCTCCCAGTCTCTATTATTGTCCTGCTGTATTCTCCCAGTCTCTGTTATTGTCCATCTGTCTTCTTCCAGTCTTTATTACTGTCCTGCTGTCTTCTTCCAGTCTGTATTATTGTCATGCCATCTTCTTCCAGTCTGTATTATTGTACTTCTGTCTTCTCCCAATCTGTATTATTGTCCTTTTGTCTTCTCCCAGTCTCTATTATTGTCCTGCTGGCTTCTCCCAGTCTCTATTATTGTCCTGCTGGCTTCTCCCAGTCTCTATTATTGTCCTGCTGGCTTCTCCCAGTCTCTATTATTGTATTTCTGTCTTCTCACAGTCTCTATTATTGTCCTGCTGTCTTCTCCCAGTCTCTATTATTGTCCTGTCGTCTTCTCCCAGTCTCTTTTTGTGTTTCTGTGCTATTGTACTGCTGTCTGCTTCCAGTATGTATTATTGTCCTGCAATCTTGTTCCAGTCTGTATTATTGTCCTGCAATCTTTTCCAGTCTGTATTACTGTCCTGTTCTTTTCCAGTCTGCATTAATGCCCTGCTGTCTTCTTCCTGTATATATTGTCCTGCAATCTTGTTCCAGTCTGTACTCCCCCCCCTTTCCAGTCTGTATTAATGCCCTACTTTCTTCTTCCTGTATATATTTTGCCCTGCAATCTTGTTCCAGTCTGTATTATTGTCCTGGTGTCTTCCTCCAGTTTGTATTACTGTCCTGCAATCTTGTTCCAGTCTGTATTATTGTCCCACCCTTTTCCAGTCTGTATTAATGCCCTGCTGTCTTCTTCCTGTATATATTACTGTCCTGCAGTCTTGTTCCAGTCTGTATTATTGTCTCACCCTTTTCCAGTCTGTATTAATGCCCTGCTGTCTTCTTCCTGTATATACTATTGTCCTGCAATATTGTTTCAGTCTGTATTATTGTCCTGCTGTCTTCTTCCAATTTGTATTATTGTCCTGCAATCTTTTCAATCTTTTCCAGTCTGTATTATTGTCCTACCCTTTTCCAGTCTGTATTAATGCCCTGCTGTCTTCTTACTCTATATATTACTGTCCTGCAATCTTGTTCCAGTCTGTATTATTGTCCCACCCTTTCCAGTCTGTAATAATGCCCGGCTGTCTTCTTCCTGTATCTCTGTGCCCGGCTGTCTTCTTCCTGTATCTCTGTGCTTGGGCCCCATTCAAAAGCTCCTGAGCTTCCTAGGGTGTCCCTTTTCACATGATATAAATGTTGAAGTTTGTCTTGTTGCTCTGAACATGTGTATGTGAATAAATAAATGATGATATATTATTGTCCTGCAATCTTTTCCAGTCTGTATTATTGTCCCGCCCTTTCCAGTCTGTAATAATGCCCTGCTGTCTTCTTCCTGTATATATTATTGTCCTGCAATCTTTTCCAGTCTGTATTATTGTCCAGCCCCTTTACAGTCTGTATTACCGCCTTGCCATTTTCTTCTAGTCTTTATTATTGCCCCACCCCTTTTTACAGTGTGAATTATTATTCTGCCCCCTCTTCCAGTCTGTATTATTGCTCTGCTGTTTTCTTCAAGTCTGTATTATTGTCCCGCGCCCCCTTTCAGTCTGTATTACTGCCCCGCCCCCTTTTCCAGTCTGTATTATTGCCGCCCCCTCATCCAGTATGAATTATTTCCCACCCAGTGTGTTTAATGGCTCCTGTAGCTCGCGCTCTTACCCAGTAGCAGTAGTTTGACCTCGCGCGCTGCTTTCTCTCCGTCATCCCGCAGGTTGCGGTCGATCATGCGGCTCCGCTCCACCGCCGCCTTATCCTCCGTGCTGAGCGTGCAGCCCATCCTGACACGCGCGCACTCACACACTCACACACGCGCTATATCAGCATGCACAGCCCTCACACACACGCGCGCGAGCCCTCGGCTGATGCCCGCGGCGGACGGGAGTCTGGCGGGTTAATCCGGGTATATGTGCAGTCTCTCCGGGCTCCGGAGGCGCGCGCTGCTCGGTAAACACGCGGTGAGCGGCTCTCCTCTCTCTCGCGCGCGCATCCAGCAGCTGCTGCTCTTCCCTCCTTCCTGCTCCAACACACAGCGCGCGCACCCGCCCGCCTGCTCGAGTGCGCGTGCTCGTCTGTTTGGGCGCGTGCTCGGTCCTCGTGCCTGTTGTGAGCGCGCTGGGGAGCTGAATCTTTTGCACAGTGCTGTTTATATAAGAATAGGTAATTACCCACATATCTAAACCTAAATGTTTGACTAAACTACATCTAATTAAACTGAATTAAGCTTATTTCATCTGAATAAAACTTCTAATAAAACAGAATTCAATTGATTCAAATAGAACTAAACTAAATTCAATGGATTCAAATAGAACTTAGTTCTAAGATTGTTTATTCTGCTGCAATGTATTATATTCAGTTTGTGTTTTGTGTTTGTGTGTTTGTGTGTGTGTGTGTGTGTGTGTGTGTGTGTAGAAACAAAATATGTTGTTTAGTTCTATTGTATTATATTCTATTCATTTCCCCTTTCTTTCCCTCTGTTCTATTGAATTACATTTTGTTGTACTTTATTGTACTCAATTCTAGTCAATTTTACTCTACTCAACTCCATTCTATTACACTCCATTATATTAAATTTAATTATATTTCACTCTGTTCTATTATATTATGTTTCACTGTACTTTATTCTATTCAATTCTATTCTGTTTTGCTCTACTCTTCTCTTATCCACTCTAACATATTCTATTCTATTCCTCTCTCTCTTTCTCTCTCTCTCTGGTTCTGTTCAGATCACTCTGGTTGTCGCTCTGTTGGATCTGGTGCTGGGGGTGTTTCTCACTCTTCAGCTGAAGGTGACATTCTGAACATGTTTCCACCTCGCCGCCGAGCTCACGAGCACGCTCAGTAATTACTCCACCTACACACTTCCTGTCGGTCCACAAACTGTCCTTTACACACCCATAGCAACCGTTTCTACTTCCCCTTCATCAGCCAATCACCAAATACACAACACTCAGCCCAGATTACATATTCTACACAATCAACTCCATCACTGTACCATTACTATAACATACAGCATTATAGCACACTTTCCTATAACATTCTGTTCTATAGAATACTGTACTATAACACTATGTGTTATAACACTATTACACACAAAGCTACACACAGTACTACAACATACTGTACTATAATACACTGTACTTTAACATTCTGTATGTACAGTGTCTTTAGCATACTATACTACATCATACTACACAATACAATAAAATGCTACAATACACCATTCTATACAATAACATACTACTCTATACCATACAATACTATAAAATGCTACAATACACCATGCTGATGATTAGCTACATATTTTTTTTGGAATGCTGAGATGATAAAGCTAATTCATTGACATCTATCAGAATGGAAAATGTTTCAAAATCATTTCTAAGGCTTTGGGACTGCAGGGGACCACGGGGAGAGCTATTATTCACAAATGGACAAAGCATAGAACACTCGTGAACCTTCTCAGGGATGACAGTCCTATCAAAAGTATTCCAGAAGGGCATGGAGAACTCATCCAGGAGGTCACAAAATAACCAGGAACAACATTTAAAGAACTGCAGGTCTCACTTGCCTCAGTTAAGGTGAGTGTTAACGATTCAATAATAAGAAAGAGACTGGTCAAAAATTGTCTCCACATGGGAGTTCCAAGGTAAAAAAAAAAAAAAACCATCATACTAAAAGTCAAACATGGTGGTGGTAGTGTGATGGTCTGGGGCTGCTTTTCTGCTTTAGGATCGAGATAACTTGCTGTAATTGATAAAACAATTATTTCTGCTGTTTAACAGAAAATCCTGAAGGAGAATATCTGGCCACCAGTTTGTGACCTCAAGCGCAGGTGTGCTTGGGTTCTGCAGCAGAACAATGATCCAAAGAACACCACCAGGTCTATCTCTGAATGGCTTGGTGGTTTGGAGTGGCCCACTCAAAGTCTGATTGAGATGCTGTGGAGGATCTTAAACAGGATGTGTATGCTGGAAAACCCTCCAGTGTGGCTGAATTAAAACAATTCTGTAAAGAAGAGTGAAACTAAATTCTCTTACAGAGATTTGAATTTTTTTTACATTTTTGTGTGACTCCAAATCCAATCTATGCCTTAAAAATGTATTTTCATAATAAATCCATAATATTTAAGTTAAAATAAACATTTTAGTTGGGTTGCTGGGTTTCGCTCAGTCCTGTTATGTAACACATTTCCCCATATGAAACATCTGAAGCATGCTACAAGTCACATCTACAACAGGAAGTGACATCAGCTGGTTCTTCTGAAGATCATGGGAAGACCAAAATTAAGTTCCCTCATTTGTTTTTCTGTATAATTGATCTTATTTAACTATGACTGAGGAGCTCAATCTCAACACTCATTCATGTTACCTAAATTAATTCTTATTTGTTTTTTTTATACAAAATTTAGTAAAATAACTAGAACCTGCTCAGTGTCCTTGGGTAATTTTCATATCCACCATATAGCTGTTTTTAATTTTTTTTGCTAATTCTAGGCTAAAAACTCAGTCCTGTTACTTTCAGTTCTGTTACTTATAAAGAGAGTAATAGGACTGAGTGCCAGTAACAGGAGTGAGTAGAATCCTCTGGTGTATTGATTTATTAGTGTGTTTTTTTAGTTCATGTAATACTTTTCCCCTTTTATTTAAGTTTTACAGTTAAAATTACTAAAGTTGTTTAGATTTACCTTTTAGAAAAAGTCTGAGAAGTTTTTCACAAACACGTGTGCGCACACAAGTTACCTAGTGTTCATTCCTGTTACCCAATATTCATTCCTGTAACCCAGTATTCATTTTTGTTACTTGATAATTTTTTCTAGAATAGATAAAATTTTTTTTAATAAATTACATGACAATGAATTTAATGGATTTTTGGGTCTTCTTTAAATGATAAAAATGGTTTTGCATATTTTAGACAAATACAAAGTGTATGTATATATATATAGTGATTTTTTGTCATAAATTTTATTTATTTGAACAAACAGTCAACCATTTCTTCAAAATAAAGACTTTCTCGATTTTAAATATCCTTTTTAAAATGTCACATGAGTTTTGTAACCATCTTTGTCTTAGGAACATAGTAAAATGGAAAAATATGAAGTAAAACTGACTGTGTCATGTCTGGTGCTGTAGGCACTTCCTGTCCTTCCACACTGGTCTCCAACGGAGGTTGTCAGCCTAACAACTACAATACCCAGAATGCACCACCCGCTGACAACACACACACTGCTGATCACGTGACACCTCACCTGCTCCGGCCAGGAAGCCCTGAGTATTAGCATTAGTATAAAAGCACTGCTCAGACGCTCATCTGCGCCGCGTATTGCCTAGGTTTCGTCCGACATTACAAAGCGTTATTTCTGTGATTATTTTCTGTGTATGACCTTGCTTTTTGCTTTTTGACTACCGATTTTTGCCTTTGCCTTCGTTGTGGATTTTTTCGTGTATTACCCTGGACTGTTTATCGTTTATGTTTTTCGGATCACCTTTGATACTGCCTGCCTTGTATATGACCATTGGACTGTTTATCGTTTCTGTTTTTGGATTGCCTCTGATACTGCTTACTTCGTGTATGACCACTGGACTGCCTCACTATCCTGTTAAGCTCTCCGCTCCCAGGTATACCTTTACTGGTGTTTTGTTTCTACTGCTAATCTCATTCTCTGTACCCTGTGGGTTTTTAATAAAATCCTTGACTGGTTCCGCGAGTGTCTGTATTCTGTGCCCCACCATGACAGAATACGCGGCCTCACGTGAGCAGACAGCGATCTCTGACCAGTTGAAAACAGGGTTGATTAGCCAGGGACAACTTCTCGGTCAGCACCAACAAACCCTCGTTGGTGTGACTCACGCCGTTACCGAGCTAGCTAGCCAGCAAGCTAATCAGCAACAACAGCTAACTAGCATCCTCGAGCACCTACAGGGATTAGCTTCGGCTAACACTAGCTCTACTGCTAACCCTAGCTCCATGGCTAACACCAGGCCTCATAACCCCAGCACTTCTTCCTCCGGATTTTTTGTGTGCAAACCGGAGTTATATGACGGTGATCCGGTGAAGTGCAGCGGTTTTATTTTACAGTGCTCTGTTTACTTCAGTAACTCTCCAGTGACTACTGATCAAGCCAAGATAGGCTTTATTATCTCTCGTCTCTCCGGGAAAGCACTCGAGTGGGCCACTGCTGTATGGGATAGCATTTCGGTGGCTAGCTACACGGATTTTTTGGACACTTTCCGCTCTGTGTTTGATCACTCGCGTTACGGTCAATCTAATGGAGAGTTACTGCTCGCTCTGAAGCAAGGTCACAAGCCAGTCGCTACGTATGCTCTGGAGTTTCGGACGCTAGCTGCTGGCAGTGGATGGAATGACGCAGCACTTCTCTCGGTGTTTAAAGACGGACTCAACCCGGACATTTTAAGAGAATTAGCTTGCCGAGATGAAGCACTCACTCTGAATCAACTCATTTCTCTCTCTATTCGCCTGGATCAGCTGCTATCTCGTCGTCCCAAGTCCAGCACCCACGTAGCTTCTGTACCCCATCCACACGTCTCTGCCAGCGGTTTCAGTGGGTCTACATCTGCTCCGGAGTCCACACCTGAACCCATGGACATCCAGAAGTTCAGACTGTCTGCTGCCGAACGCCAACAACGTATTCGATTCCAGCTATGTCTCTACTGTGGAGAGAAGGGTCATCGCAAAGCTGAGTGTGGTTTCCTGACCCGATCCATGAGGTCTCCTGCGATTGGAAAGCGCGTGGAAAGGGTTCCACGCGCCAACGTGGTACGTAACTTGACTCCTTGTCGTAATTCTAAGAGTTTTTCTCTGCCTATGATTTTAAGTTCACCTACTGGTTCTTTTCCCGTTGCAGCACTCGTTGATTCCGGATCGGAGGGAAACTTCGTAAGCCTGGAGTTGGTTAAAGAACACAACATCCCCACAAAGGAGCTCCGTCGTCCCATCTCTATCCACGCCGTTGATGGGAAATCGGTGCGCTCCAGACCTGTCACTCTCCAGACTGTACCACTCTCTCTCCAAGCCAGCGCTCTCCACCACGAGGAACTGTCTCTGTTCGTGCTTCCCAGCACGGAACACCCGTTGATTTTGGGCATGCCTTGGCTCAAGACGCACAACCCACTGATTTCCTGGCCTGAGGGGGACATTACGGTTTGGTCTGATTTCTGTTTTGAACATTGTTTAGCCCATTCTGATATAGCCTTACAGTCCACCTCTATTGAAAGCCCCACAGTCGAAGATTCTCCCGTAGTTCCTCCTGAGTATTCCAATTATCTGGAAGTATTTAGCAAAGCTAATGTTACTAAGCTGCCACCACATCGCCCCTATGACTGTGCCATAGATCTTATTGAAGGTGCCACTCTTCCTAAGGCTAGAATATATCCCCTCACTCTTGACGAAGTGAAGACTATGGCTACTTATGTAGAGGAAGCTCTTGCGCAGGGTTTCATTCGCCCAACTAAGTCTCCTGTAGGTTCGGGGGTTTTTTTTGTTAAGAAGAAAGATGGTGGTCTCCGTCCTTGTATTGATTACCGTGGTTTAAATGATATCACCAAGAAGTTTGCTTACCCGCTCCCTCTCATCCCTAGTGCTCTCGAACAATTACGTGAGGCTAAGTATTTCACCAAGCTCGACTTACGCAGTGCCTATAATCTCATTCGCATCCGTGAGGGGGATGAATGGAAGACTGCCTTTACTACCACCAATGGGCACTATGAGTACTTGGTAATGAGTTTTGGTCTAGCTAACGCACCGGCAGTCTTCCAGTCATTCATGAACGACATTTTTCGCGACATGATAAACAAGCATTTAGTCCTTTTTATAGATGACATTCTGATTTATTCACCAGATTTAGAATCCCACGTTCGTCATGTTCGCTCCGTACTTAAACGTTTGCTAGACAACAATTTGTATGCTAAAGCCGAGAAGTGTGAGTTCCATCTCCAACGGGTCACATTTCTCGGCTATGTCATTAGTGCCCAGGGCGTCCTCATGGACGACACTAAAGTTTCCGCAGTCACCAATTGGCCCGTTCCTCAGTCCATAAAAGACCTCCAACGTTTTTTGGGTTTTGCTAATTTTTATCGGAGGTTCATACGCAACTTTAGCAGTATTGCCGCTCCGCTTACTGCATTGACTAAGGGGGCCACCAAGGTACTTAATTGGTCGCCCGCAGCTGAGGCTGCTTTTGCTAGGCTTAAGTCCGCGTTTGTTTCAGCTCCTATACTCGCTCATCCCAAACCCGATTTGCCCTTCGTGGTCGAGGTTGACGCTTCTGACTCTGGGGTGGGGGCCGTGTTATCACAGCGTAGTGGCTCTCCACCTAAACTTCATCCCATAGCCTTCTTTTCTAGAAAGATGTCTCCTGCAGAACGCAATTATGGCATAGGGGATAGGGAACTGTTAGCTGTCAAAGGAGTGGCGTCACTGGTTGGAGGGGTCCGCTCATCCGTTCACTGTTCTCATGGATCATAAGAACCTGGAGTACTTACGTAATGCTAAACGCCTCAACCCCCGCCAAGCACGCTGGTCACTGTTTTTCTCCAGGTTTGATTTTTCTATTTCGTTCCGACCTGGTAACCGTAACACCAAGGCGGATGCACTGTCACGAATCTTCTGCACTCCTGACAGCGCATCTCAGTCCTCTGAGTGTGAGCGTATTCTACCCCCAGACGTTAAAATAGCAGTTATTCGCTGGGAATTGGATGATCTTATTCATCAGGCTGCTGAACGGTCACCTCTTCCTGAGGGTTGTCCACCTCAGAAAACTTTCGTTCCCTTGCAATATCGTGATCGTCTCATTAGCTGGGCTCACTCTTCTCTCACGTCAGGTCATCCGGGTGTCACGCGCACTCTACAGTTAATTTCAGCTCGTTATTGGTGGGAGACCATGCGAGCTGACGTACACGCCTTTGTAGTCTCTTGCTCGGTATGTGCTCAGTGCAAAACGCCAAAAACCCTTCCAGCCGGTAAGCTAGTTCCTCTACCCGTTCCAGAGCGACCCTGGTCTCATATCGCGGTAGACTTTGTCACGGACTTACCCGAGTCCGAGGGGTACACTACCGTTCTCACGGTTGTAGACAGGTTTTCTAGGGGGGTTAAGTTTATTCCTTTCCCTGCTCTACCTACAGCTTTTCAGACAGCTCAGGCCATCTACTCTCACATTTTTAGACACTTTGGTATCCCTGAAGATATCCTTTCAGATAGAGGCCCTCAGTTCACGTCTAGAGTATGGAAAGCCTTCTTTGAGCATCTAGGGGTTCATGTGAGTCTGACCTCAGGGTTTCACCCCACTAGCAATGGGCAGTTTGAGCGTGTCAATCAGGAGCTTGGTAAATTCCTCAGACTCTACTGTCACAAACATCCTTCCGACTGGTCTCAGTTTCTTATATGGGCTGAAATTGCTCAAAACTCTCTCACTAACTCTACCTCTGGTCTCACGCCCTTCCAGTGCATTCTGGGGTTCCAACCTCCGTTAGCTCCGTGGACAGCCGTGGCTACTGAGGTTCCGGCAGTAGACGACTGGATGAAACGGAGTGAGCAGGTGTGGGAGGAAACTCATCAGCAGGTCTCGGATGCGTTACACCATTACAAGGAAAGGTCTGACAGACACCGAGGTGGTACCCCCAATACCAACCCGGGGATCGGGTTTGGTTGTCTACACGGGACTTGAGGTTGGAGGGAGAGTGCAGGAAGCTGGTACCTAAATACATTGGTCCCTTTAAGGTGTTGTCCCAGGTTAACGAGGTTACCTATAAAATTGAGCTGCCTGCTCAATACCGTGTACACAACTCATTCCATGTGTCTCTTCTCAAGCCTCTTGTCCCAGGTCCGCTCGCTGAAGGTACTCCTGATGACGTTCCACCCGCGGCAGTGGAGGGGGAGGCCTCGTCTACTTATGCGGTGAGAGAGGTACTGGATTCTCACAGGCGCGGTGGCGTACTCCAGTATCTGATCGACTGGGAGGGCTACGGCCCCAAAGAGCGTTGCTGGGTTGCTGCCGGTGACGTGCTGGACCCTGCTTTACTGGCTGAGTTTCATGCCCGTTACCCGGGCAAGTCTGCTCCCAGACCCCGTGGGCATCCCAAGCGCTCACTTTCCTCGTCGGTTCCGGTGCGTCGGGGTTCCCGGTCTCACAGCCCCCGCCTGTCCGGTACCTCTGTGGCGACTCCAGTTCCTCCCGCTGGTGCTCCCTGCCCGTCGGGTGGTCGTCGTCGTAGTCGTCCTCGTTCCCGTCCGACTCCTTCGGGGGAGGGTACTGTCATGTCTGGTGCTGTAGGCACTTCCTGTCCTTCCACACTGGTCTCCAACGGAGGTTGTCAGCCTAACAACTACAATACCCAGAATGCACCACCCGCTGACAACACACACACTGCTGATCACGTGACACCTCACCTGCTCCGGCCAGGAAGCCCTGAGTATTAGCATTAGTATAAAAGCACTGCTCAGACGCTCATCTGCGCCGCGTATTGCCTAGGTTTCGTCCGACATTACAAAGCGTTATTTCTGTGATTATTTTCTGTGTATGACCTTGCTTTTTGCTTTTTGACTACCGATTTTTGCCTTTGCCTTCGTTGTGGATTTTTTCGTGTATTACCCTGGACTGTTTATCGTTTATGTTTTTCGGATCACCTTTGATACTGCCTGCCTTGTATATGACCATTGGACTGTTTATCGTTTCTGTTTTTGGATTGCCTCTGATACTGCTTACTTCGTGTATGACCACTGGACTGCCTCACTATCCTGTTAAGCTCTCCGCTCCCAGGTATACCTTTACTGGTGTTTTGTTTCTACTGCTAATCTCATTCTCTGTACCCTGTGGGTTTTTAATAAAATCCTTGACTGGTTCCGCGAGTGTCTGTATTCTGTGCCCCACCATGACAGACTGATTTTGACCAGTACATGTTTTGAATAGTTAAATATGTGTTATTAGATCCACAGCTGAAAGAAAGATACAAAATGGAGTTTAATTTGGAAGAGTTAAAACAAACAAATTGTAGTATTACATTCTGTACTACAACATACTGTACTACAGTATACTACACCACACTACACCATACTATACAAAAACATGCTATACTACCCCATGCTGTACTACAAAATATTACACTACACCATATTGTACTGTAGCATATTTTAGTACACCACACAATATTATGACATACTGCACTATAATTTATTATAACCTGCTATGATACAACTATAATATAACTATACTATACTAAACCATACAGTATTATAACATACTGTACTATAACATACTAAAATATAAAATACTTTTCTATAACATACTAAAGTATAACACCCTGTACTTCATCATAATGGGCTACAACATACAGGGGTTGGACAATCAAAACTGAAACACCTGGTTTTAGACCACAATAATTTATTGTCCTGACGGACAGTTCTGGTGGAAACAGGAGAGCTGAGGTGCACATTGAATTCTGCCGTGATTTGGGCAGCTGTGGTTTTATGTTTTTTGGATACAATCCGGGTTAACACCCGAACATCCCTTTCAGACAGCTTCCTCTTACAGCGTCCACAGTTAATCCTGTTTGATGTGGTTGGTCCTTCTTGGTGGTATGCTGACATTACCCTGGATACTGTGGCTCTTGATACATCACAAAGACTTGCTGTCTTGGTCACAGATGCACCAGCGAGTCATGCACAAATGATTTGTCCTCTTTTTCACACATAATGTTGTGTGAATTGCAGTATTTTGAGTAAACCTGTGCTCTTACCCTGCTAATTAAACCTTCACACAATGCACTTACTGGTGCAATAATGTGCAATTAATGAGGATTTAGCCATGAGACCTCCCACACTAAAATGACAGGTGTTTTTAAGTTTAATTGTCCAACCCCTGTACAGTATTTTATACTACGGTATAAAATACTATATCATAAAACATACTACACTACACCATAATGTACCATAACATAGTTACATATTAGGGCATATTTTACTAGTCAAGTCAAGTCAAGAGGCTTTTATTGTCATTATATCTGAGTACCGGTACACAGAAAGGGACAGAGCCATTTCAATCTCTGACCATAACATTGTTCTGTAACTTACTATATACTACACAATACTGTACTGTAACATATTATACTACAACATGCTGTCCAACACCACACTGTACTGTAGCACAGTCTACTATAATATCCTTTAATACAACATACTATACTATTGCACATTTTACATAGAGTTAATTAATTACATGTGGACACACTCACTTTTTTGTGTATTTGTATAGTGTCACTGTGTGTTATAGAGTGTGCTGTGATTGTGATTGTGATGAGGGTCAGTGTGGTTTGTGGTCAGTAGGGATAGTTGTATTATTGACCTGTAGGTAACGTTAAGTGTTTGCCTGAGGCAGGGCTGCAGATTTACTGGAGACGAAACTAGTTAAACACTGCCCTCTGCTGAACATCCCCAACATTATCATAAGCTCGTCAGATCCTAAAGATATTACAAGCTTATGAGTACAGTATTATGAGAAGTATAAAAAACATTTAAAGTAAATTGTGTAAGTTGTAAAATCCAACTTCAGTTTTGTTATTTGAATTTAAATAAAATAATTGGATGTATTTAGATGTAAACATTAATCTTTCTTTTTTATGATTATTTTTATAATATTCTATTATTTTTGTATTGCTTTGCATTTCAGGTGCCAGTGTGTATAAGGGGTGTTATACTAATAAACCTGCCTTGCCTTGCTTCAGTCCAAAATCCATTGTATAAACTTAATGTAGCATAAAAATGCACTTGCAGAGTAAGAAAACAAGTCAGTTCAGTTCTAATGTACAAGAATATAATTAATAATAATAATAATAATAATAATAATAATAATAATAATAATAATAATAATAATAATAATTTAACATACACTGAAATACACATTATGACTATGTTCACATTACCTGGCCGAAGTGACTTCTTTCATGGCTGAGTGAATGTTGATTTATTTATTTTTTTATATTTTATTTCATTTTTTTTTTACATTTTCTCCCCAATTTAGCACAGCCAATCATCCAACCCACTCATTAGGACTCCCATTATCACCAGTAATGCCCCAACACACCAGGAGGGTGAAGACTAGCACATGCTTCCTCTGATACATGTGAAGTCAGCCTCCGCTTCTTTTCGAGCTGCTGCTGATGCAGCATTGCCGAGCAGCCAGCGTGCTTGAAGGAAAGCGCAGCGACTCGGTTCCGATACATTAGCTCACAGACGCCCTGTGCTGTGGACATCACTGTAGGAGTGATGTGGGGAGAGAGCGCCATCTACCCATCTGGGGAGTGGTGAGGCCAATTTTGCTCCCGCTGAGTGCCCTAAGCTTGATGGAAAAGCTGCATGAGCAGGGGTTCGTACCTGCAACCTCCTGCTTATAGTGGCAGCGCATTAGACCGCTGGACCACACGGCGCCCATGTGAATGTTGATTTTTTAGTCATTTTAATATGTGTTCCTAAATCAGATACATATCCGATCCATCTTTTTGCTTTTACATATGCACTACATGCTTCTTTGTCGAAGCCACACATCTCTTGGTTCAGCTGTGCAGCTATAGCTGCAAAAACAGCAAAAGCAAACCACCTGTCCTTTTTTTACCTCCTCGACCTTAACATGTACTTCAGACCAGCTGTTTGCTCTCCTCTCCATTAAAAGATGCTCCACATATGAGCTGCTAACACATCCATTTCCCTTTATAAAGCTACAAGTCGTCTCCTAAATATAACGTTTGTTGTTGGTGAAGAAGGCGACATTTACACACAGATACAGGTCACTTACATTTGTTAATGTGAACCGTCAAGAAAGCCAAATCTGATCTGAGCAAAAAACATTTTATTTGAGCAAAGTGGCTTGTAATCTGAATGTAGCTTTAATGTCCAAATATGTGTGAACAACCCAGAAAATGAATTCAGCATTCAGCTGCCTAAAGCAGGTGTGGGCTAGAGGGGAATAAAGCCCCCACTATTGAGCTGTGGAGCAGTGGAAGTGTGTTCTCTAGGATTCCTCTTGATCATTAGCTCTTAACCCCTTAAACTGCTTCCTATGTCTCACAGTGAGGGTCGAAGTAGGTTTTTTTCCCAGTATGATATTGGTCGGACTGGAAAGTTATTCAGAAGGAAGATAAAAGTTACCAGGAACAATAAATGATTATACATTTAAACTGATATGGGTAATATATTTTTTGAGCTATACATACAGAAATAGTGCAATAGTGAAATTTGTAACGCTGCAACATGCTAGGCATTTTTGCTTGTAGAAAGTTGTAGAAGTTCCTAATGGAGTCCTATGAAAATCCATTTCATGCAGCTCTAATATTTTCACCCCTTTCCTGCAGATTTCGTGGTAGGAATGGAGTCTTAATAGCACATCCAGTAGCATCCCACACATTTTCAATCAGTGATAGGTGATCATTACGGTAAATTTAAACCCAACACTAATATAAGTAATGAATCCATGTGTGAAGACACTGCAGTCGGTGCCTAGATTAATGTCCATGTAAAGGAGGCACATACACATATACAACTCTGGAAAAAAATTAAACTTAAAATGATGAGTTTCTTTCTCTTTCTAGATTTTAACAAATTATTTTTTAAATATATAATCAAGAGGAAGATGGATGATCACAAGCCATCAAACCAAGCTGAACGACTTGAATATTTGCACCAGCAGTGGCATAACCATTTTAAAAAGCAGTGTTTAAGACTGGTGGAGGAGAACATGCCAAGATGCTTGAAAACTGTGAGTTCAACACAAATGGTAAATGTGGTTATTTTTGAGCACAACCCCTCAGTGGCGTGCACAGACATTTTGGGGGGCAAGTGCTCAGGGGGGGGGAAAGGGCACTTTTTAGCGCACATGGAACACTTAATTATTACTTAATTATTATTATATATATATTTTTAAACAAAGTTTCAAAAGGGCACTTTGGTTGATAAAGGGCAGAGTTGGTGGTTCTACCTGATGTCTATGTCTGCACGCCTCTGCAACCCCTGCACAAACTGTTGTGTGTGTGTGTTTGTGTGTGCACGTGTGTGCATGTGTGTGTGCGTGTCTGTGTTCACTTCCACATGTAAGTCAAATGTGAATGATTTAAACTGCTGTTCAATATCAATAAACATTAGATAAGATCTTAATCTAATCTTTAATCTGATAGGTGAGATTGAAACAACATGTTTTTTATTGATTTATATTGTATAATATTTCACTGCTGGCTGAAATGCATGATAACGAGGGGTGTAATAATTCATAATAAGACTGTGATAGCACACTGTATCCTCTGCCAGGGTACAGGAAGAGAATAACTCAGTGTTTAAAAAGACTCTGTAAGATAAATCATGTTTTATTGTTACCAGGCACATCAACGAACAGATTGTATAATGTATATGTATATGAAGAAATAATGTCTGATATAAATACAGATTGATTTAGGTGTATTAAAGTGGTTTAGGAAACTGATCTCAGTACAGAGAGCTGAGAGAAGAGGACTGGAGATGGAGCAGCACTGAATAGGAGGTGAAACACTGCTGTCCTCTACTGTTCAGTAGTACGTAACTGCAGCCTTTCAGCAGAGGTGTGTGGCACACTGAAACACTTCAATGTATCTTTTCAAACAACAATGTGATTTTTATTTGATTGTGTTACACCTTATCCCTTGTCTCTCTTGTTTTCCTCTTCTCTTCATCCTACCGGTTCCTCTCCTGCTTTTTGACCCGTCTTGCCTGTTTAATGTTCAGTTGTTGTGTTTGACTACATATTAATTTTTTTACCTCTTTCATTTGTTTGAGTCGTGCTTTGTTTGTTTGTTTGTTTGACCTCTGAATAGTTAGTCCTTTTTTTATAAGCCTTTGCTTTTTAATCTTAGTGTTTTTTGTTTCTTAATTTGATTATAAAAATGCCTTCTAATAAAATCAACCTGCATTTGCATCCCGACTCTGATTTGTTACAGTATAAACCCAAAACATATTATGTTTTACCTGCTCAACTTTTAAAAAATGTATTAATATACATCCATCCCTGCAGAACATTAAATACAAGTTGGGATGGGAAAGTTTTGTAAGCTTTGTACCACTTTGTAATATTGGCTTTTTTTACACCACTTAAAAGATGTGTGCCATGCAGTTTGATATAGAGTGTCAGAGTGTCTTTGCTATCGTAACAACGGGAAAAGTACGCTTTGCATGGGATGTGTTTTGTGTGTAACATGTGTTTTTGCCATTCCCTATAAGATCTAGGTCTTTGACAGATTGCTATCTTAACAGCACAGTGCTTCTGCGCTTCTCAGCATAGGAAAATGAACTGCTTATTCATGCTGTGAAGGTGCAAGCAGGTCATTTACGGGAACAGCTGTGTTATTTTATTTTGTATTCTGTCGGTTGTTGATGTAAGAGTTGGATTGGTGCACTGCTTCATGTTCTTGTTTGTGCGTAATGAGTGAGTGTGTATGTGTGCTGAGTTTGCCGGTGTTGCCAAGATCATATTGGGGGCTAGAAGGAGAAATACATGTGCAGCCATGGGCCACAGACTCTGTAATAAAACAAATAATGAAATATACCACTTATAATAATACATTTTCTTCATTTTTTTATTTACTCATCATTTTACTTTAGTTACTATGTTTATCTATTTTGACAATCTTGTATAAACTAAGATTTTTCACTCACCAGTTAATAATCCTAATGGGAACAGGTGAATGTCAGTTATCCTAGGTCTCAGTCAGTTCTTGTTCAGTGTCTTTAGAGAAAATGTGAACACCCAGTGTTTAAACTTTGAACCTCACTTATTATAAAAACCTGCTTACTAGCAGACCAATTTTCATTTTATTGCAAAAAAAAAAAAAAAACAGGCTCCAAATAGCCTGCAGGCTGTAGTTTGGACACTATCCCTGGTCTAGGCTTTTATCAGTCAGTGGTGCACCTGTGTTTTCCATTGCCAAGATAGCAATATGCCAGAAATTTACTTAAACACACCTCATTTCCAGACCATAGGTGTAGATATATTCACAAGCTCTGTTGCTATTTAAACGATGCAGGATCAAGGCGTGAAAATAGACTGTTTGTGGGGTGTAAGTTAGCAATGAGCATTGCAATATGCCTTGTGCAGTGTATAAGATAAGACCCAAAGTGTTTTAGGTGTTGATTTGTTCCATTCTTCCTGCAAGCACGTCTTGTACAACAGTACTAGACTGATATCACATTTTCTGTTTTTGAAATTCACCACACATTCTCTATCGGGGACAGGTCAGGACTGCAGGAGCTCTTCTTCCAAAGTCAAGCCTTTGTAATGTGTGCAGCGTTTGGTTTGGCATTGTCGTGTTAAAAAATGCATGGAGGACTTTGAAAAAAAGCTGGAAAAAGTTGTCATGAAGGCAGCATATGTTCTATGCTCTAAAATCTCAATGTCCTTTTCTGTACTAATGCTGCATCCCAGAAGTGTAGTGAGACACCCCATACCATGACAGACCCTTGCTTTTGGGCTTTTTTGCTGAGAACATTCTGGATGGGCTTACAATGTTCTAGAACTAGAATGTGTCACACTTTAGCCTGTGCCTGTCTTCTGCTTCTGTCCCTTGTTTTTGTGTTTTGTTTACTCTCCCCTGTGCTACTAGAGCACATGGCTTTGCTGTGTTAGTGTTCTGTCTCCGCCCTAGCCCCCCCTTAGCCGTTAGTGTTGTCACCTTGTGTCTTGTTTGAAATCCCGCCCCCTCGTTTACTGGTCCAAGGTGTTCCTCACTCTCTCTGTGTATATATATAGCCCATCCTTGTTTTTTGTATATGTGTGTATCGGTTTTGTATTTCGTGTCCCTAAGGATCTGTGTTTCTTCTATCCAGGTCTGTTGTTTTGTGTTCCCTAGTTATTCTATGTTTCTTTTTTCCTTGTTTCCTTTGCTTCCTGTTTTAGTTAATGATATATTCTAATCTTGTTTTTCTTAGTTTTTGTGTAACCTGTTTTGTTTTTATTTGTCTTGTAAACCTTACCAGTCCTGGGTTCCCATCGATGTTTGTATCTGTACCTGTGTCTGTTACTGTCTTTGTCCCAGTGTCTGTCTGCGTCCCTGTACTTGTGTCTAGTCACATTTCAGTTCCTGTTTCCATCATTGTGTTTGTGTCCTTCCTAGTCAATGTATTTGTTCCAGTTCCCCTGTCCAGTCTTGGCCAGTCTGCCCTTCCTTGTCTAGTCCCCGTTCCCATCTTCTGTCCAGTCTACTGCCCCATCTTCGTTCCTGTTCAGTGTTCGGCTCCATGTCCAGTCCCAGGTCCTGCCCACTGTCCTGTCTTTTGCCCAGCACCCTGTCCAGTCCTTGTATGTATCCCCTGTCCAGTCTGTTTCAGCCCCAGGTTTAGTGTCCAGTCCTATCCCATCTGTGTTTCAGCCCCCTGCCAAGTCTCTGTCCCTGTCTAGTGTCCAGGCCATTGTCTTTCATCCAGTCCTTGTCCCCTATCCAGTCTATGCCTCTTGTCCAGTCTTTCACCCAGTCCTTGTGCCCTATCCAGTCTAAGCCCCTTGTCCAGTCTTTCATCCAGTCCTTGTCCCCTGTCCAGTCTATCTCTGTTCACAGTCCAGTCTCCCCTCATGTCCAATGTCTAGTTCTTAATCCGGTCACCTGTCTTGTCCTGAGGTCCTCAATCCTAGTCCTGTCTCATGTCTTTTTCCTTTTGCTTTGTATTTTGTGTTTGTGTTGTCTGATGTTTTGTGTTCCCTAGTTATTCTATGTTTAAAAGTCATATTTTAGAGTATATTGTTTTTCTTACTCTTAGTTTTTGTCTTAGTTAATGATATATCCTAGTCTTGTTTTTTTCTGAGTTTTTTTGCCTTATCCATGTTTGTTTTCTGTTTTATTTTTATTTATATTTTTTGTCTAAATAAATTAATAAATATTTATATATCCGCACTTACGTCCACTCTCCTCAGCCTGTGACAGAATACTAATTAATGCTAATGACCACAATACACTGTGTCTCCACTGTGTGGTGGTGCATGAACTCAAAGGCCTCAGAGCCTTGAAACCACTTCTTGGCATGGTCATCATGGTTGCCACATGCCAGGCGGGAACTAGAGAGGTATAAAGGGGTAAAATTACTACAGCGATGCTCCAAAATCTAGTAGAAAGCATTTCCTGGGCAGTGGAGATGTTGTGTGAATGAGTAGGTGTCCTAATACTTGTGTGCATAGGGTGTATGCATGTTTAAATTAACATTTTCTGTGTATAGACTATAAAAGGAATCCCTGTATTCAGTCCAGGCCAGATTCAGAGCATTTAGTCATCTTATCTTCATGAGCAGACTCTGAGTATGCAGTGATAAAACCAGCTGCTAATTCAGAAAGCCACAAACTCCTCCCCCCTAGTGCTCTCAGTCTATTTTAGTACCAGCCTTAAATTACAATTTAAAATCACAGGCCTGTCTGCTTTTGTGTAAGTGTGGAGTGGAGTGTGTGTGTGGTGCAGTAAAGATGGGGGTCCACTATGTTCCTACACTCCACGCTGAGATTAGCTGTGTACTGTGGGTGTAGAATTACAGACTGCAGCCCATCTGTAGCTACACAGTGTATCATCCCCCATTCATCACTTGTCAGCTACTAAACACACTGTTGTGTAGGTATTTGTTCAGATGAATGGTAATACATAGGTTTTACATAATCACACATAGCACTTTTTCACATTTTGGCACCTTACAACCAAAAACTTTTTATTGAGTACTGTATTTTATTGAGATTTTAAGTGATTTACAAACACAAAATAGCACACAATATATGTACACTCACCGGTCCAACTGCTCAATAACACAAATGTTGAATCAGCCAATCAAATGGCAGCAACTTAATGCATTTAGGCATGTATACATTCAGAGCTTCAGAATGAGGAAGAAAGGTGATTTAAGTGACTTTCAACGTGGCATGGTTGGTTGTTGGTGCCAGTATTTCAAAAACTGTTGATCTACTGGGATTTTCACGCCCAACCATCTTTAACAGAGAATGATTCGAAAAAGAGAAAATATCCAGTGAGCTGCAGTTCTATGGGAGCAAATGCTGTGTTGATGCCAGAGGAGGACGGAGGAAAATGGCCAGACTGGTTCCAGCTGATAGAACGAAAACAGTAACTCAAATAACCACTCGTTACAACTGAGGTCTGCAGAAGAGCATCTCTAAACATCAGGACAACATGTCCAACCTTGAGGCGGATGGGCTACAGCAGCAGAAGATCACAAAAGTGACACTCCTGCAGCTAAGAACAGGAAACTGAGGACAATAGAAGATTGGAAAAACGTTCTGGTGGATGGTAGGGTCAGAATTTGGCATGAACAACATGAAAGCATGGATCCATCCTGCCTTGTATCCACAGCTCAGGCTGGTGGTAGTGGTGGTGCAGTAATGGTGTGGAGGATATTTTCCTGGATCACACTTTAGGCTCATTGGTACCAATTGAGCATCGTGTCAACACCACAGCCTACCTGAGTATTGCTGCTGACCATGTCCATCCCTGTACCTGTATCTACTGATGCTACTTCCAGCAGGATAATGCGCCATGTCATAAAGCGCGAGTCATCTCAGACTGGTTTCTTAAACATGACAATTAGTTCTATACTGTACTGGAATGGCCTCCACAGTCACCAGATCTCAATCCAATAGAGCAGCTTTGGGATGTGGTGGAACGGTAGATTCACATCATGGATGTGCAGCCGAACTTGGACCAAACTTTTTGAGGAATGTTTCCAGTACCTTGTTGAATCTATGCCACGAAGGATTAAGGCAGTTCTGAAGGCAAAAGGGGATCCAACCCAGTACGGGAAAGATGTACCTAAAAAAGTGGCTGGTGAGTGTATATATATATGTATGCTACTATATTTAACTAACAGAGAATGCTATAAGATTGTTTAGCAAGTCTTTGAAAAGGTTATAGGAAGGTTAGCCTGTAACATTACGAAAATAATGTTCCAGGAATGCTTTGAGTTGGTTCGCTGTACAAAGTTATTAGAATGTTTCACACATAATGTGAAATACTAACAAATTCGTCAAATACTAAACAAATACTAATGTCATGGAAATATTCAATGTAACATTCGCAAAACTAAACATTAGAACAATGATGATGCAGTAATGTTACCAGAACATTTACATTAAAATAGTTAATAAAAGACTTTGATGTTCAGAAAAACAAAAAAATAAAATAAAATTAAAGGAAAAGTTACAGCTATTATTCATTGGACAGATTTATGTGTATAACACATAAATAAATAATTAATTTCCTGTCTCTGGAGTGAAAGACTCCAGAAGAATCCATCTTAGTCACATTCCCTATTTTGACACTGTTTCGTGCCAATACCCAAAAATATCCAGCACAGAGTGTCTGTGTGGTCAGAAACTGACCAGTGATAAAGAACTGCAGGATGACTAACACAAACTGTGCAGCAAAAGCAGAAGCAGAGCTTCAGTCTCTAATTGTACTTCAGAAAGGCAGCGCTGCGAGACAGGGGATTCTGATAAAGGGGGTGATAAGGAGTCCCACAGGTGATGTAAGAGCAGAGACTTGCCTGAAATCCACACTGCGCCACAATTAACGTCTGTGAAGCGTCCAAACACTGCTCACTATCTTCCTCTGTATTTACTGTACAGTCTTCTTAACCTTACAGACAATTCATCTGCTACACTGTACATCCCAGTGTTTGTGGACACCCCTTCTAATGACTGCAATGCAGCAACCAGCTTCTTTAAGTTTTTGCTGACACATATGTGCAATGCACACATATAGCTTGTCTAGTCCCTGTAGAAGAGAAGTTGTGGAAGTTGAGGATGAGTTGGGAATGAATTGGGGAGTTGGGGATGATTTGGGGATGAAATGGCCAATAGGGCATGAGTTGGGTGTTGGCGATGAGTTGGTGAAGTTGGCGATGAGTTGAGGATTTTGGGGATGAGTTGGGAATAAGTGGAAGGTGAGTTGGAGAGTGAGTTGGTGATGACTTGGGGAATTGGGGATAAGTTGGAGAGTTGAGGATGACTTGGAGGTAGTTGTGGATGGGTTGGGGATGTTGACTCTGAGTTGGGAAAGTTGGTGATGAGTTGGGGAGTTGAGTAGGAGTTGGGGATAAGTTGAAGGTGAGTTGGAAAATTGGAGATAACTGGGGGAGTTAAGGATGAGATAGGGGATTTGGAGTTGAGTTGGGGTTGAGTTGGGGAGTTGGGGATGAGTTGGGGAGTTAAGGATGAGTTGGGCAGTTGAGTCTGGGTAATTGGAGATGAGTTGGGGATAAATTGTGGGGGGGTTAAGGATAAGTTGAGATCAGTTAAGGGTGAGTTGGGGTGAGTTAGGGATGAGTTGGGGAGTTGAGGATGAGTTGGGGGAGTTGGGGATGGTTGGAGGATGAGTTGGAGATGATTGGAGGATGAGTTGGGGATGAGTTGGGGATGAACTAGGGAAGTTGGTGATGGTAAGTCTGCTTTCTCTTCACAGCAGAAATTCAGCCAGTATGCTTTTTGCATTGTTCATCACATTTGTGTTTTGGCCTCTGACTCCCAATCCCGCCCACTTCTTCGCCCATTCCCCCAGTCCTGTTTCCACACCCTAGGTTGCCAGGTATGGAACACAACAGCAAGTAAACATAGAGTGCTTCAGCCTCTGTATCCTTCTAAAAAGCTCCATGGAGTCAGAGTAAAACACCAGTAAATACTGGCAGAGCGTTTGGTAGATAAAGACAACTTAGAGCCCAGAAGGACATCAAGACTGATGCTGAGCTGCTCATTTTCTCCTGAACGGAATAGCTAATGGCCACAGAGGTTTATTACCTTGGCAGTAACCAACGTTACAGAAATATATGACAGAAAGTAAAAGTTTAACACTATTTAGACTTGATTTAGTTACAAATGTACCGTACTCTTCGCACTATAAGGTGGATTTAAAATCCTTTAATTTTTCCAGAAATTGCCAGTGCACCTTATGTATGAATTTTGCCAGTATGGTTGTAAGGAGCAGTAAAGCCACTCCGTTGAAGTACAGCGTTTTAGTTTAGCCAAGGCATCGAGGCTGGAGCCTGCTGCTAATCCCGGCTTGCACTTGTGGAGCATCATTAGCCACTAACCACTAAGCATTAGCTATTTTGGTGTTCAGAATATTGAGTATTGTTGACTGTAAGTCTGCTCCTAATCCTGGCTTGCACTGCTGGAGCAGCATTAGCTGCTAACCGCTAAGTGCAACTCTTTTGCCATTCAGAGGCGAGTATATTGAACTATATTAATACATGATGACACCCCTGTTCCTTACTAGTGTGACATAATACGCCTTATAATCTGGAGCACCATACGTATGAAAATAGACCAGAAAATAGACATTTGTTGATAGTGTGCCTTATAATCGAGTGCACCTTATGGTGCAAATAATATGGTAATTATACATTGTCATTGTAAAAGTCCTTAAACTCATCTTATGCCTGTTCATGCAGGTTCAGTGTCCTCAACCTGGCAACCCAATCATGCAGTAGTCACTTGCTGTTATTTAGTGCATGTTGTTCCTTTAAAAACAAAAGAAGCAATTGACTACATTAACATTATTGGAAAAAACTGTTTTAATACTTTTTATTTTTGCCTAATTATTAATTTAATAGCTTTAACAGAAGCATGCATTCTGCTTAATTTCATTCCTCTAAGGATCCAGGCTGAAGAAAGTTTGTTTAATTGCGCTGAAGTGTCGTCTCTGTGTTTGTTTGTTCTTGTTTGGTAGAATTCATTATGAATTCATTATGAAAAGAGTAAACTACAGGAGCTACACGAGTAAACGGCATACAGAGAGCGCTGCGTAAAATTCCCAGCTGCTTTGTTAAGACTTCTTAATGTTTTTTTAGCAGGCCTTTCCTCAGCGTAACGTTCCCCACTGACTCCACACTTCTAATCATCCACTTATCCCTCCCTCCTTCAATCTGCCTCAAATCCATCTCATTTACATTTCACTGCACTGATTACTCTGCAGGATGGAGAGTGTGAACGCTGGTGGATGATGTGGTATTGTTTTAACATCTAAAGTAATACATAACAGACTCGTTTAGCTTGTTATTGATGAACAGAAGGACTGTACATTTTCTAAGGGTGAGTGTATCAGTCCGGGCCTACCTGGTAAATGTCCCGGGGCACTGACCTCCAGGGGGCGACAGGCATTATTTATAATTGGACAGGAGAGAAGAAGCATGCTCAATGACCTGTTCTAGCTTCTGAAACATTTACACTTTACAAAGAGACTGAAAGATATAGTGTCCAAAATTAATCTATTCTATTCTATTCCAATTGAATTTTACTCTATTCTGTTCTACTCTATTCTATTCCACTTCATTCTATTTTATTCAAATTCAATTCTACTTTATTCTATTATACTCTATTCTATTCCACTCCATTTTACTCTGTTATACTCTATTCTATTCAATTCTATTCTATTCCACTCCATTTTACTCTATTCTATTATATTCTGTTCTATTCCACTCTAATATTTTCTATTCCACTCTATTTACTCTATTTTATCCAGTTATACTATATTATATTCTATTCAATTCTATTCAACTCCCTTTTACTCTATTCTATTATATTCTGTTCTATTCCACTCCAATATTTTCTATTCCACTTTATTTTATCCAGTTATACTCTATTATATTCTATTTTATTCTGTTTTATTCTATTCCACACCTTTGTATTCTATTCTAGTCCACTCTATTTTATTCTGTTATACTCTATTTTATTCCACTCCATTTCATTCTATTCTATTCCACTCTATTGTACTATTTTGTATTCTACTCTATTCTATTCTACTCTATTCTATACCACTCCATTTACTATATTATATTCTGTTATACTCTATTCTATTCTATTTCACTCCATTTCATTCTATTTCACTCTATTGAACTATATTCTATTCCTCTCCATTTTATTCTATCCTATTCTACTTTATTCTGTTAGACTCTATTTTATTCCTCTCATTTTTACTCCATTTTACTCTATTTTATTCTATTCTACTCTATTCTGTTGTACTCTATTCTATTCACTCCATTTTACTTTATTCTATTCTATTCCACTAAATGTTACTGTATTCTATTGTATTATTGCATTAGTTTTTTACTCTACTATATTCTGTTCTATTCTATTGTAATTTTTAGTAAGCTGATATATCTAACTACAAAATTAGCTGCACTATTATTTCTAATTGTGTTCAAATTAGTGGCATCACTTCTGTGATTAATCACAATCAATCATTAATCGCAATTAATCATCAATCACCTTTTTAACTACTAAAAATTTAACTTTTAAAAGTAAGCTTTTAAATGTAACCAAAATACATTCAATTGTATTCATATAAGAGGTGTAAATCGCTTCATATTTTAAATGAATTATATTAATCACAACAATATTTTGTGATTAAATGTATTTTAATGCTGGTATTTTGCTGAATTTCAGGAGAAAGACAGTGATAATAGTGCAGTGGGACAATAGAATTGCGACTTTTGCTCATGAATATTCATACATTGTCATGTCCTTGCCCTGTTTCAATGGGTTCCCCACGTGACCCTAACCCTGCGTTCACACTGGAACGCGACGAGTCGCTTGTGTCGCCCAGCGTTTGTCGCTTGTGGGCGTGTCAAGCTCAATGCCCGCGTTTATCATGGTCCAGCCTCCGACAAGAAAAAAGGCACAAAAAAGGAATCACTTGGCCACTTTATTCTCCAGCTATAACTCCCAAACTTGCTGGACTCTTGTGCGTTTCTGTGATTTAACTGCGCTGGAAACGCAGCCGTTCCCACAGACTGATATGGGTCCACCCCGTTCAACAGAAAGAACCGTCCGCTCTTCACCTCTCCTCATTGCCCGTACCTGACAAAATGAACAAAAGTTGGAAATGTTTTAAAATAAAGACAAAGATTTTTACACTTATAACAGTCTTTTCAATGTCGTATGTTACTTTACAACATGTGTAATGCCCTGCTAAGTGCAGTTCAGCCACTGACCTAGTCTTAGAGTCTCTATAAAACACCAAATCCACCGGAGATCCTATGTAAACATAGTTACTTACACAGAGGTGGGTAGTCCAGGTCCAGAAATTAAAAATGCATTACTTTTTACTTTTAACTAGTGAAAACAGAACTCTTCTAAACATGCACACATACCTGTCTTAATTGTACTTCGCTGGTGGTGTTCCATAGACAAATTCTTACCATTTGTTTGCTCCTGCCTGACTGTGGGCGGTCTGAGCCAAGGTGGGTGAGGCCATGAATACTAATTCACGGGTTGAGGTAGACATCTTTTTTTTTGTTTGTTTTACAAGCTACTGCATGTGCAGCATCCATATACAACTCAGAGACTTACAGTACCTATTTTATTTTCCGAATAACAAGAAAAAGAGAATTGTCGCAGAAAGACACCGTTAAATAAAACGTAAAAAAAAAATGTTACAGTTTTCAGATTGAACACACATTACTGTTCACAGTCCTACTTACAAGACACTCGACCACATAGGAAAATGAACATAATATATTTTCTTGTTATGCATAGAATTCTGGTTATTTAATAGCATATAGCAATTTATTTTAAATTACACTGAAATGACATGCCAAAATCATGGGACAACAGCATATAAAAAATAGACCATGAACTGTTTGTTACCTAAGGGATGGCTTGGGAAAACCCACACCTGTATAAGTTGTGAGGTGTTATCTTGTGAGGGAGGTTGAACACTGGCCAGCATGCTTATAGCAAGAGCAAGACGTGAGAATGTTGGGAGTGTTAACTGGTGTTTGCATGGTGTTGCCACGGTGTGGTGTTTCTAGGTGGCTGATATGATGTTGCTAAGTAATGGCTGCTATGCTATACCAGTTAATGTGCGGCGTTAATTGTTTCCTATAGTTTTTTACTCTGTTGACACTAAGATGTATTTGCTATAGTAGTTGTGGCTGCTATTCGGGGGTTTATTGGTTGTTATATGGTTGCTGTGATATGGTTGGCAGGTGGTTGCTGTGGTGTTTATGAAAGAAAACATGGGGGTAGTCATGAGTGGTCATGTATTGTTGTAGGCAGGACAGCAGGGCTTATCTGTAACAGGCTGGTAAGCAAACAAATAAATCCAGTCTGGTGTCAAAAGCACATCCATCTCTAATTCCATTATTATTCTACTTTCTTCCACTTCAAGCAAAAGTGTGTTTTTTTTCTGTCTTGGCTTCCACATCACGGCTCGTGCCAGAGTACAGAGCGGCACAGCTTGGCTGTTGCTATGCCCACCGAGTTGAAGATGGTGGCCTCAGCCAGTCAACAGTGGTGACACGTCATCTCCATGTGTTTCTGGCGTGGCCATATGTAACATACACAGCGTCTCAGAGCCTCTGCCTCAGAAACGAGCAGCGCTAATGCTAATGCTAATGCTAAGGCTGCCTCTGTGTCCTTAAGTCACTGCACAGTTCTAAATCTGGCCTGAAGCTTCACCACACTAATCACTCAAACCGCATTAAATATGTAGCCCTTCTGCAGGCCTGTGAGGAGCACTATTTATATATTAGTAGTGAATATATACTGTGTATAACATCAGCAGCTCTCCTGATTCACCACACCAGCTGCGGATATGATGAGAACTATAAATAGAACCATCCTGATATGAGGAGAGATTTGATGAGGAGCTGTTTTAATAAACACAAGAAAATGATCTTAATAAACTTTTGTTATCTACTTCTATCTCCCTTTATGATTAGCTCATGTTACCCATCTTACTCTATAGTGGGTCAACAGTGTCTTTACTGCTGTATTATTAGCTTAAAGCAAGAAAGCTAGTGGTGTCACTGCTGCTCTATGATTGGTTAGCAGAATCCATTCCATTTTGATCTATAACTTGCTAGTAGTATCCGTTGTGCTCTATAATTAGCAAATACTGGCATATTTCACTGAATTAGTGCCATTTCTGTCCCAAAGAAATTACATGTGTAATTAAACGTGCACACAAAATAACTTTAAAATACATTTTATTATTAAGCATAGTGTCTTGTACATTGACCAAATTGCAAAAATAAGATATGTATTTAAAACATTAATAAAACAAATACATAGAACACTGAAAAAATAGCATTTGTTACCAGTCCCCACTCTCTATAAACTAGCTATAAACTTTACCATGAAATATAATTATTAAAATCCTTCAGAGATGTATTTTTTACATTGTTGTCTGACTTCAAATTCCAAAAAAACTCCAAGTACTCCAAAAACTCAAATTTTTCATAATATTTTTTAAAATATTTAAGATACATATTTTAGTTTTGTCCCTGTTTTTCACTCAGTCCTGTTACCAAGGGCGTAAGGAGCGGGTTTGATATTGCGGGGGACACATATGAACCAAACCCCCCCTATAGTTTCCTAGAAAAACATTTGTGGAGTTACTTTTAATCCCAAATAATATATTTTTTTCTATATTCTGTTTATTATTAGTTACATCCAAGTAAAGGTGATTTTACAACCTAAACAGGTTACTCCACATTACATTTACTGTTGCTAGAAAAAAATTATAAGTGAAAGGTCTGAATTAAATACATATGACAAAAACTGATCAGTTATCACCTAATATTTAAAATAATATAACAGATTTGATTATTATTATTATTATTATTATTATTATTAATTATGCATTGTATGTTGTATATTTATATTTTCTCCAAACTGAGTAGCATTGTGTCCCACACTTTTAATTGTTTCTACTGAAAGCACTTTTTATGATGGTGTCCTTTTATGAAAAATAATGTAACTTTACGTTTCATATGGATTTTTGTCAGATTAGATCAGTGTTTCTTAACCCTGTTCTTACCTATTCTATTGCATATTCCCACTGTTCTGCATATTGTAGAGCTTTCTCTGCTTTAAATGCACATAATAAAGTAATTGGTGGTATGATGTGTCTAATACACTGCTGGACATACATAATGATTGATTTATGATCCATAGGGGGCTAAGAGATTTTAACAGGTAAACACAGTAAAGTACTGTTTATTAGCTAATCAGTTGGATCTGGTGGAAATCACAATTTTCAGGGTTAAGAACTACCAACATAAAGTGTTGTACTAAATTCTAGCTATTATCTTCATCCAGCTTCTAGCTGACTAGTTATCTAAATGAATGAAAATTAAATAGTTATTAGCTAGTCAGGTACAGGGCACGCTGAACATTATATAGTTTTGTTTTTCTTAAACTAAACTAATTCCAAAGCTAATTCCGAAGTTAAGCTAACTGACTGTCACAGGCTGTATTTTATTAAGCGCAGAGTTGGTATGAACATTTTAACCAGCTATCAGAAACATAGCAGTTTACATGGTTTACATGGTTAGCCTAATCGCTGTACATCCATATCAAATCCACCTTTTTGTAATACTGGGTGGGACATGTCCTACCCATACATCCGCTTCTGGCCGCTGTGCCTGTGTGTTGGCGTGGTGAAGTGAGGCACAATTGTGACGATTTGCTGCTCTAATCAATTCAGTGATTGCCGTGGACAGGCCAAGTTCCGATTTAAGGAAGTTAAGCTCTTTTTAGCTGCTCCGGTTTTTGTGGTGCTGCTGCTTTCTCTTTTGCTAAATTTCCTTCGGGATCAATAAAGTATCTATCCATCATCTATCTATCTTTAAAGCTTAGATTCTCTGCCCGAACCCGACCTGACCCAAAGACCGTCCCAAAATCGGGCTCCTATTTTTATTTTATATAAAGCTCTGGTGTGATAATCACAATGTTGCTAAATAACCAATTATTATTGTTCACTAAAGCGAAAGAAATAGCGAAAACTGAAAGTGAAAAAACATTTGTGTTAACTGAAACTAATAAAAACGGTAACTAAAAGGAAAAAACATAACTATCTCGAACTGTATTTTGTGTTTATAAAACTAACTAAAACGAACTAAAATTACTGAATTTTCGTGTTTAATTTATTTATAAGAGCTGTTGTACAGCGGAGTTGTACAGCGGGCGGTGTAGCCGCAAAATACAACAGAAAACACTGAAAAACTGCAGAACTATGTATGGGATTACAATATGAGCGCAAGGCAGATGAAAGAAACAGGAGATACAGTGTGTGAGAACATTTACCTGTGAGTAGCTCATTCCAGAACAAGCAAATCTCTCTCTCTCTCTCTCTCTCTCTCACGTTTATTAGATTGATTTCTCTGATGAGATGTGTGAAAACTAATAAAAACTAGCAAGCCCACCCTAAAAACAAATTAAAACTTACTGAATCAAACTATAATAAAATGAAAAATGTAATCACGTAGCTCTGGGGGCAGGTGAACGCCTCCGCGTTTGACTTGCAGCACTGTGTTTAGCTGTTCTTAAAAATCATTTTAATTAAATAATAGTTTTATGCTATGTTTCAGTGTTAATTAACATAATTCTGATTATATTTCACTCATTCAATCAGCCCGAAAACAGACAGTTTATGGTTTGGGTTGGCTCGGGCTGATAATGACAGTTCATGGTTCGGGCTTGGGCAGAATGTGCACGGGCTCCGGCTGGGTCGGGTCGGATTTTTTGGGCCGATCTAAGCTCTATTCTCTTTTGGTGAAACTGTTATATTAATACCATTTTAACGGTCATTAGATTGTTGTTTTTGTCCATTATTTTGTTTTGTTTATATATACATATTTCCTTTGAGTGTGGCTTGGTTTGTTTAACTCCATCCCGAGACACGTTTTTCCGTTTTTTTCAGTATTATATGTTTTAGTAATTTTCTTTGGTTCTGTGAAGAATTTCGTTTTTATTTTTTGTAATTCGTTAGATTATATTTTTGTCAACATTTTGGGTTTATTATCGTTTGGTATTTTTCTAATAATAGTAAATACATAATTCATTTCCTTTTTTTTGATGGGCGCATAATAAAAGTAACGCGATAGCTACTTTTACTGGTAACTAGTTACTTTTATAGTGGAGTAACTCCGTTAGTAACTCAGTTACTTTTTTGGAGAAGTAACGAGTAACTATAACTAATTAATTTTTCAAAGTAACGTGCCCAACACTGCTCACTACAAACAGAGTCGCTTCAGGTATGCTAAAGCTAAAGCACATCTGGACAAGCCAGCTTCATTTTGGAATAAGGTGCTATTGACTGATGAAACCAAAAATTATTATTTATTATATGGAAGGTGGTACGCATGGTGAAAAAAGAACAGCATCCCAAGACAAACACTTAAAGCTCCCCATAGTAAAATTTGGTGGTGGTTTATCATCATGCTGTGGGGCTGTGTGGTCAGTGCAGGTACTGGGAATCTTGTTAAAGTTGAGGGTCACATAGATTTCAGTGAATATCAGCATATTTATAAGAACAATGTTTAAGAATCAGTGAGAAAGTTAAAGTTAAAGTTAAAGCGCCGGGGCTGGATACTTAAACAAGACAACGACCCTAAACACTAAATACTTACTGCTCAAAATCTACTAAAGCATTCATACAGAAGAACAAGTACAACGTTCTGGAATGATCATCTCAGTCCCCAGACCTGAATATTGTTATAAATCTGTGTTGTGATTTAAAGCAGGCTGTTCAGGCTCAGAAACCATCAAACATGAAGAATGATCCAAAATACCTTCAACCAGAAGCCAGACTCTCATTGGAAGCTATAGGAAGAGTTTAGAGGCTGTTATTTTCTTCATAAAATTTATGCAGCTGCCTAATTTTGTTTATATAATTATTGCACACTTTCTGTAAATCCTATAAACTTTATTTCACTTCTCAAATATCACTGTGTTTATCTGCTATATGATATATTTAACTGAAATTGCTGATCCGAAAAGGAAAATCATGAAAATGATCCGGGGAGCCCAAACTTTTTCATATCACTGACTTTTCAAGGTTTCTATAAATTAAATATTTAATCTTGCAGTTTTTTTTATAACTTGCTGTTTTGGAGATAAAAGGTTTTGCCTGACAGCATTTCTGAGGCTTTTTCTGGTAGAACAGACATTTTGTTTAATACTGATGCTGAAAAATAAAGAACCTAATATATAATGACGCTCATAATTTCCTGTCAAGGGAAAAGAAATGAATGAGAGATTTTCTCTGACATCTGCACAGTATTGTAAATTATTTAAAACACTGCACATGCATCTCAGATAAGCTTTATTGTTCTTAGATTATGAAAATATATCTTATCTCTTTTGTTTTGTGGCATCGGCCTTTGAACTCATCATCAGACTGGCTGGTCGATAGCGCTGGTCACATGGCTACATGGAAAGCCTGTAGAACAAGTGCTGTCATTTTTAATATCATATTATATAATAGGAAAAACATTTAATTCACAATACATTAATGTACAATACTAACTCTTTGGTTATAATGTGAGTCAAACTGACTTACTGACTATACACATTTATACACACACACACACACACACACACACACACACACACATATATATATATATATATATATATATATATATATATATATATATATATATATATATATATATATATATTCATTCATTTATATTACACACAAAGGTGTTCAGTCAATTAGACACAGTAGTGTCAATACGCTTGCATTTAAAAATCTAAATTTAGACAAAAACTGTCCAAATAATTTTTATAAAACTATGATCTGCCATAAGTGAACCTTTTAATTGCATTAAATATTGATTATTTTTATAATAATGGAGTTACAAATAATATTTATGGAGACAAATATTTTTTAATTGAATATTGTTAATTAAAGTTGAACATTATTTTTTTAACCTGGAAACATTATTGCTCTTTCTTAAAGTTGAGAATAAAAGGAATGTTTATTTATTTTATTTTATTTATTTATATAGAATGGCTGTATTTATCTTTTGTAAGTTGTTGGGTGTTTACTGTTTTGTAACTAATTCTCTAAAACAAAACTGAGCTTAAAAATAGAATACAGATTGCATATTGAATGTGATACTCCTGAGTCAATGACTTTTCATATCTGATTGAACATCTCAGTCTTTATCTTTACCTCTGTACTTTAACTTTTGTCTTCTACTCAGCTTTTTCTCCCGCATTCAGGTAAGTTATCTCAATCTATGATTAGCTAATATTACTTATCTCACTCTATAATGGGTTACAGTGTCTTTTTTTGCTGTATTATTAGCTTAAAGCAAGAAAGCTAGCGGTGTCCCTGCTGCTCTAGGATTGGTTAGCAGCAACCTTTCGAATCTATAACTTGCTAGTATTTTTCCTTAATGCTCTATAAAGCAAACACTAGTATCTAAGATGCTCTATGAGTGCCTAGTAAAAATATTAGACTACTAGAATTCATCCAGCTCTACAAATGGCCAATACATCTCTCCTCTATTTAATTCACTATTATCCATCCACCCAAATCCATCCATCCATCCATCCATCCATCAATCCACCCACCCACCCATCCATCTACCTTACTACCCACTCACCCATTCATCCATGCATCCACTCACCTATCCACACATTTAAATACTCACCCATCTATCTATACAGAAATCCATCCATCAATCTATCCATCCATCCACCCACACACCCACCCACCCATCTATCTATTCATCCATTCAGCCACCCACCCATCCACCCAAATCCATCCATCCATCCATCCATCCACCCACCCATCCATGCATTTATCTATCCACAACCAAATCCATTCATCCATCCATCCACCCACCCAAATCCATCCATCCATCCATCCACCCACCCATCCACCTTACTACCCACTCACCCATCCATCCGTGCATCTAGCCACCCACCCATCCACCCAAATCTATCTATCTATCTATCTATCTATCTATCTATCTATCTATCTATCTATCTATCTATACAGACATCCACCCATCTATCTATCTATCTATCTATCTATCTATCTATCTATCTATCTATCTATCTATCTATCTATCTATCTATCCATCCAGCCACTCACCGATCCACCCAAATCCATCCACCCACCCATCCATCCACCTTACTACCCTCTCACCCATTCATCCATGCATCCACTCATCTATCCATCCATCCACCCAAATACCAATACCAACATCCTTGCTGCTCTAGGTTTGGATACCATCTCTGCCACTCTAAGGATTGCCTACTAACAAAATTATAATTTTGTTCTGCCAGTTGCTCTCTAATTATCTACCAGTAATCTCGCTGTTTGTCATTTGTTTAATAGAATCCATCTTTTCTACTCTAAGTTTGGACAAATAAATCTCTGCCGCTCTGGAATTGCAGAGTAGCATCCACTCTGCAAGCTGCTCTTTCACTGACTAGTATCCCAACTGTTTAATTGTTTGATTGTTTAATGGCATCCTGGCTGCTCTAGGATTGGCTTGTGAGACCCTTGCTTTTATAAGATTGGTTAATAGCATCCTTGCCGCTCTGGGATTGGCCAGCAGCATCCCTGTTTCCAAGTCTGCGCATGCTGCTCTGTAATTGGCTAGTAGTTCATACTCACAAACAGTCCGGGCAAGGCGTGACGCGCCGGAATACGGGTGGGGAAAAAACGCTCGCGCGCACACACGAGTTCTTACACACACTCTCAGAAACACACACACACACGGAGACAGCAACCTTCACTCGCTCCTGCTTACGTAACGGGTGAGAGGCGGCGCGTGTGTGAGTGTGGGTCTCAGTGCCATGCCACAGCGCCCAGACGCCTCGGCTGACCGGTAGCTGCACTATGGGGTGCTCGTGCTGCTCCACGCGCTGCTGGCTGATCGCGGGGAGCGTGACAGGGGCGCTGGTCTGTCTGCTGGGGGTCATCCTCATCCCTGTGGGCAACCTTGTGATCGAGAACACTGTGAAGCAGGTAAGCAGCTAAATAATAGATAATGATGAGGATCATGAGGAGGATGAGGATGAGGAGGATGAAGGTGGAGGTCAAGGTTAAAGGCGTTGGTATGAAGTATAGGGAGAGAGAGAGAGGATGGCACGCCTGGCATCTCCAGGTCACAGTGAAAGTCATTAGATCTGAGCAGCTGAGCTCTGCCAACCAGGACAGCCAGAGCCTGCAGACAAGCAGCAAATCCAGCACCAGAGCCAGCGGCTGAATTAACCCTTACTGCCGTGAATTAACTCAAACTGTGCTTAAATTAACTCTCACTGAGGTCTACCAACTCTCTGCTGAAATTAATTAAGTTGCACTAAATTAACTCTTACAACTGGGAATGAACTCTTTCTGAGATTATTCTGAGAACATTTAATAGGACTATTTAATTCTTCCTGTGACAAATTAACTCTTATTGGGGTAAATCAGTTCTTTCTATGCTAACCTAACTAATACTGCAGTAAACGAACTCTTACTGTGCTAAATCAACTATTTATAGGAGTAATTAATCTTTTACTGTGCTAAATTAACCCTTTCTGTGGTGTATTTGCCCCTTTCTGGGTCAAATTAACTGTTGTCAGCTATGTAATGTAAGCTAAATTAACTCATATTGTGCTACATTATGTCTTATTGTGCTAAATTAACTCTTACTGCGTTAAATTAACTCTTACTGTGGTAAGTTAACTCATACTGTGGTGAATGAACTCTTGCTGTGCTAAATTAACTCTTACTATTGTGTATTAACTCGTATCCGGGTGAGCTTACTCTTTCTGTGGTGTATTAACTTGTACTGGAACAAATTAACTCTTAATAAGGTAAATTAACTCTTACTGTAATAAATTAACTCTTATTGTGCTAAATTAATTCTTATTGTGCTAAATTAATTCTTATTGTGCTAAATTAATTCTTACTGTGCTACATTAATTCTTACTGTGATGAATTAACTTTTACTGTAATAAATTATCTCTTACTATGTTAATTTAATTCTTACTGCGATAAATTAACTCTTACTGTGATAAATTAACTCTTACTATGCTACATTAATTCTTACTGTGATGAATTAACTTTTACTGTAATAAATTATCTCTTACTATGTTAATTTAATTCTTACTGCGATAAATTAACTCTTACTGTGATAAATTAACTCTTACTGTGCTACATTAATTCTTACTGTGATGAATTAACTTTACTGTAATAAATTATCTCTTACTATGTTAATTTAATTCTTACTGCGATAAATTAACTCTTACAGTGATAAATTAACTCTTACTGTGCTACATTAATTCTTATTGTGCTAAATTAACTCTTACTGTAATAAATTAACTCTTACTGTGCTAAATTAACTTTTACTGTGCTAAATTAACTCTTACTGTGCTACATTAACTCTTACTGTGCTAAATTAACTCTTATTGTGCTACATTAACTCTTACTGTGCTAAATTAACTCTTATTGTGCTACATTAATTCTTACTATGTTAAATTAACTCTTACTGTGATAAACTAACTATTACTGTTATATTAACTCTTACTGTGATAAATTAACTTTTATTGTGATAAATGAGCTATTACAAAGTTATATTAACTCTTACTGTGATAAGTTAACTCTTACTGTAATAACTGAACTCTTACTCAGGTAAATGAACAATTACTGGCATGAATGCTCTCGTACTGTGGTAAATTAACTCTTATTACATGAATGAACTCTCACTATACTAAATTAACTCTTACTGTGGTAAATGAACTCTAAGTATGATAAATTAACTCTTACTGTGTTGCAGAATCTACAATTATGGTAATGTTTAATAATAAAATACAATGAAACCCAGAGTTTTAATAATGCCAGTAAACCTGCAGTTTAGTCATACACTCTTAACTATTAACTCTTAATGTCTAATGGACTAAAATTGAAATCAATTGTGAAATGTAGCCTAAACTCATTTTGGGGGCAGAAAATGGGCCTAGTTGTAATGTCATCTAACATCCCATTTATTCTTCATTTCATTCTTGTACAATTCTAAAATTTACAGAATATAAAGGGCTGTAAGTATTGCTTTATATGTCCTGAATGAAAGTGCAGTGTTACACTTCTTAATATTTTATATGAACATGTGCAGCTATATCTCTTGAAGGACTAGTATAGAATATTATAGAATAGAATAGAATAGTGCTTTATTTATCCTGAAGAAAATGACTGCAGTACTGCAGTGTTGCAGTACTGATCTATATAATACTTGAACAGATGAATTTAATCACACAGAAAGTGAGTATACTGCTTTATAAGACAGATATGCTGTCCAATAATGTCTAATAGCAGTCTATGAATATGAATGCCAGTAAGGCCTGCTTATCTTGTACAGGGTTCACTGGTGTCCAGTTCAGTGTATTCAGTATATCTGCTGCAGGTGCAGATCTCTGACCTTCACTCAGATATTTAAGACATTTGATTCCATTGTTTTATACAACCCTAAAAAACATTTTTTTTAATTTATTGACAATGGTTCTCTATTACTGCTGACGTGCAAAAATCTTTTATCTTCTATCTTTAGTTTCATGATGAATGGCCCAATAAAAATGCTCCAAAATGACTATTTGAATATTTGGATGGCCTTTATTTAGTTAATTTGGTTTAGTTGGTTCTTTATATCACATATCAACTGTTTTTATGAGCTGCTTACACAGCCATTTACGAAAAACTCTTGAATGCTCTTGCATATGCTATAGCACCTTGTTGGAACTTCTTGTATGGGATCCTGCAGCACATTTACTCACAGATGTTGCAGCTGGGCCTGTAGATCCTGCTCTACACTCATAGGCTGGATTGGTGATACATCTGGAGACCAAGCAGAAGGAAGTGTTGTAATCTAAAATGTAGAGACATTCCTGGAAAACTCTTGCTGTGTGTGGGTGAGCATTAATTATCCTGCTGAAAAATGGCAGTTGGAAGTCCTGGTATGAGAAGCAGAAACACATGTGGCTGCAGGATGTCCTGCACATATTGCTGAGCTATTAATGTTCCTCGTATCACTACTAGTGGCCCATTTCTAAAATTAAGAGACCACTTCAGTTTCTGAATCAGTGTCTCTGATTTTGCTATTTATAGTTATATGTTTGAGTAAAATAAGAATTGTTGTTTTATTCTATAAACTACGGACCACATTTCTCTCAAATTACACATAAAAATATTGTCATTTAGAGCATTTATTTGCAGAAAATGAGAAATGGCTGAAATAACAAAGAAGATGCAAAAAAACATGGTGCAAATAATGCAAAGAAAACAAGTTTATATTCATATTTTAAGTTTAAGAGTTCAGAAATCAATATTTGGTGGAATAACTCTGGTTTTTAATCACAGTTTTCATGCATCTTGGCATGTTCTCCTTCACCAGTCTTACACACTGCTTTTGGACAACTTTATGCCAAAAATTCAACCAGTTCAGCTTGGTTTGATGGCTTGTGATCATACATCTTCCTCTTGATTATATTCCAGAGTTTTTCAATTTGGTAAAATCTAAGAAACTCATCATTTCTAAGTAGTTTTTAATGTCCTGTTGATTAATCATTAAAATAATATTTGAGGATCTTTACAGCAGGTCATTTTTAATAAATTAATTGACATTTTAGTTTTAGCTTTGTTGCTTCAATCACTCTTCTTCAATAGAGTAAACACCAGGGGTTACACTGCCCTTATCCAATTACTACCCTCTGCTATCCGGCTCTCACTGTCACACCAGAGAGAGAGAGAGAAAGAGAAAGAGAGAAAGAGAGAGAGAGAGAGAGAGAGAGAAAGAGTGTGAGTGAGTAACTCTATGGACAGTCTGTGTTTATCAGCACTGCATTTCTAATCCTGAAGCTCTGACCCTGAGATTACACTTGAAACACTGTTATATTAATGTGATGCAAATGTGTCCAACATTTCCACACTAATAAAACACACCAAACAACACAGTCCGAGTACATTAATGGGCTTTTCCCTGTTCTATGTGTCATGATATGACTAAAAGCTCACAACTCAGTATTTTTAAGATAAGGTAATAAGGTAGATTAATAATCATAAGATTTATTGGTGATATTTTTACTGATTTAACAAACTGCATCAGATCATGTTGTTATTAAAATACATTACAAGACTCTACTCTATAAAACATTTCCACACAAACAACACGTATATATTCTTATTTGGGATTAAATGGCACAAAGATGGTAATATGTTTAGCAGCTTAATATGTTGAATAATCAAGAATATAGAATATATTTATATTCACTATATATTTACCAGCCCTACCCTCTTCAGTATCGTATCTGGGTACAGAACAGATACTAATTACATGAAATATCAAGCAGTGCTGGTGCTTTGTTTGTCAGTCCTGTTACTGTCTGTTTGGCTGCCACGGACTCTAAGAAAGAGACTCCATTTCCCATGATGCCGGATATGCCGGATCATATGACGCATCGGCTCGCCATGCTATTGATTGCACACACCTGGACCCTTGACTATAAATATCTCTTGCACCCTTGCACCTATTCCTTGCCCGGGATTGAACCTATTCTACGTAGCTCTTCTACCTCTCGTTTCCTTTGAGTTTTGACCTTTTGTTTCCGACCCTTTTTGCTCTTTTGACTACACTTTTGCTTAGCCGTTTGTTTGTTAGCTTTTTTGGTATTGAACTATTTTGACCATCCCTTTGCCTTGCCCTTTTTAATGAGTCTGGATATCCTGTGAATGACCTGTTTGCCTGTTGTTTGTTATGCTGCCATTTTGTGATCAGTCTTATTTATCTGTGTTGTATCTGCGCTTGCCTGTCCCGTGTTTGGCTCCCGTGACATTGTGCTTTTATCTTACGTTTGACCTCCCATTACTCCAAAATGCTACAGTAATAACATAACATCATACCAATTGATACTTATATCATTAATATTATGGAAAGATGTAATGATTGCATTTGATAACAGAAACTGCAAAACTGAATAGACCTTTTTTTCCAGGTTAGATTTCCCATTACTCCAAATGCTACAATAACATCCCTCAAAATATACACATATACCTTTTATACATGAGAAGGAGAATTTACAAATTTAGTCATGTCAATTTATAATCTTTTGATTTTTTTATATTAGAGTAGTGTAAATTCTGGTCTATATACAACCAAATATGCATTTTTAATAATTTAGCCATCCCATAATTACAAATTTCAACAGTAATTTTTACATTTTAAGCTTACATGAATAATACTGTGTACTTCTTCGTCAGCAGCTGGAGTCTGAGAGAGTACAGTAGGTCATGCTGTTTGCCTCTGTTTGGGTACAGTAGGTGGCGCTGTCTCTCCTCATCACTCTCATTGTGATGCTGGATGGTACAGTAGGGATAGATGGGGTAAATGGGGGATGCACTGTGATGCCGCCTAGTAATGCTGCATTCATTTGTGGAGGCATGCGCTGGTCCTCACTGTCTTAGTGTCGGAAACTTTGCACATGATGAGAGGATGAGCTTAATGGCACAGCTAACTATCTGTCTGTCTACCTGTCTGTGTGTCTGCTGTGTAGGAGTCTGTGCTGGAGGAGGGTACCACAGCATTTGAAACCTGGAATTCCACAGGAACTCCCATTTACAGGCAGTTTTGGCTGTTTGACGTTCAGAACCCTGATGATGTCGTGGCCAATGGGAGCAATCCTCAGGTTATACAGAAAGGACCGTACACTTACAGGTAGGTGATGGGAATTATATCAGCTGATACTCAGCATTAATGTTCTCTAATCAGATCAGCCGATACTCAGCATTAATGTTCGCTAATTAGATCAGCCAGTACTCAGCATTAATGTTCTCGAATCAGATCAGCCAGTACTGAGCATTAATGTTCGCTAATCAGATCAGCCGATACTCAGCATTAATGTTCTTGAATCAGATGCCGAGTGCTAAAGCAATCTAAAGCGCTGCCACTATGAGAGGGAGGTCACAGGTTCGAACCCCCCGCTCATGCAGCTTTGCCATCAAGCTGCCTGCGCTCAGAGGGAGCAAAATTGGCCCTGCTCCCTCCAGGTGGGTAGATGGCGCTCTCTCTCCACATCACTACTAGGGTGATGTCTGCAGCACAAGGCGTCTGTGAGCTGATGTATCAGAACCGAGTCACTGCGCTTTCCTCCGAGAGTGCTGTGATACTGCATCAGCAGCAGCTCGAAAAGAGGAGGTGGCTGGCTTCACATGTATCGTAAGAGGCATGTGTTAGTCTTCACCCTCCTGGTGTGTTGGGGCATTACTAGTGATAGGGGGAGACCTAATGAGTGGGTTGAGTAATTGGCCGTGTAAATTGGGGAAAAAATGGGAAAAAAAATAGAAATAAAATTGTAGTAAAAGAAAATGTTGGTATGGTATTATGATCAGTATTAGTCCGTGTTCAGGCAAAACTCATTACTTAGGTTACATAGATACTTAGATCGGTATTAATCACTACTTAGGATGAAGGTGCTTAGATCAAGGTACTCAAGATTAAGGCAATCAAGTTTAAGGTACTCAGACTGGATCAGCCAATTCTTAGCCTTAAGATGCTCTGATCAGATAAGCCAGTATTGAGCATTAGGGAACTGAGTTTGGATTGGTAATACTTAGCATTAGTGTATTGGATTTGTATTCAGTGAAACTCAACATTACGGGTCAGTTTCCCAGAGAGGGGTTAAGTAAAGTCTTAAACTTCACAGCATTTTCAATTTGGAATGTCCAATGAAAGTAAAATATGAGTATAGTCTACGACTAGGCTTAATCCTTGTCCTGGAAACCAATCATAAGGTACTCTGAGAGTTATATGTTAAAACTACATTTAGGTACTTAGATTGGATCTGTTTCAGACTTATAAGGTTTTTACATCAGATTTGTATTAGCCAATACTTACTACTTAGTTACTTGAATTAGACCTATATTAAACAGTACCTCACATGTTCTGCTTTCTTTGTTTTTAGGATCAGATTAGTATTGGCCAGTATACACTTTTAAGGTACATACAGTAGACTGGATAAGAGGGCTGTTTGTTGTCTAAATTTCCTTCTAGCTCCAGTATAAAACTAAAGATATGAACTTCAGACATCAAACAGGACTCACTGGATCGACCAGGTTTTGGTTAAAGGTGGCTGACTGTAGAAATCAGATTGTTTGCTGAAGTGTTGCTTTAACTATCCAAATAAAATGAAGTGCTTCCAACCTCTTGATAACAGAAGCAATCTAAATTATACCTCTAATCTGAGATCAGACTAATCTGATTGTATTTATCTAATCTAAATGACAGTGTCCTCTAGCTCTATATACTGTACATGTTTATAGACATATTTCTTTACACTGATGTGATAAATAAGGAAAAGATGAGCATGTTTACGATGAACAGAGGGTGCCGTTTAGTTTATTATAGAATATAAAAAAAGTACCTCTGCCACACTGAAACCCTTCTGTTTGTTAGTTCCATGTGAGTAACAGACGCTGTTTACAGTGCGTCAGGTTAATCCAGTACAGATACATTAAATGATTAAAAAAATAACCAAGCAAGAATCTTTATATGTGTGAATGTAGTGATGATGTATTAGAGTGGTTACAATATTAGAATGATAGGATATGTTTATTGGGGGAAAACTACTGTAATTGAAAGGAGGCTCTAGTGTCTAGCCTGGATACAAGATGAGATACAGGTGAACATGGAGGTATACAGGTTCTGTATGGCATCCTGCAGCACATTTACCCATAGATGTTGCAGCTGGACCTGTAGATTCTGCTCTATACTTAAAGGTTTCTGAAACTGCACTTCCCAGCTGCAGGACAAGAATGTGTTGTAGTCTGCAAACGTGTCTGCAGGATATTTTACATATATTGCTTAGCTGTGTCCCCCGTATTACTACTAGGGGTGACTGATTGTCGCCCAAAATGCCCCCCAGTTCATCAATCACACCAGCAGTTGGGGCAGTGTGTCGCTCCCAGTGTTGAGCACATTACTTTGAAAAAGTAATTAGTTTTAGTTACTAGTTACTTCTTCAATAAAGTAACTGAGGTACTAACTGAGTTACTCCACTATAAAAGTAACTAGTTACCAGTAAAGGTAACCTTCTCAGAGCGTGTTTCATAAGCCAGATGAATAGAGTGCACGACAGCAAAGTACCTGCATAGAGGTTTTTCCATGACAAATTTTTCGTTCGGGAGCATAATGTGCACTCAACGTGCACATTTAACCTTTTGACCTCAGTGAGTTTGAAATAGTGTCTGTATTTCCATCTGGAAAAACCAAAGTAGCAGGTGTGAAAGGGGTCCGAACCAAAGGACCAGATTTTGGTCCGACCAAGAGAGGTGGTCTCGGTCCGGATCTTCTGAACCGTGGTCCGGTTCGCCTGCAGTGTGAAAGCGCTTTTCTGGATGGTTCAAACTTTCAGACCAATTACAGGAAGCTGAGCAGGCGTTCCTCAGCAACGGCAGCAGAAGAAGAAAAATAACCATCTACTACTGACTGCAGCCTGCGGGAAGGCGGAGTTGGACGTCCAGCGCGTCCAGTCCCACCCACTTTGTCCACGCCATGCCTTGTCAGTCTCGCAAGCTTGTAGTGTATACACAGTATTTAAGCCGGACGACGCGGCACATTATATTTAAAGTCCGCTAACTGCCCTGTACATTGTTTACTTCCGTTCAGAGGCGGAGCTAAGACATGACTCTAACAAAGTGGGCGGGACTGGACGGCATGACGCTAACAAAGTGGGCGGAGCTGGATGCACTGGACGTCCAACTCAGCTTTCCTGCAGGCTGCAGTTAGTACCCTTTAATAATAACCGTAAAGCAGGAAAAATGAGCCGTGGATACAGTTGCTTCAGGACAAACTCGTTCTGTACCTGAAGTTGCTGCTGCTGGAATAAAAAACACAATAGCAGCACTACTATGGAGACGAAATGAATCATTTTTTTCTTATCCTGTAAACCGAATTAACCACGCGCTGAATTGTCAACACCCAACGTCAGACCCATGTCCTTCTAAAACCAATCAGCGTCAAGTTAAGGAAAAAGCATCATAAGTGATACGTAAGTGATGATGAAAGGATGTAGGAGTATCACACAGAGGTCTTTGGTGCGCTCCCTAAACTGCAGTGTGAAAACAAAAATAAGCGGACCAAATATACACAATGTAGCAAACACATGAACCTTGGTTCGGACCACGGCCCGGACTTTCAGGTGTGAAAGCACCCTCTCACACACAATGCACACACACACACTTGCGCCTTTGTCTGCATGCGCAAAGTAAAAAAAAAAAGTTAATTGAGCAGCTAAAGTAACGTGCAGTAACGGGGTGTTGGAAATGGTAATGCCGTTTTTTAGTTACAGTCAGAGTAATTAGTAAGATTACTCAATACTGAAAAAAGTAACGCCGTTAGTTGCACCGTTTATTTCAACTCCGTTATTCACATCACTGGTCTCTCCACAGCAAAGACAGCATTGAAGCGTTCTTCACAAGACCTCCATACTCAAACCCAAACAGAACCTGCATTAATCACTACTTCAGCACATTTACATATCTGCCTAAGGCATCACAGGGTATTTGTTCTTTCTCAGTGAGTCTATAATAGGTAGAATTGGCGAGTAAATGTAGAATTTGTAGGAATCCTCTGTCTCAGGTTGTCAGTGTGTTGGAAATCTCTCGCTGGTGTTCTCAGATGGTCAGTAGATTTTCTGTCCCACTGCGTTTAGGACGCGCTACCTCCACAAAGAGAACATCACCGCCCTCAAAAACCACACCATCTCCTTCATGCTGCCGTCGGGAGCCATCTTCGAGCCGTCAATGTCTGTGGGTACTGAGGAGGACAATGTGACGTCAATCAACCTCGCAGTGGCTGTAAGTCTCACACATATCACACACACACATACTCACTCTGTCTCTTACACACATACACATCTGTCTATCTATCTATCTATCTATCTATCTATCTATCTATCTATCTATCTATCTATCTATCTATCTATCTATCTATCTATCTATCTATCTATCTATCTATCTATCTATCTATCTATCTACACTGCCTGGCTAAAAAAAGGCTCCATACACTCAGCTTTGATTGTGTCATGCATTCACTGTGGCATTGTTTTAATAAGCTTCTGCAATGTTACAAGATTTATTTCAATCCAGTGTTGCATTCATTTTTCACCAAGATCTTGCTGCAGCATTGATGATGGCAGAGTCTGATCACTGCACAAAGCCTTCTTCAGCACATCCTAAAGTTCTGGACTCTGTGGTGAACAATCCATGTGTAAAAATAATGATCTCATGATCTATCTATCTATTAGGGTTGTGACGAGATCTCGTGGCACGAGATCTTGCGAGATTAAACGTGACGATATTTTCTCGCGGGAAGAAAAAACAGTTTAGTGTGGACTTTTTAAGAGGGATCTGGCAACACAGTAGCTATACAGCGAGTGTGGTCGCTGAGCAGAGAGCAGCTCTCAGCAGAAGAGTAAAATTCGGGTATTTGCATAGAACAGAGGTCACTAATGGGCGGACCGTGGTCCAGGTCCGGACCCAAACCTACTGAGAAGGATTTAATTGTATACACGCTTTGCGGTGCAGTAAATCACAGACCAATCACGTGTGGGGTAAGATCACCAAACGCTCTCTTCAGTTAATCAGATCTGTGGAGATGCGGTAAGGAAAAAAAAAAAATAAACACCCCTCTCTGCACACGGTATCAAACCCGTGTTGTCAGGGTCGCAGTCCCGCTGCTCCGGCTGAAAAAACGCCTTTATAAGGAGATAAGGAGCCCAAGAACGAGCGGAAAAACGAGAACGGGCAGAAACTAAAGTCATGCCGAGCGCTCTGGGCGTGACATCATAACACAAGTTAACAATCGGTTCAGACCTTCTCTAACTGGACCATACTGAATTCTAATTAAATACCCCTGGCATAGAAGATGCTTCTGCTACTTTTACGTTGTATATCTGGCTGCATTTTGCCTACATTTCGGGATGAATAAAGTATCTGTCTGTCTGTCTGTCTGACTATGGTTATGCATGGTTTAGAGATTTAGAAGAAAAAACACAAACCATAGGCTTAATATGACTGATTGTGGTTTGCACTTGTTGTTTGCACTATATAAGACCTAGACAAGTTTTATTTTTATTTCATTTTTCATTTTTTATATTTTCTTTAAAACAAATTTTTTAAATCTCGTCTCGCCTAGTTCTCGTGAACCCAGTATCGTGTCTCGTCTTGTCTCGTGATATTAGTGTCTCATCACACCCCTACTATCTATCTATCTATCTATCTATCTGTCTGTCTGTCTGTCTGTCTACATCCAACTGCTTCCACTGCTGGAATGACTTTTTACCATTCATTTAAAAGCTGTCTAACCAGTGGTAGCATGCTTCCCCTTATATGTGAGCCTTGGTTCCTCCCAAGGTTTTTCCTCTTTCAGCTCTGAGGGAGTTTTTCCTCGCCTCCTTGCTCACTAGAGGTTCTGTAATATATGTTTAGTTTTTTGTCTGATTCTTTGTTCTGAGATCACATTTCTATAAAGCTTTCTATAAAGTGACAGCATCAGTTTTAAAAGTGCTGTACAAAGAAATTTGATTTGATTTTGCCCTTCCATCCATCCATGCATCAGTCTATTCCTCAGTCTATCTGTTCTTCTATCCACCTACCAAGCTTTGTGTCTTTCTGTCTGTCTATGATCTATATGTATAAACATCTTTTTGCCATCTCTCTCTCTCTGGTTTGTCTTCATGCTGTCCGGTCTCTGTGCTGTACCCCTGTTTACCCCTGAAAACATCAGCATGATGAACCCGTCCGTCAGTCTTCAGTAACAACACACAGTCAGGGTTTAATTTCTACAGATAGTGATGTGATTAAAGTTCAGCTACAGAACACAGTCTATTAGTGGTTATTACGTCATAGCTCCTCTGCTGATAGCACTGTTATCTTTGAGAGCTGTAATACGAAACGCTGTAAACTAATCAGGCCTGGGGTTTCAGACAACATCAGAAATTCTAGATTACATTAGGGCTGCACGATATTGAAAAAATTGTATCAGTTAAAGCTGCCCTGCCCTATAAAAAACAAATACCAATTCTTCTCTCAGAAGACGATGTTCAAGAATTTTTGGGTTACACAAGTATCTCTAAAAGCCTCGATGTTCATGTGTTCACAGTAAGACAGACAATCTACAAATAGACAAAGTTCAGCACCGTTGCTACTCTCTCTAGGCGTGGTCGTCCTGTAAAGGTGACTGCAAGAGCACAGCACAGAATGATCAATGAGGTGAGGAAGACTCCTAGAGTGTCAGCTGAAGACCTACAGAAATCTCTGCACATGCTAACATTTTTGTTGACAAAGCTACAATAATTAAACATTAAATAAGAATAGAGTTTATGTGAGGACACCACGGAGGAAGCCACTGCTGTTAAAAAAAACATTGCTGCAAAACATACTGTAGATAGATAAATCAAAAATTTAGTTGTTTGGAAGGAACATGCAGAGAAGAAAAAAGGCACAGTACACCCTCATTAAAACTTCATCCCAACTGTGAAACATGGTGGAGGGAGCATCATGGTTTGGGGTTTGCTTTTCTGCCTCAGGGTCTGGACGGATAGCCGTCATCAACGGAAAAATAATTTCCCAAGTTTACCAAGACATTTTGCAGGAAGACTTAAGACCATCTGTCCACCAGCTAAAGCTTAACAGAAGATGGAAGATGCAACAGGACAACGACCCAAAACATAGAAGTAAATCAATAACTGAACGGCTTCAACAGAAGAAAATACGCCTTCTGGAGAGTCCTGACCTCAACCCAATTGAGATGCTGTGGCATCATGACCTCAAGAGAGCGATTAATTCACACCAGATATCCCAAGAATATTATAGCTGTAACTACAGGAAACAGTTGATTGAGGTTATTTCTGCCAAAGGAGGGTCAACCAGTTATTAAATCCAAAGGTTTACATACTTTTTCCCTCCTCACTGAGAATTTTAACATTTTGTGTTTCCAAAAAACATGCAAACATATATAATTATTGTGTGGTATGAGTTTAAGCAGACTGTGTTTTCTATTGTTGTGACTTGAAGATGAAGATCAGAACACATTTAATGACCAATTTATGCAGAAATTCATGTAATCCCAACGAGTTCACATACTTTTTCTTGCAACTGTACATTGTGTTCAATTAGGTTAAAGCCAGCCTCATCCAGATGTATGTGTTGCTTCACTCCAGTTTTATAATGATACATTTCAGAATTTACAACATGACTTTTATAAATTACATAAATTGAAGTGTAATTGTGTACTGCTTAAATTGATTTATGATTCACATGAAAAATTACAGTATTTTAAAATAACTTTTAAATAATCTGTCATCAAAACATTAGCATTGTAAAAATCGTCACAGAATAAACTGAAACACGATCCCATGATCATTTCTAAAGATCATGTCTAAAAAACGTTCTGTTCTGATGACACGTTTCCTAATACATACCTAATACATACCTTTTGGTAATGAATAAAGGATTAAGGTGTGAAGAATGTGTATTAGCTGCTCATCCATTATGTGATGATGTTTGTACAAGCTGTTTTTTATTTTAAAATGCTCACACTGTGGTGCAAATATTAATTCTGATTTGAGAAACGCATCAAAGTGACTGAGACAAACTGTAAATTCTCTGCCCTCAAACCCAAAAGTTTGAGTACTCTAGAAAGGAAGTGTCATTGTTGTTAAATAAAAGCAAATCTTTGGTATTTCAGGGTGTGTACAGTCTGATAGATCACACTGTGGCAAATATGCTGATTCAGCTCAGTAAAGCCACGTTGTTCCAGAGGAGGACGGTGAGGGAGTTGCTGTGGGGCTACACTGACCCCATGCTCAAATCCACCCTCGGAGTCTTCTACCCAGTAAGTCTCTGTTCACTCTGCTCACACTGCTGTTAAACGAGTTCTAAAAGCTTAAAAGTCCAACCTATCCATCCCTAGACCACCCTAGTTCCAACCCAGCCTTCCCAAAACCAACCAAGCCCAGCCTAGAACCCAGTATGGCCCCTGGGACTACCCCAACCCAACGTGGTCCTACCCCTCATGCACCCTGGGCTTACCCCAGTACACCCATGAACCGCCCTTAACACATCCTGGGTCCACCTTGGACCAACCCTCCCCCACCCAAACCCAACCAAGCCCACTCTGGCACCACCCTAAATCCCCCTAGTCTTCATTGGCACCTCCCTATTGATTTTACTCTGGTTTTAGTCAACGAAAACAAACAACATTTTAATCTAATTTTAGTCTTAATAAATTTTAGTCAAAAACAAAATATTATTTGCTGCTAATGTTTATTAAAACAGTAGCCTTTAAGTTTTGTTGCATCTAAATTATGCCAACATTTAAATGTATTAAAGACAGTGACCTGTTTACCGCAACTGTGCACTGTAAGACACGCTTAAAACTATTTAATTTTCCCAAAAATCTTCAGTGCGCCTTATAATCTGATGCGCATTATGTATGAATTTTACCAGTCAGGTTGTAAGTAGCAGTAGAGTCAATCTGCTGAAGTGCAGCAGTATTAGCATTAGCTGATACTGTATCCGTGCCAAGCGCTAGCTCATTCACAGTCCAGAGGTGAGTACTATCGACCTGTAGCCTGCTGCTAAGCCCGGCTAGCACTGCTGGAGCAGTATTAGCATTAGTCTGTAAGCGCAGTGCTAGCTCGTTCACCGTTTAGAGGTGAGTATATCGGACTGTAGCCTGAGCGTTTACCGTGTTAAAACAAGCTACATGGGACGAACCACTAGGTAATATCATTTCTGGCTTCAGTGTAGTGCCGCGGCTAGCGGTTAGTCGCTAATGCTAATGCTTAACTTAGCTTTGCCAGCGGCAAGACCTTATAGTGCAAAAAATACGGTAATTTTCATATTTTGTTTTTGGCCCAGCTTAACTCACCCTATCCCACCCTAAATGCCATCAACCCACAATAAAACATATCCTGGTGTTGTAAAGTTAAAGGCTGTGCTAGTTTGGTTAAAGGTATAATAATATTAAAACATGAACTCTGAAAAGTGAATTTATATTTGTGTTATAGTTTGTTGATATTTTGTACAGTTTTGTGTTTGGTTTGTTTTCTTCAGTACAACAATACCTTTGACGGACCGTACAGCGTCTTCACAGGCAAAGATGACATCACCAAAGTGGCCTATATTGATAACTGGCGCGGTTATCCGTAAGTATACAGGAATCTGCTGTTTATATATACTGATTTATTTATGTATTTGCATGTTTGTTTGGAAACAAGTTAGAAAGGACTAATGGGATATATACAGGGGTTGGACAATGAAACTGAAACACCTGTCATTTTAGTGTGGGAGGCTTCATGGCTAAATTGGAGCAGCCTGGAGGCCAATCTTCATTAATTGCACATTAATGCACCAGTAAGAGCAGAGTGTGAAGGTTCTATTAGCAGGGTAAAAGAGCACAGTTTTGCTTCAAATATTGCAATGCACACAACATTATAGGTGACAGTTCAAAAGAGGACAAATTGTTGGTGCACGTCTTAATGGCGCATCTGTGACCAAGACAGCAAGTCTTTGTGATGTATCAGGATAATGTCAGCATAACACCAAGAAGGACCAACCACATCCAACAGGACTAACTGTGGATGCAAGAGGAAGCTGTCTGAAAGGGATGTTCGGTTGCTAACCTGGATTGTATTCAAAAAACATAAAACCACGGTTGCTCAAATCACGGCAGAATTCAATGTGCGCCTCAACTCTCCTGTTTCCACCAGAACTGTCCGTCAGGACAATAAATTATTGTTCTCTAAAACCAGATGTTTCAGTTTCATTGTTCAACACCTGTAGTTTATAATGTGTCCTGTTTGTGGCTAAAAGCTGATTTAGTTTAATGTAATCAGAAGCTTGTATGATTTTCAGTTAATCCATATGTCTAAAATTTTTAAATGAGAAACTGGGACAGGGGTACCAGGGAAAATATCATCAGTATCCAATTAAAATAGGTATCTAATTTTTGTTTGTTTTTTACTACATAATTTGAACAAACAAACTGTCCCTTACACTGTGCCATAATTTAATAATGAATGGACCAAGAGAAATTCTAAAAAAATAACCAGAAATAGACTATTTTTACTTTGACTTCCTTTAAAAATGGAAGTACTACTGTAAAAAGTTGCTGTTTTGACTGTTTTAGAGAAACTTTCCTTTATGAGAAAAAGCCTTTAACAAAACAATATGTTCTTCCAAATGTTCTACTCAAAATTTGCGTATTTTCCGAAAAAACTCAACATAAACACATGTACTGTATATCTAATAATGACTGTAGAACACTCTTCAACATTGAAAAATTCTGAAATGAAACATCTACAAGATGTTTTCCTGCAACTGGTTAAAAAACTATTTAATCAACCACATGGTTCTGTGGTATTTCATGGTCCTAGAGACCAGCGTTTCTCAACCAGGGTTCTGTATGCTGTGTGTCTTCATCGGGGTGCCTTCAAACCTTTCTGTTGCAAAAAATGCAGCTCAATGGACGCATTATGAATCATAAACATGCTTCTCACATGCCCCTCTCCTTACCGAGGGCAGCATGCGAATGGGGTGTGTCTCAATTCAGGGGCTGGACACTCTGAAGGATGCGTCGACAGAGGAAGGCCACATACCCAACCGAAATGAGACGTGTACAAGTTGCACAGCTGTTGCAACAGATGCATTCTGGCATCGAATGCGACCTCAAAAGGATGCGGCTCCTAAATCCTAAACTGAGCTTTTCAAGCTTATCTTATATCGAGAACAAGTATGAGGGCTGTGGACCAGGAGCTCTGTGTCTGTCTCTCATCCATTCCTGCCAGAATAGGGCTTTTATGTGCATCATCCCCAGCTCAGATTTTCCTTTTGCCCCCTGTCTGTTTTAATAATGACTTGTTGTGTGTGTTGCCTGCGGGATGAGTGCAGAGTGTATGTATTTAATTGAAACTGAAATTTTGTATACTTTTAAAGAGTGCCGTGATAGAAAAAAGGTTGAGAAACCCTGCTATAGACAATAATCAGCTATACCATTACTAAAAACTTACTGTTTTGGACAGATACAAATGTCCCACAAAAATAGATTGTCTATTGTCCAAAAAACACTACAAAATAACTACAAATGTACAAGTTATAAGAAACATTTTCTAAAAATAAACTTTTCATTTGAAAATAATTCAAATTAGCAAATTATCCCTTTTAAACAAATACAACCAAATTTTCTTTAAACAAAAAAGTTAATCCAGAAAATGTTCTGTTTTGATTCTTTAAATTGACTTGTTTTGTTTAAAAAGTGTACATTTAAAGGGTTTTTTTTGTATCCATACAAAAACCTTTCAATTTAAAATTCTAAAAAGCTTTCTATAAAGCTATTTTTTTCTCTAAAAATCTTGAATTTACATATTATCTCTCCAAAATCTTCTACTGGAACAGATTTCCCTCTCACAGCCTATAGAAAAACACAATTCTCTCCAACATCCAAAACTCCTCTCCACGTCTAGAGCGAGATCCTCCATATGCATCAGTTTAACACATCAGTACAGAATGATGCATATTAAGGGATAGGGTATGAAATCTGTCAGCGACAGGAAGTGACAGCTCGTGATGGTGCGTGAGCTGAGTAAATTGATCCCTTTTTCTTGCAGTTGTCATGGCAACACTGCGGTGACACATGCAAATCAGACAAACAGACGAAAAATAAACAAACCGACCAACAAACGAACGAACGCTGCCGAACGAACCTTTACATGGAGACGCTGCAGGGGATTATGGGATTGGGCTGGGGTGTGTAGTGTCTGTAAAACCAGATCTAATACAGATTTCAATAAGTGGATTATTATCAGAATACTGTGCTTTTGGTCTGAAAATGTAAAAAAAAATAATTTAATGATTTTTAATTCTGATTCTTTATCATATTTATTAGACTTCACTAAACTACACTGAAATCATTCTTCTGCATAGTCCCTCCATGACAGGGTGAACTGTTGTGAAAATGGGTATTTGATGGAAACCTGGTTGATCTAGAGCTGTAGACATGTTGAGTTCTTCATGATGACTGTTCTTGTTCTGTTTCAAAAATTTACATTTAATTTTATATCATTATTTTAATTAATGTGACATTTTACAGTGACTTTTACCTCTTTAAGCTCAGAATGGAGACAATATAAGAAATATTAAGTGAAATTAATATTATAAGCTAAAAAAGAAGCAGTAAGTGTCTTCAGTCGCTTGAAAATAAAACAATGTACAGGTTGGGATGTCACTGATGTCAAGGGTTACTTTCTAAAAGAGGCGGGGCTATCCCAAGATGACAGACTGGACTGGAAATTCAGAAACACAGAAGTTTAAATCGCTTTCTTTTTTTATTTGTGGAAATAAGAAAATATATATTGTCGCTGTCCAATAAATGAATGAAAAACAAGTACATCTAAAACAGCAACTTTACAGAAAAGAGAAAAAACCTTCTAAACTTTCAATGGAAGTCAAAGTATAATGAGTTTATTTCAGGTCATTTTTAAGTATTTCTATTGGTCTATTCATCAAGAAATGTAGGCTCAGTGTTAGGGACAGTTTGTCTGTTCAAATTATGTAGTAAACTAAAAATCATCAAAAATGGAGATAATGGTTTTTCATTAGACAGCGATGATATTCACAAACATACATATATACATTATAATACAACGGGGTCCAGCGGGCTAAGCGCTGCCACTATGATCAGGAGATCTCTGGTTCGAATCCTGTTCATGTAGCTTGCCATCAGCTACCAGAGCCCTGAGAGAGCACATTTGGCCTTGCTCTCTCTCTGGGTGGGTAGATGGTGCTCTCTCCCCTCATCACTCCAAAGGGTGATATCAATCAGCACAAGGATGTGTCTGTGAGCTGATGTATCAGAACCGAGTCGCTGCGCTTTCCGTTATTCTTCACCCTCCTGGTGTGTTGGTGCATTACTAGTGATAGGTGGAGTCCTAATGAGTGGGTTGGGTATTACAATACAAAACACAAGCAAGCAAACAGGAATAAACCATTCAGGGGATAATTATTGATACCTTATTGATTACGGCTAATAGCATTATTAATATAATTCCTATTAATATTATTATCAAGTTAGATGTTCAAGTTAAAAATAGCTAAAGAAATCATTCGCTGCAAAACATGGTATTTTAGCAAGTGACATCCTCTGAAATGTAGTTAATATAGTTAATATTTTCAGATTAATAAAATAATATTTAAAAAATTACTTGTTTACGTGATTTAATCTACTAAAAGTATCTTAAATTTGCTTATAATTAAGCCAATTACAGATAATTTAGTTTTGTTGAGAAATAATGCTTAAAATAATCACAACAATATCTGCCCACAGAATACTGTAAATGGTTTAAATGGTCTAAACCAAACAGATTTAGTCTATAAATAAGACTAATATTTCTGTAAAATCCTTGTAAATATGCCAAAATGAGAACTGTCAGATCATTTAACTAGATCTAAGAATAGTTAACATGTTAAGATCAATTTTTTTGCAGTGTTTGAATGTTTATATATTTTTTGTATATCTTCAAAACCATAATAAAATATTATTTTAAAAATGTTATTTTAACTTATTATTTAAATTATAGAATTATTAGACTTAACCAGGCAGAACTGTTAACAGAGCAAAAGATCAAAGAAAACTGTATAACATAAAAAGTTGTTTAAAATGAAAGTGAACTTTATTCTTCTCTATGTGTAATAATGTGTTTATTTAGAGGTTGTAAAATGGATCGTTACACAGTGTTTATATGAAATTTTGTAAAATTTACATTATATTGATGTGTGTGTGTGTGTGTGTGTGTGCGCGCTCTGCAGGACTGTGTCGTTCTGGAAGGACCGTTACTGTGATATGATAAATGGTACAGGTGAGTTCTACCTGTCCTCATTATGGCGGTTAATCATTACCGCAGAGTCCACAGCTGATACGATATCCGCCTGATAACAGCGCTTAAATCCCAGATAACCTTAACAACATAATGATTAACACCTCAGTCAGTATGTACAGGAGGTGAACCCTTACCTGTCCAGTGATTTTTTATCCCTGTGCATTTAGCATTGTGCTATGTTCCCATTTAGCATTGCATTATACACATCTTTTATTTCTGCTAAACAAAGAGAAACATGCAGCAAAATACACTATAGGGCAGGGGTCGGCAATAGGCGGACCTCAAGCATGAAACAGCTGGCCTGTTAGGTTGTTTGAAATATAATAAACGATAATTAAAATAATAAAAAATAAAATGTTTCTCAAGCGAGCTTTTGTTTATATTTCTCCCCTGTCTCTCTGTTGCACTCGGCGTGACTTTAGTTTTCCCCGTTCTCGTTTTTACGCCCCGTTCTTGGGCTCCCTATCTTCTTATGAGGGCATATTTTTCTGGCCGTGTCCCAATTCACTAGCTGGGGCAGCGACAGTGTATTGGGCCGCGACCCTGACGACACGGAATCAATCCTGCGTGAGGAGCAGTGTGTTTATTTAATTATTTATTCCTTTGTTCTTGGGTTTACCTGCTTTGAGATCAACTGTTCTGCAATTGGGTTCAACAACCCTCTGGGCTGGAGAGCTACTAGTCTGTAGCATTCCATCCCATTACACTTCATTTTACAAAATGAATTGCCCTTCTATAGGGCATTGGGATTGGGATTGCCTCTCATATTGCGTTATATTCTTCTGTAGCTTATATTTGATAGGGGGTGATGTAACCTGTATATAGCAATAAACAATATTAAAAAATCAGGCTTTTAGTTTTAGCCATAAAAAACACATTTACTACAAATTGATTTACTGATTGATTTACTGATTCTCAAACTTCTGATCACAAAAGATTAGCATCTTAATGGGAATTTAATTTATTATCCCCTGAATCTGCTGATAAGCAGGCAGTTAGACAGTCACTCCACTCTGTCTCTGTAAAGCTGTGTATATTTCTGTATCCAAAAAATAACAGAAAGATCAATTCACTCAGAACAGTATTTATATTTAGTGTAATTTCCCAGCTCTAGACTGACCCTACTGTCTAACTGCTGCTCATCCTAGCAATGCCTCTATATCTTCTATTTCTAAATATATATTGAGCTAACTCAAAGGTTGAATGGATTAAAGTTTAAAAACATCAGTATTATTTCTTCACTTAATCCAGTTATTACTGCTGATAGATGGGGTGTCTAAGGGTTAATCTGACTCCAATCTAATCCATCAGTACGCTTCATTAACTCCATTAACTCATTTCACCAATGAGGCGCGTTGTAGCAGGATAAATATTAACAGTGGAATGATACGACTGAAGAACCTTGTTTTATAGATGTTTTTTTTTTAATCTGTTAAATATTAGACATGAATCAGACCTAGTTTCTATTTTTTTTTTATATACAGATGGATCCTCTTTCCCTCCTTTCCTGGACAAGAAAAAGCCATTATATTTCTTCTCCTCTGATATTTGCAGGTACTGTACACATGTTGTTATTCCTATATAAGAAAATAGCTTAAAACTTCATATAACATTAGAATAAACCCAAATAAACATAATAAAGTCAGTGTTCAGTGAGAGTGTCTACCTGTAATTAACTCTATATAACATTAGAATAAACCCAAATAAACATAATAAAGTCAGTGTTCAGTGAGAGTGTCTACCTGTAATTAACTCTATATAACATTAGAATTAACCCAAATAAATATAATAAAGTCAGTGTTCAGTGAGAGTGTCTACCTGTAATTAACTCTATATAACATTAGAATAAACCAAATAAACATAATAAAGTCAGTGTTCAGTGAGAGTGTCTACCTGTAATTAACTCTATATAACTTTAGATTAACCAAAACAAACATAAAGTTTTGTTACTGAACAGTTTCTAATGTATTAAACAGTTTCACACAGTTTTAACTCTTTTGATATCTATTTTAACCCTCTGCTGCCACCAGAGGTCAGCCTACACCACCTCATTACACAGGACATCACCTTTATCCTTTTTTCTTCACATATTTTCACCTGTTCTCCATAACAAATTATATTAAGAGAGCTACATCTGAAATTTCTTATTGAAATGAAAATACTGAGCAACTACTAAGTAATGTCATAGCAACACTTGGAATACCGTAGCAACCACATACAAAGGATGCAGCGGTCGCGTGGCAAAATATTAATCTAGTGACCATGCAGCAATAGGATAGTAGCTGCAAATATTTAATTATTGAAATACACCTTATCCATTTTATTCATTGATGGCAAATTTTAATTAACTGTATTTTGCATGATAATTTATCCCAGGTTTATTCACAGAACACTACATTGTCATGGTGTGTGTGTGTGTTCCCACAGGTCAGTGTATGGTGAGTATGAGGGCAGTGAGGATCTGAAGGGCATCACTGTGTACCGCTACACCCTCCCTGACTCCACCTTCGCCTCACCCACCATCAACCCACACAACAAGTGCTACTGTACAAACTATGAAGCTACCAACAACTGCACCATGGCGGGGGTTCTAGATATTAAAACCTGTACAGGTACGCAATAAACTCAGATTTTAAAATCAACGGTATTTTACAGATTATAAGGCACACTATCAATGAACGTCTATTTTCTGGTCTATTTTCTTGTCTATTTTCTGGATTATATGGGGAATTTTAAGCAACAATAGTTTGAAACAAGGGTGTCGCCATGTTCCCCTTCTAATTCAGCAGGTCTAGCCACTGAGGGGTGCCTTAGAAAACAAAACTGTAATTCTAAAAAATATATATATTTTTTAAGTATAATAACCAGTGGATATTAATACATTTTCTCTTTTGAAAACTGTTTATTTGGGTCATTAAAACGCTTCCATTTTTTAAAGAAGCTTAGATTTCCAATATTTTTGCTTGGTTATTAGCAAAACTAGCCTCGGTTAGCAGCAGCGCTAGCCGCTGTTAGCAGCTCTTAGCGCTAGTAAATGCGTGTTCCTTTAACCTAGGATGCTAGCAGCTAGCGGTTCATCTAATGAAGCTTTTTTTTACACAGTAAACATGCCGGCTGCAGGCTGATATACTGCCCTCTGAATGGCGAAAGAGCTAGCGCTAATGCTAATACGGCTAAGCTAGTTATTATCTTTTATGTAACTATTGGTACTCTTAGATAGCAGTGTTGGGCACGTTACTTTGAAAAAGTAATTAGTTATAGTTACTTGTTACTTCTTCAGAAAAAGTAACTGAGTAACTAACAGAGTTACTCCACTATAAAAGTAACTAGTTACCCGTAAAAGTAACTATTGCGTTACTTTTTTCTGTTACTTGCCCCCGTAACCCCCAGCCCCCGGCCCCCACCTTCTCAGAGCGTGTTTCATAAGCCAGATGAATAGAGTGCACGAGAGCAAATACAACAATCATTGCTTAGGCGGTTAGCAGCACACACACACACACTTGCGCCTTTGTCTGTATTGGCAAATAAAAAAAAAAGTTCATTGAATTTCAAATTAAACGCACATTAACGGGGTTTTGGAAATGGTAACAGCGTTATAGTGACAGTCAGAGTAATTAGTTAGATTACTCGTTACTGAAAAAAAGTAACGGCGTTAATAACTCCATTTATTTTAACGTCGTTACTCCCAACACTGTTAGATAGTCATATTCACATTGAACAATGTGACTTATTTCAGTCGGCAGATCATTTTTGATTATGATTTTTTTAATGAACTAAATGATAATATAGAAAATCATTTAAGAGAAGCCAACATACAAAGTATATACTAAGGTATCAGCTGACCTGCATTGCATTTGGTAATTGTGAGGCTTGGATGCAGCTGGTCGGCCATGAAAGCCCATTCCATAAAGCGCCCTATGGTCTACTGTTCTTGAGCTAAACTGAAGCTACATGGAGTTTGGAGGTCTGTAGTGAAAGTTGGAGATCTCTGTGCTCTATGCTCCTCAGTATCCGCTGACTTCACTGTTATTTTACACTGACGGTGTGCGTTTCTTTTGTTTCCAGTTGCTTCTTCTTTGTTATATCATCACTGACAGTTGACTGTGGAATATTTAGTTGTGACGGAATTTCAACACACTAGAGTTCCTGAAAAAGACCCATTCTTTCACTAATGTTTATAGAAGCAGTCTGCATGTCTAGGAAGTCACAGAAGTGATTGGAACCTGAGTTTAATGATTTAGATGGGTGTTTGGATATGTAAACAGTAAAGCAGCCTACAGTGTGAAGGTTCTCCACAAGGGGGAACTATTAGCACTCCAGCTAATCTTTATACATCACTGAAAGGGAGGAAACTGGCATGAGCCCACACCAGACTAAGCTAAATGGTTGAAAAGTGGATGATGTGTAATTATGAATGAATCAGCTGCAGATGTATCCCACATAGTAAATGAGTCAGGAACCGGATCTGGCCCACACTTCTACATTCACTCAGCACCCGTTCCGCTGCAGCATTACCTCCATGACCACGTTAAGACCTGTGGGCCAGAACTCAGCCACAGCTGGCACAGTTGGGCCAGTTCTGGTCTAAAATGGAGATACTGATCTAACATTTCCCATCATAGCCGGTGTGTGAGCCACATGTTGCCCTGAGACCAAATACCTTGACGAATTTTAAATATGGAGAAAAACAGCTGAGCCACGTTTGGCCCACAATACTCTTGCTGTTGCCATAGCTGACCTATATGGTTTAGAGTGATCTGCTGTCTTGGATCTGTCTAAGATAATATCTATAAATTTAAATATTATGATTTTGTTGATTCAACATTGTCGGCCGACTGAACTTGAACTTTGGTGAACTATAAAATCTTGAGTTTATTCATATTGTTTTTTATTTATTTGTTTCTTATTTTTGTGTGTGTGTGTATTTTTGTTTTGTTTAGTGTTTTTTTTATTCATTATCTCATCCAATTTTGCTCTATTGTAAGTTTGTATGACTGGGGTGGACAAAAATGTTTGGGGGAAAAAAAAAGTGAAAAATCAGACACAGAGTACAGATTTGTAATTATATATTTTTTTATACGTAAACATTTGTGTCAGAAGTGGATAATTTAGTGTTGTGTTGAAATCCTGCTCACACTGTTCTGATTGGATAAAAAGGAAACTTTTTCTGTTACTCATATTTAATAAATATTACGTGTTTTTATGCACTCATTGACAAAAATAATGCTCAAAAAATAACTCACGCTACAAATCTCAACATGCAGTTAGGCTCAGGCTTTAGACACTGGGTTAACCCACAAGAGGGTGTAATACTGGTTTCCCTTCAGCCCTCTAAACAGTATTTCAGAACCTGGCTTTGGAGTAGTGTACCTCTTGGTGAGAGACATGCCACTATGACACACTCAAAGACCATTGGCCAGTTGACAGATATTAAGAGAAGGAGCATTGTTAAAGGATAGGCAACACAATCTATCAGCCTGTGGAAGCATATTGTCTTTAGCGACAAATCCAGGATGTGTTTGGGATCCAATGACAATTGGGTAGGAGGGCCTTGTGATGTCCTTCACCCCTAGTTGTGATACAAGGGACTCTAACATCTCAGCAATATGTGCAGGACATCCTGCCTCCTTGCTGATTCTCATGACATGGCTTCCCACTGAAATTATTCAGCAGGATAATGCTCAGCCAAGACTTGATCCCATGAACATCTCCAGCAGATCACATCATTTTCTAGTCCTGCCCAGTTTCCAGATTTAACACCAGTCGAGCAGCTTCAGCAACCTATGAATGTAGAGCAGGATCTACAAGCAGTTGTACAGTTTTCCCCATTAAAACGTATCCAGTCTAATATTGTAATCACTCTAATATGTCTTTCTTTATCATTAGCATATTTTTCTGTAATGTTGTAATTCTGTAACAGGACTGATAATGTTTCTGTTTGTGGTCCTGCAGGTTCTCCTGTGTTTATCTCGCTGCCTCATTTCCTCCACGGCAGCCCAGACCTGCTGGAAGTGGTTGATGGACTGAGGCCTGATGATGTGGAACACAAAACTTTTCTGGATGTAGAACCAGTAAGAAATTTACATTAAAACCTATTGACTTACCATATAAAGAGCTATATATATAGGCCATATACTATATTACATATTACACATACCTTAACCGTCCACTAACTGGCCACTTTATTAGAAACACCAATTATTTTATCTTGTGCCTCCACTTACTGGCCACTTTATTAGAAACACTTATTATTTTACCTTGTGTTTCCATTAACTGGCAACTTTATTTGAAACACCTACTATTTATTCTTGTACTTCCACTCACTGGCCTCTTTATTAGAAACACCTACTATTTTACCTTGTGCTTCCACTCAATGGCCACTTTATTAGAAACACCTACTTTTTTGCCTTGTGCTTCAACTTACTGGCCACTTTATTAGAAACACCTATTATTTTACCTTGTGCTTCACCTTACAGGCCACTTTTTTAGAAACACCTTTTTTATCTTGTGCTTCCACTTACTGTCCACTTTATTAGAAACACCTACTATTTAACCTTGTGCTTCCTCTCACTGGCCACTTTATTAGAAACGCCTACTATTTTACCTTGTGCTTACACTTATTGGCTATTTTATCGGAAACACACTACTTTTTCTTGTGCTTACACTTACTGGCCACTTTATTAGAAACACCTATTATATTGCTTTGTCCTTCCACTTACTGGTCACTTTATCGGAAATACCTACAGTACCTGGTGCTTCCATTTACTGACCACTTTATTAGAAACACCTATTTTTTTATCTTGTGCTTCCACTCACTGGACACTTTATTAGAAACACCTGATATTTTATATTGTGCTTTCACTCACTGGTCACTTTATTAGAAACACCTACAGTACATTGTAATTCCTCTCTCTGGCCACTTTATTAGAAACACTATATGACGTTAAGTTCAGAGAAACGGTTGAACTAAATGCATTATTGTTTTGTTGTTTCCAGACTACCGGCTTCACTCTGAGATTCGCTAAACGGCTTCAGATCAACATGGGTTACGGCCCATCCAAGGAAATCAAGTACGATTAACATTCAGTTTTCTTCACATAATAATATTAATGCTGTACAGTATTTATTTTACATAACTTCTCTCTCTTTCTCGTTTGCAGGATTCTTAACCAAATAAAACATAACACACTACTTCCTATCCTGTGGTTAAACGAGGTAAGCATCACTAAATATTTATGCTGTTCTGTATAATTAAGCTCAAATTTAAAAATCATTATTGTTCAATCACATATCTAATAACTTGCGTGCATGTGTAGCTCATCTAATAACATACCTAATCCCAAGAGGCATTAGATCATATTACTTTTTTACCAGCTCTCAAAAAACATAGATACTTGTCTTGTAAAATCATAGTAATTAATTGGTACCATTTTCACCATTTTACAGTTTTTTACAGTCATATACGGGTATTTACTTTAGCTGTATTTACTGCATATTGAATTACATCATGTTGCTGTTATTTTACAGTGCTTCTGCTGTATAATATAGTGTGAGCTACTTTCTAAAATGACTGAAAAACTGGTGTGCTAAAATGCTAGCTTACATTGTTAAAAACAGCCTATAGAATCTGCTCAATAGTTGTAAAATGTAACAGTTAGCATTCACTTATCAGTAGGTAGATATTACTAGATATTGGGAATGGACTCTTTGAAAAAAATAAGGGACCTCTTCAGAATTGTCAAAGTTATCAGTTATCTCTGATTTTGCTATTTATAGGTATATATTTGGGTAAAATTAACATTGTGGTTTTATTTTATAAACAACTGACAACATTTCTCCCAAGTTACAAATACAAATATTGTCATTTGAAGCATTTATTTGCAGAAAGTGAGAGATAAACAAAAGGGTACAGTGCTTTCAAACCTTAAATAATACAAAGAAAACAAGTTCATATTCATTTAGAAACAACAATGGTAATATTTTAAGAGTTCAGAAATCAATATTTGGTGGAATTACACTAATTTTTATTTACTTTCATGCTTTGATGCATCTTGGCATGCTCTCCACAAGTCTTTCACACTGCTTTTGGGTGACCATATTCCACTCCTGGCACAAAGATGGTTTGCGACCAACTTACATCTTACATGATTACGTTTAGAGGTTTTTCAATGGGGCTCAGGTCTGGAGGTTGACCGTCAACTTATTTGAATGTCAGTTAGCAACCGCAGAATGACATCAAGATACCTACAAAAAGAATGGCAAATGGCAGCTGGGGTGAAGAAAAGTTCAAAAACAATCTCTTAAGAGGCAAGACTCGCTAGAAAAGGACCATCTTCAGTGAGAAGCAAAGAAGAGCCAGGCAAAAGTTTGCAAAAATAATAAGAATTGGATCATAACAATAGCATCCACTGCTATTTGCACTTAGATACAGCAATCAGGAAACTCCTACATGGGGATACACAATGTATTTACAACAATGTTGTGTATTTCATTGAAACAATACTTTACTATTACATTTTCAGTGTATAATTACATCAGTGTATTGCAGTGTAAATGATCTAAGGTTGAGCATTGGATCACTCTGCTGCTAATCGACCAAAACACTTCAACCATAGGTCCAATCACTTGTCTACTAACTTACCAACACATGAAGGACATTAGGTTCCCATCACTCTGCTGTCTGTCTGATCTGATCTTGTCGCTCTTCTCCTTTAGACGGCGATGCTGGATGACGAGACGGCGGACAGGTTAAAGACTGAGCTGTTTGGGCGGGTCGCTATGCTGGAGGTGGTGCAGATTTCGCTGATCGTGATTGGTGCAGTGCTGTGCGTGCTGTGTTTGATCGGAATTTGTGTACAGCACAGCAATCGTAGGAAGGTCATCGCCTGACCGGCGCTCATCACTTACGCTGCTTTTGTATGATTTCTGTTTTTAAATGTAGCACTTTATATTAATTGGGTTATCTGAACCGTAAGTGTACAGTAATTTTTGTATTCTGGATTATGTATTTGATCAGGGCTGCTTTGAGGAAAGTTACCTGAATGTACAGTAGCTTAAAAATAAAACCTGGATATTCCTGTAGATAAATTCTCTTTTTCTGTAAACTGGTAACTTTTGCGAAAGCAGCCTTTATGGAGCACTTAATTCTGTAGCAGCCAACTCACCCAGCTCTTCTGTTTATTGGTTAAAAAACGGCCAAATGAAGGCGAAACCCCTAACGGTTAAAACAGGGAGAATTATTGTTTTTACTCGACTTTTTTTCAGTGCTTCTTTACAGAATGGATGTAATGTTGGTGCTGTTTTGTTCAGGTTGGAAATTTAAATAAAGGGAAGAATGTGAAAGTCATTTTTGTGAGAGTATTTCTTTTAATTGCTTCCTGCAGTATTGTCCAGCAAGTATCTCTTTTTGCAACTACCAAAGTTATCAAAAGTAGTTTCACCCAGATGAAAGTGTAAGATTGTAGTGCTATTCAGAAGAAAGATAAAAGTTACCAGAAAAAAATAAATGATTATAAATGTAGACTGATATGAGTAATATTTATTGAGAATGTGCGGCCCCTGTCTGTCCCAGCTGGTCTTAATTGGACTAATTAAGCAGCCAGCTGGAAAAGGTTGCTAACGGTTGAGGCAAAATGGACCTACATAGGCTGAAAGTTGAGCAACTAGAGCTCCACTGGGCTGTCGTTATGTTTTTTAGAGTTGTTGGTATTGGCTGTTGGTGGAGGATGCAGTGAGACACACACCTGCCAAAAAGTTAAACTTTTGGTCACATCATTCCAAAGAGTATTTACCCAAAGCCCAGGGTTATCATCAATATGTTTTTTGGTAAATGTGAGATGGGCTGTTGTGTTTTTTGTTTTGGTTAGCAGTGATTTGTGCCTTAGAACTCTGCCATGAAGATCATTTTCACTTATTATTGAATCAAGAACACTGACCTTAACTAAAGGAGTGAGATCTTCAGTTTTTAGATGTTGTTATTGGTTCTTTTGTGACCTTCTAGATGAGTTGCCCATGCCCTTTTAGAGTGATTTCATTAGGCCGGTCACTATTGGGAAGGTTTACCACTGTTCCATGTTTTGTCCATTTGTGAATAATAGCTTTCACTTATGTTTGCTGGAGTCCCAATGCTTTAGAAATCACTTTGTAACCTTTTTTAGACTGATAGATGTCATTGACTTTGCCGTGAATAGTCGTAAAATTGGCATTTTTAAAGTTATGTGGTTTTTAAAGTCATTCGTAAATCAGTAGGATCATTCGTTAGTTAAAAACACACCTTAGACCAGCATACCAGCAAGCCAGCTTCTATTTAAGCAGTGGTAATTTTCAGTGCTTCTTTTCAGAGTGGGCAGGATATTGGCGTTTCTGGTTTATGGGCGTCTGGGTCACCAAGTTTCAATAAAGCGAAGAATGTGAAACTCTCAATTGAGTAATTATGGGTTAAATTTTCTGCAATTCTCAGCGGTGTGATTCTGTAATTGCTTTGTATTTAAGTTATTTTTGAAAAGGTCAAAGACTGGGACTACTTTCCCAGTAATGGAAACCAGTGGAAACCACTGGAAACCCAATTGTCAGAATTTTATTAATCAGAAACGCTATACATGATTCAGGAGCAGCTATGAAATTGATATATTAAGTCATATCGTTTTAAGAGGAGGTCGTATTAGCAGGGATTCAGGCCTCACAGTTGAAGGGGTTAAACCAAGGTCTCTGAAAGTGGCTCTATTGCACCCATTAAAGTTAAATCACTGGGTTTCCGGCTGGCGCGAGCCGTGGAGGCTGGTAAAGAGACTGGGGCAGGAAGCTGTGGGCTGCTGGCGGCTCGCTCTGAGTCTGAACGGGACTCTGGGGGGTTGGTATGGTGTGGTGGGGGAACGGGCGCAACAGTCTGCTCTTGGATTTACAAGCTTTAAATGAGACTCCATCGCCTCCTGCTGTTACTCGCTGTGCTCTAAGCTCTGTTTGAACTCAGATAGAGACGATATTTTACATTAAACAATTAGGAGAAAAAGCTCTACCTGGAGATCAGATCTGTATGTAAGGAAATCTAAATCCATCCATCAATCAAGGCACCAATGATGCCTGAAACTTCTTAAGAGCTCATAAAGCACTAAAGACACAGGATCTATTGTGGTTTTATTGTTGGTATGCTGCACAATATTTCTTGTGATGCTGGTAAACTAGCATCGGACCAGACTTAAACCAGTATAACCCAGTACAAACCAATCCATTACATATACATATGGTTAAGAGCCAAACTAAGCAGCCCTTTAAACCAGCTTAATCAGTCTGAGCTGACCAGCAATATTCTTTAAAGCAGAATTCCATTGTTTTTTTGGAGTTTTTTTGTCTGACGGTAGCTATATTATATAATCAAGAAGAAGAATAATTCAAAATAAATACAATATAAACAGGTTTAGGCTTAACTGTACATGACATAAAATCCATTCTATAAAAATTGTGATGATTATGCTTATTTTAAGAAAAAAATCTACCAAAGGGCTAAATCAATTTTCGTTAGTAAGATTTGTTAAAATAAGCAATCATAAAGTCTCGAAACCCTTCACCTGTCAATCCCCACCACAGCCCCACCCACTAGATCAGTTGAATATCCAACATTTTGGTCATTTAAGAAACTTCGTCTGAGGGAGGGATCTATACCCACTGTATCTGTCTGTGGCAAGTCAGTCAGCAGACAATGGAGATGTAAATACTTTCAAATAATGAGTTTTGTACTTCTATCGCAGTTAAGCATGAACTCGCTTTTTTTTTGTTTTACCATTTAATACAAGCAAGCACAACATGTATTAAACCCTCAGCGTAAACCTGAGAGATGGCCAGCAACAGCTTATTTGCATTAAAACAAGAGAGCCCATTAAATGGCTCATTTTAAAAAGATCACTTTATGTGAGAAGAATTTTGTGCAAAAAAACTTTGTGAACATGTTCTGTGTAGCCTATAGATCTATACGAACTTATTTTAAAAGAGGTTCAATATGTCCCATTTGAAATAAGGTAAAAATTCTAAGTTCTAAGTATTCCTAAAATAAACAAAATGATTTTAAACTTACAAAGCTTAATAAGACAAATATTCTTATTAGAGAAAAATAAGATTTATTGCCTTAAAAGATCATCTCTTTTCATTTTTGTTTAGCAGTGTAATGCAGCAGTATTGTATTAAAGAGCCAATTTTTCCTTTTCACTAATAAAGCTTGCGGATTATAACTGTGGTGATTTATGCCAAGTTTCACTGAGTGATTTCACAGCTATGAACAGATGTTAAACGAGTTCTGGAGTCGTGCCATCTTCTGCAAAACAATAACGCCTGCGGGAATAAACTCAGCTCCAGCGCTAAGACGCTCAAATCTCCTCCAGGTGTCCACTGGATCAGAAACGACTGAATTCACAATAAACAGCACACTTTATTACATTACCATTAATGCATTTATTCAGGCTTATAACATTAATAAATAGAAATACACAATTTAGGACAACATTTAACGAAGGACACGAACATTCGCTGAGAAATCAGCTTTTCATTCTTGTTAAAGACAGAAATATTACACGAGCAAGACACTGTTAATTTATTTCCCCTCTCTGTGAAGAGATTAATGTAAAAATGTAAAAACCGAGCCGATGCTTCCTCTGCCAATCGCAGATTCCGTCAGAATTTCAGCCAACAACTCAAAAAAATACATCAGGGATCTGCTCCACTTCAGTGCAGCTAATTCAGGAGAACTCTTACCTAACATTAATTAAAGGAGAAGTTCACCAGCTTTCTAAAAGAATTGCTCCCAAATTCCTCTATAATTCAGTATTTAATTCAGTGTTTGAGATTAACTCATTTATAGTGAGGGTTTGATGTAATATTATGCTTCATTGTGTAGAACGTTGTGGCTTAAATTATTACGTAACAAATAAATAGAGATTTTATTAACAGCAATATGATAAACCTGTTGGTAAATCATCAAGTGTATTTCAAGAGTTTATGAACATAGATGACGGTAAATGAGTGGCGTATGGGGTGTTAGTTAGTGTGTGTTGTACTGATAGTATGAGTGGATCAGATACAGCAGTGCTGCTGGAGTTTTTAAACACTATGTTTAATCACTCACTGTCCTTCACTCTATTACACACTCCTACCTCTATCTGCTCCACCTTGTAGATATGTTTCATTTCTCCTTATTTAAGATTAGCAGGACCTAACAAGTATAAAAAATAAACTTTGTCTTTGTACAGGAAGTTGATTTTGCAAAAAAAAAAAAAACTGTCTTTATATGGGGACAGTAGTTAAACATTTAAAATGTATCAGAAAGACTCAATAATTTATCAGAAAGATCAGAAAGACCCAATTCTACAGCCAATAAATAAATAGTTTTTAAACATAAAATTAAATGAGAATAGTTACCTGGACCATGTTTCTGCCTGGACTGGCTGTAAAAACTTTTGACTGGGATTCCCGACATTTTTTTAGTATAATGTTGTCATGTGACCTTTAGATGGTACAGCCAGTGTCTCTATAAAAGGGCCAAAGGGACGATGTTTTAAAAAATGCTTATTATGGTGCAGAGAAATATAATTGTCCACATATGAGGACGAAGGGTCTCAAGAGGTTAAAACTTCAGCAGCACTGCCGTATCTGATCCACTTACACCAGAAAAACACACATTAATACCTAATATACCACCACCATGCCAGTAAATGCTAAATAATAGCTGCTCTGTGGTGGTCCTGTGGGGTCCTGACTCTGTTGAAGAACAATGGAGCTGATAAGAAGGAACAAGTTTCTTTAGAATTGAGAATTTCACACAATTTCTCAATTAATTAGTTTATAACTAAACCATTGATGCATTTTTTTTTATTTTTTCAAATTGCAATTCCCCTTTAAAATATCTGTATTGAATAATAATTATACAGTTTAAAAAAAAACTGAACTGAAATGGAGCAAAATCCTCAACTATTTTACACTATATTTAAAAACACTAACACACTTTACAGAGTGGCATAAGTTACACAGAACAGCAACCAGTGATAAACACAGATCTGTACACGCACCGCGCTGACGTACTGTAGCGCTAGCATTCATATACTGTACCTCACGCAGGAAGTAGAGTGTGAACAGTGAACCTGGAGAAGAGTCCGTTTACTAACTAGAGAGGGCCTACTGTCTCTGGCCACTTTATTAGAAACTCATCTATAGTAGCTCTATTTTGCTTTGAGGTACACCAGCAATATCTGCAAAAAAACTGGATAGTATATACACCAGTAGGTAAAAGGTAGGTGTTTCCAATAAAGTGGCCAGAAAATGGACGTTCAATGTCGGTGTTTCCAATAAAGTGGCCAGTTAATGGAAGTACATGGTTGGCGTTTCCAATAAAGTGATCATCAGCAGAAGTATATGAGAGGTGGCCAGCAAGTGAGAGCTCAAAATATGTGTTTCTGATAAAGTGGCCAGTGAGCAGAAGTAGAAGGTAGGTCTTTTCTAATACTGTGGCCAGTTAGTGGAAGTACAAGTATGTAAATATGTAGGAGTTTCTGATATAATGACAAGAAAACCTGGGTGTTAACATAATCCAAAAAAAATAATATGATAATGTTGTAATGTTGGGCAGATTATTAGAATGAAATCGTATTAAAGCTGTTAATATTAACTGCAATGTGTTTATTTAGAGAGCGGGGTGATTATCAGGACGGGGTGAAGCTGGACTGGTGCTGTTTCCAGTATTATGTTGATTTACTGTCCACTAATGTGAAAATGTAATATTTAATTGTGTTTTAACCATGATACAATTTATTTTTAATTTTAGTGTGGTAGATTCTAATCAAACGAATATTCATAACAAATTAAATTTCTAAACAAATGAATATTCAGAATTAATTACATTTGTAACCAAATGTATATCTAAAATGAATAAAATTTCTAATCAAATGAATATCCAAAATTAATAAAATTTCTAATCAAATATATATTCATAATGAATTGAATTTCTAATCAAATTAATCTCCCAAATGAATTAAATTCCTAATCAAATGAATATTCAGAATAAATGAAATTTTTAATCAAATGAATATCCAGAATGGATTGATTTTCTTATCAAATGAATATCCAGATTGAATAAACAATTTAATCAAATAACTATCCACAATTAATTTAATTTCTTATGTGATATACAGTTGTGGTCAAAAGTTTACATACACTTGTAAAAAAACATAATGTTATGGCTGTCTTGAGTTTTCAATAAGTTCTACAACTCTTATTTTTCTGTGATAGAGTGATCGGAACACATACATGTTTGTCACAAAAAACAGTCATAAAATTTGGTTCTTTCATAAATTTATTATGGGTCTGCTGAAAATGTCACCAAATCTGCTGGGTCAAAAATATACATACAGCAACATTAGTATTTGGTTACATGTCCCTTGGCCATTTTCACGGCAACTAGGCGCTTTTGGTAGCCATCCACAAGCTCCTGGCAAGCTTCAGGTCGAATGTTTGACCACTCTTCTTGACAGAATTGGTGCAGTTCAGCTAAATGTGATGGTTTTCTTGCATGAACCCGTTTCTTTAGCACTGTCCACATGTTCTCAATGGGGTTTAAGTCAGGACTTTGGGAAGGCCATTCTAAAACCTTAATTCTAGCCTGGTTTAGCCATTCCTTTACCACTTTTGATGTGTGTTTTGGGTCATTGTCTTGTTGGAACACCCAACTGCGCCCAAGACCCAACCTTCGGGCTGATGGTTTTAAGTTTTCCTGCAGAATTTGGAGGTAATCCTCCTTCTTCATTATCCCATTTACTTTCTGCAAAGAACCAGTTCCACTGGCAGCAAAACATCCCCAGAGCATAATACTACCACCACCATGCTTGACAGTAGGCATGGTGTTCCTGGGATTAAAGGCCTCACCTTTTCTCCTCCAAACATATTGCTGGGTGTTGTGGCCAAACAGCTCAATTTTTGTTTCGTCTGACCAGAGAACTTTCCTCCAGAAGGTTTTATCTTTGTCCATGTGATCAGCAGCAAACTTCAGCCGAGTCTTAAGGTGCCTTTTCTGGAGCAAGGGCTTCTTTCTTGCACGGCAGCCTCTCAGTCCATGGCGATGTAAAACACGCTTGACTGTGGAGACTGACACCTGTGTTCCATCAGCTTCCAAATCCTTGCAGACCTGCTTCTTGGTGATTCTTGGTTGACTCTTGACCATCCTGACCAATCTCCTCTCGGCAGCATGTGATAGCTTGCGTTTTCTTCCTGATCGTGGCAGTGACACAACTGTTCCATGCACTTTATACTTGCGTATAATTGTCTGCACAGTTGCTCTTGGGACCTGTAGCTGCTTTGAAATGGCTCCAAGTGACTTCCCTGACTTGTTCAAGTCAATAATTCGCATTTTCAGATCCACACTGAGTTCCTTTGACTTTCCCATTGTAGCTTTTGTAGCTGAGTCTAATCACTGGGTCAAATGAGCCCTATTTAAATGGGCTCATGAGAAGTCAACAGCTGTAGTCAATCAGAATCACTTACAAGAAGTGAAGAGGCCATGACATGAAGCTAATTTGATTGACACAACTCGCTACATCACCAAAATTGACAAATTTTGTTGCTGTATGTATATTTTTGACCCAGCAGATTTGGTGACATTTTCAGCAGACCCATAATAAATTTATGAAAGAACCAAATTTTATGACTGTTTTTTGTGACAAACATGTATGTGTTCCGATCACTCTATCACAGAAAAATAAGAGTTGTAGAACTTATTGAAAACTCAAGACAGCCATAACATTATGTTTTTTTACAAGTGTATGTAAACTTTTGACCACAACTGTACATCCAGAATGGATTGAATTTTGTATAAAATGGATATCCAGAATGAATTTAATTTCTAATCTGATGAATATCCATAATGGATTGAATTTCTTATCAAAATGATATCCAGAATTAATGAAATCTCTAATCTGATGAATATCCAGAATTAATGAAATCTCTAATCTGATGAATATCCAGAATTAATGAAATCTCTAATCTGATGAATATCCAGAATTAATGAAATCTCTAATCTGATGAATATCCAGAATTAATGAAATCTCTAATCTGATGAATATCCAGAATTAATTACAATTTCTAATCTGATGAATATCCAGAATTAATTAAATTTCTAATCTGATGAATATCCAGAATTAATTACAATTTCTAATCTGATGAATATCCAGAATTAATTACAATTTCTAATCTGATGAATATCCAGAATTAATTACATTTCTAATCTGATGAATATCCAGAATGGATTGAATTTCTAATTAATATAATATACAGAATGAATTGACCAGAAACTGAAACATACCCTTTAGAGAAGTTGTAATATTTGAGCACATGTTGTTTTTTGTTTTTTAAATGAAAAAAACCTGCAAATAAACAATTCCATACTTTTTGAACAGAGGTGCATATCAATGCATTATTGACTAGTATTTATATATTATATAATACATTTAGTTAGCTTAATTTCAGTATTTATAATTATGCAAAGCAGAATTGTGAAGTAAACAGAGCAACACTGACTATAAAACAGTAGGTTTTGGGGTTGTATTAGGTTACTTTTAAGCTTAAGTTAATTTTTTTAAGTTAGAATAATTGATAATTAAATAATAAGACTATCCTAGATCTACACTTGGCTTTTGCTGTGTATTACTAGTTTTTTTTAGTTTACTTGTCACTGAAAACTGAGCTGTTCTGATATTTGTATTCACTTGTAGCCACAGTTGCTGATTATGGAGACACTGCAGCAGATCAGTCCAGCAGAAGACCAGCATATTTCTCCTGAAGCTCTGCGTATGTTTCATCTGCCAGGCTTAATCCTGGATCAGTGATACACCTGGACCTGGCACTCTGCTGGAGTTTCCATTACATTCCCTGAACTGAGTTTACACGTGTACCGTACTGTAATACCAGTTTGTAATAAAGCTGGGGTTTAAAATCACATGCTGTGGTGTGTTAAGTGTGTATGAAGAGTTCATTTGCTAAAACAGATATCGCTATCTGTTCTTAAAAGGAACTCTTCTGTATATACTGTGTGCGTGTGTGTGTGTCGGATCACAGTCATCTGGTCAGCGTACCTCATGCATTAAGAGTTCTGTACAGGAGCACCTGGGCCGCGGTGCTGGAAGCTTGTGGAGCAACAACAGTAAAGAGGTCCATATAAGAGGAGCTGTAATTAAGTGATAGCTGGATGAAAAATCAAATGTACACCATTTTCCAGTTTTACAGTGGAGCTTCTGTATGATGCTAACGTATCAAGTAGGTACAGTAATAGAAGTGGATGGATGTGTTCTAATAAGTAGAAATGTTAACATGTAGATAAAATTGCTGGTTGTCTAAGTAAATTATTGGTGAACCAAGATGGTCATTTGGGTTGACAACTTGGTCATAATGGTTAACTTACTTGGGAAAGAAGCTAAGGATACAACAAAATATTAATATCAGGATATATATATATATATTTTTGCAATACATTATTGATATGTGGCATCAAATATTGCTTAGACTCGTGACCCAATTACACTTACTAAAGTTACTGCTTATTTACTCCACATGGTGGCGCTAATCAATCAAACAAATAGGGCAACCCTGCGTTAATTCTGTGAAGAATATTGGTTGTTAAATTCTGTGAATCTGACACCAATAAATCCATAATTCCTGGTATTTACTGATTTAAAATTAGTTTAACCTCTTCAGTAACACAGATGGCATGGAGTATTGTAGAGCATTGTCTTATAATATATTGAGTATCACAGAATCGCAGTAATGTGATCTTATTGTTATCGTGGGCAATGTATTGTGATAATATTTTTGCCCAGGGATTCCCACTTCTATTGACCCAGTGTATCAACTGATTAAATAAGACTTGTTGGAAGAAACAATTATACAATAACATTCTTAACTTTGCTGAACACATAAAATAATAGCTTATACACTATATGGATCAAAGTATATTTGTCCATAAAATGTGTCTTTAAATTATATACATAATGTAACTGTATACAAAATAGGGTCATATTGTTTTGGATATCAAATAAGCAAGTCTCCGCACAGTTTGAGAAGAATGTATGTAAGATGATTTAGGACACATTCCTGTATGTACAGTTAGCATCATGCTAACTGGAGTACATAAGCTTCAGTTACATGTTAGCTACATTAGCAGTGTTATACATGCAGCTCCATTGCTATAAAAAAACTGAAGAAGTAAATATTGGTGATTTGTGATTTACGGTAAATGTTGAGAACGGTGTACATTTGATTTTGTTTAGGCCAAACTATGCTTTTAAAGCCCTGCCTACTTTTCCTCCATCCACAGCGCTCCTTCCTTTTCTTCTCCTCTCCTTTTCTTTCCTCTCCTTTTTTCCCCATCCTCAGTTCCTCTCCTCAGTCCACATCTCTAGCTCTGTCCAAAAAAATCTCCTCGTCTCCTCCAGTCCATTCCTCTTATCCTGGGGTCAGTGGTTCCGGCGGTTCCGGCTCTTGTTGTGATCCAGCAGGGGTTTGAGTTTGGCCAGGTCGCCCCTCAGTGGACCCTGGAAGGTCTGGAGCTGCTTGCGCTCTTTGCAGTACTGCTGCATGGCCAGCGTCTCCGCCGGGCTGAAGGCCGACGCCAGGGCCTTGGGGCTCAGGCCCCACCCCCAGGATGACCGCTGCTTATCGCTGAGAGCGCTGACCACCGCCTCGCCCAGCACGCGCAGACGGATTTTAGCTAAAGTGCGCTTGAAGCCGTTCTCCGTGGCCAGACAGTAATACAGACCCTGATCAGACGACTGCACCGAACGGATCAGCAGACCGTGGTCAGTCGCCACCACTCGGTCACTCAGCTTCACCTGGAAAACACACACAAATACATGGACTAAAATTATGGGACTAAACCTCTAAACACACTGATTGCAAAAACCCAACCAATTGGGTCCCTTTTTAAGGTTTTAGAACACTATTGAGTATCATTGAGTGTCATTCAATGGTGTTGTGCGCATTCATTGAAAACCTTTCCTACCGTTCAAATAAAAACGTATCTATATCTTTTAGATTTTTAAGTAAGCTGGTTTTAGGCAAAAAAGGTGCTGCATCAGTGCTACTGTATAGTGACTGGCTGGTTGGTGAGCTGATGCGTCACAGCCATAGCATGATGTTTAAAAGATTTATAACTGGAGCTTAAAAGCTTTAAAATTGTCTTTTTTAAATTGTCTGCGGTAACATTTGATATTGTTCTGTGTTTCAGTATTAAAAACATACTTATTTCGGGAGTAGCAGTGATTTTGGGCTGGTGATTGATGGGTAGAAAGGAGTTCTATTAAATAGAAATAGCAGCTTATTTATTAAGAGGGAAAAAAACTAATGAACCTGAACTTCAGTATGAAATTATTTTTGAACTAGATTTTGAGGGCACTATTTAACTCCCACAATGCATTGTAATTATTGGTAATAATTGTATTTCACAACAGGAGTTAAATGTATGCCAGAATGCATTGTGAGTCTCAATACTAAGCAACCAAGAGAGGAAATACTTTAAGGCTTGAAGTTGCCAGATTGTTGTATTAGTTTCCAGTCAAAATGTGTTTAAATAGTGATCCATATATCAGCAGTATTACCAACATCAGGAGAAGACATCTAGAATAGAAATGAACCAGATTTCTCCAAAAAGTTTGGGCACAGCACTCTAAAAGGTGTTTCCCCAGCCAGTTTCAATCCTTAACAGTGCTAAAATACTGTTAAATTAGCTGAACACCTTCATTACAAGCAGTAGGGCTGAATGTTACAGCCATACCTGTCAAGTCTCCCGTTTTGGCCGGGAAACTACCGTATTTTACTCCTCTTTCCCGCCGTCCTCCCGTATTAGTATTTTCCCGTAAATTTCCCGTATTATATTAGGTTTAAAAAAACTTTATTATTGAGGCGACAGGGCACTGGCCCCTGTGTGTCTCTTAACCAATCATAGTGCCGGTTCAAGGAGAAAGTCCCGCCTTTCAGGTGAAACAGCCAATCAGGAAAGCCCCGCCCCCCTCGCTGTGAGAGCTAGTCGGAGCAGCTGACGTTTAAACTTATCTGGACATACAGCGCTTTTTCTAAAAGAGAGGTAATGGAGCTAAACATGTAAACTATGATGATGTTTCTGATAGCTGTTTAAAAGAACTTGTCTCTGAATCGAAGCACATAGATCAAATCGGCTGTGTGCTTAAGAAAATACAGCTTGTGACTCAGTTAGCTTAACTTTAGAATTAGCTAAATAGATGGTCAGGGTTTGAGAAAAATCTATATATAAATAGATATAATGTTCAACCTGCCCTAATCAGCCAATAACTTTTTTGTTTACTAATTTAGGATTGCAGGCCTACTGTAAGCTATAATGAACGTAAATTAATTTATTTCATTAGTTCAGGGCTAGTTTTAGGGTTTGTTAGAATTTGTTCAAATCTCAAGTATTGTGGTGTAATTTATTATTTAGAAGGGGCAGAAGAGATGGTTGAGCTGGAGAGAGAGACTGAATTGATCAGGACTGGACTGATCAACAGAAAGAAGTATTAATGAAATTATTAATTGTGTAGCCCCTTAGGACTAATATTTACTTATGGAATATATCTGGTCCATGTCCTTTTAGTAAAAGCTTATGATACTATTTTTCATCAACGGTCATTTTGCAGAATTTGTGCACCCTTCAATTTCAATTTTAAATCTATTAAAAATATATATATGTAAATATACATGTAAATATCTAGAAAAGGGTTTTACTTGTACTGTATTATAAGAATTACATATGTAGGAATGTCCATAATATTTCAGTGTCAACAAAGATAGACCTATCAGATTCTGGTAATCTAATTGTAGTTAGTAAAAGGTTCACAGGTGGTTATTTTAGATTTCTTGTAAACCTGTCTTAAAATATAAGGGATTCTAAACCTCGGTTGGGTTGGTGGGCGGCTTGAAGCTGGTGACGAAAAAGTTCCCTTATTTTTAAATCCAAAACTTGACAGGTATGGTTACAGCCAAAATGTATTGTATTATATTACTATATTTTTAGATTTAGGTTGAGACAATACAGTTGCCATATCAGTATAAACAGCATGCTACCTGTGCTGTACATCATCACGTACTGACACTAACTGCCTACAGGAGCCTATAGTGTTTTGCTCTTTCTGCTCAGCTTTAGTGCAGTGAACAGTGACAGCGGTACCTGACATTTACTGTCCTCCACTCTATTACACACTCCTACCTCCAGCTGCTCCACCTTGTATATAAAGTAAAGTCAAAGACAGAAGCTCTGAATCTGCACAGTTTGTGTTGGTCATCCTCTAGTGCCCACAGGACATTGTAGATGGAGTGTACTTAGTCCAGCAGTTACACTAAGATGTTTATAAACTCCAGCAGCACTGCTGTATCTGATCCACTCTTAACACCACATACATCACCACCATGATAGTAAGTGCTAAGAATAATGACCCACCAACCAAATCATAACAATAGCTGCTCTGTGGTGATCTATCTTGTGGGGTCCTGAGTATTGAAGAACAGGGTGAAACAGATACAGGACTACAATCTGTAATTATTATAGAACTACTAAGTGTCGTATATAAACAGTGGAGCAGATAAGACGGACAGTGAGTGCAAAAACAACAGTGTCATAATCTTCTGTTTGATCGGTTTATCTCATAAGGCTTATAAGCTTTTCAGAAGAAAATGACTACATCTATAAATCACTAAAACACACAGCATTGTGCTGTCGTTTGCACACACTTGTCTCTCGGCTCACTGGGAGCGTGAACAGGCTGTTTGATGGTAAACGTGTCTCTCCTGGGACGCCCGCCGCCTCCTTTAGTGAATCAGAACAGCTGAGAGCGGTTCAGCTCCAGCAGCCGCCCGTGACTGAGATGGAGACGGGGTCTGAGAACAGCGTGACAGCTCTGATATCAGACGAGATCAGACGTGACAGAACCTGACGATCTCCAGCAGCCCTGATCTCAGCGGAGAGCTTCAGAGCGCTGATCTGCAGGGAGCTGCTGTATCCAGGTCAGAGCAGCGCTGCACTCTGCCAAAACCAACCAACCACCTGCACCCTGTCAGACACCTGTTTCCCATCTCCTGCTGTCCCATTCAGAAGCTCTTTCTTCTCCTGCACAACATCTGGCCTGATGTTTATACGTGTTAATAGACATTTTTATGGAAAATTGTGTTTTTGGAGCATTTTTGGTTGAAATCATGAAGAACGTGGACTGTTTATCCACCACAGCTAACTAGGGATATAGAAATGCTTCAGACTGAAGCTGAATCAGCTACATTAGGTTTTGTAAGGCTATCATGCAATATTATAATAATAATAATTAATATTCAACACACTAAGAAATGTAAGTACAGATTTGTACTTAAAAGGGTACAAAGCTTGTCGCTGGGGCTATACCTTATATTGAGGTACAAAAAAGTACCTTTCAGTGAAAGTCCTTTTTTGTACCTATGGTTTTTGTGGCAGTAAAGATTATAAACATTATAAACATTATCATCAACTAAATATGGCTCAAAAACTTGATGATCCAAAATTGTCTGGCTTTCAAATAAAAAATGTGCAATTAAATTATATATTGTTTATTGGTACAGTGATGAAGAATACTGAATGTACCTTTTGGCTGGTTAAATGGTACAAAACTGTACTTATTGCTGTTAGAAATGACTTTGTACTTCAGAGGGAACAAATCTGACCCTTTAAAGACCAATATTGTACCATTGAGGGTACAATTATGAAAAGTGTACCTTTGAGTATAAAAAAGTACTCATATCGTACCTCTGTTTTTTAGAGTGAATAATGAAAAGTATTTTTTTTTCTTATGGGCTTAAACATTGAGATGTTCTGTAGTTTTATATTAAAAAAACAATAAAGTCTGTAAATGCTTTGATTGGTAAGTCCTTATTATTGGGTTAGACTGATCTAGATTGGATAAAAAGTGATTACACTGGATGTATCTGGTTTGGGTGGAGTTAGGTTGGGTAGGAATAGGTTAGGTTGGACTGGATTATAATGCAATTAATGGGATTAGATTGTACCAGGCTGGGATGGAATGAGTTAGAGGGGGTTAAATCAAACTTCAAAAAATCAGGGAAGTGAATGTAATTCATTCAAAGCACATCTATTAACTCAAAATGATTGGACTGGACTGGTTTGCATTAGATTTGATTTAATTGGGTTGGTTGGACTGGGCTGAGCTGGATTACATTTAAATTAAATTAAATGGAATGGTTTGGATTGATAGGACTGGACTGCACTGGATTTATTGGACTGGGCTAATTGGATTGGGCTGGTTACACTTGCCTGAACTGGATTACATTTACATGGAATGGACTGTAGGGGTGGGCGATATGGCTCTAAAATAATATCACGATATTTCAGGGTATTTTTGAGATAACGATATACTTGGCGATATAGGAAAACTAAAATAATTCAGTCATTTCAGGAATATAGTATAATAGTATGACAGTATAATCATAATGTGGCAAAATAAATAATATAGCATAAAATAATATAATGCAGCAAAAAATATTGAAGAATATTTAGTGCATGCATATAAACTAAAACAATTATACAATAAATACACCTAAAGCTTCACAGTAAATAATAGACTACTTTTAAGACAGAACAGCTCTATTATCACGATATGGATTTTTAATATCATGATATTTCTGTGTCATGATACAGTGCCCTCCATAATTATTGGCACCCCTGGTTAAGATGTGTTCTTTAGCTTCTCATAAATTGAGTTTTGTTCAAAATAATATAGGACCACGATGGGAAAAAAAAGTAAAGTCCAACCTTTAACTCAAGTAAATTTTAAGGGGGAAATAAAATCCCTGACTAAGAAATAATTATTCTTCATAAAATCACCTGTTCCACAATTATTGGCACCCCTAACAATTCTTAGGAAATAAATTTAATAAAAGTATTTCTGTCACTTCTACAGTAGTTTACGAAGTTGATCAGAGTATGTAGGAACATTTAATTAGTAATTCACAACTTCCTGTTTCCCTGGGGTATAAATATGACGTGACACAGAGGCCATTTATCTTCAACATGGGAAAGACAAAGGAACATACCATTCAAGTGAGGCAGATGTGTGTTGACCTTCACAAGTCAGGCAATGGCTACAAGAAAATCGCTACTCGCCTACACCTGTCCATATCTAGTGTCAGAGGAATTATTAAGAAGTTTAAAACAACTGGAACAGTGGTAAACAAGCCTGGACGAGGACGCAAGTTTATTTTGCCACCACGCACAGTGAGGAGGATGATAAGAGAAATAAAAAGTTCTCCAAAGCTCACTGTTACAGAATTGCAACAAATGGTAGCTTCTTGGGGTCACAAAGTCTCCAAAACAACCATCAGGCACTATCTACATGCCAACAAGCTGTTTGGGAGGCATGCACGGAAGAAACCATTTCTCACTCACAATCATAAACGCAAACGTTTGGAGTTTGCTAAGCGGTACTGGGACTTCAACTGGGACCGTGTGCTTTGGTCAGATGAAACAAAGATAGAGCTTTTTGGCAACAAATGCTCTAAGTGGGTCTGGCGTAACACAAGAGCTGAGTATGCAGAAAAGCACCTCATGCCCACTGTGAAATACGGCGGGGGATCAGTGATGCTGTGGGCCTGTTTCTCTTCTAAAGGCCCTGGGAACCTTGTTAGGGTGCATGGCATCATGAATGCTCTAAAATACCAGGACATTTTAAAACAAAATCTGGTGGCTTCTGCCCGAAAGCTGAAGATGGGTCGTCACTGGGTCTTTCAGCAAGATAATGACCCTAAACATGTGGCCAAATCTACACAGAAATGGTTCACCGCACACAGAATCAAGCTCCTCCCATGGCCATCTCAGTCCCCAGACCTCAACCCCATTGAAAACCTGTGGGGTGAGCTGAAGAGGAGAGTGCAGAGGAGAGGACCCAGGTCGTTGGATGATTTAGAGAGAATGTGCAAAGAGGAATGGTCAAAGATCCCTCTTTCTGTATTCTCCCATCTTGTGAAACATTACAGGAGAAGATTAGGTGCTGTTTTGTTGGCAAAAGGGGGTTGTACAAAGTATTAACATCAGGGGTGCTAATAATTGTGGCACACATGATTTGATGTTAAATAATTATTTCTTAATGTGGGATTTTTTTCCTACTGAATAAATTCACTTGAGTTAAAGGTTGTATTTTACTCTTTTTTTCCATCGTGGTCCTATATTATTTTGAACAAAACTCAATTTATGAGAAGCTAAAGAACACATCTTAACCAGGGGTGCCAATAATTATGGAGGGCACTGTATATTGTATACGATATAATATTGCCCACCCCTAATGGACTGGTTTGAAATGATAGGAATTGTTTGTATTGATAAAATTAAACTGGGCTGGACTGCACTGGTTTGGATTGGATTACATTTGAATGGAGTGGAGTGGTTCGGATTGATAGGACACCACTGGACTGTCCAGCAAACCAGTCCAGCACTGCACTGGACTGAACTGGTTTGGTTTGGATTGGGTTTATTGGACTTGCCTGACTGGATTACATTTGAATAGAATGGACTGGTTTGGAACAATATGACTGGTTTGGAGTGACTTGGGTTGGTTGAACTGGACTGAATTGGTTTACATTTAAATGGAGTGGAGTGGACAGGACTGGGCTGGATTAGGCTGGATTGGATTGGACTAGGTTGGGTTGGGAGGGGATGGGTAGCGATGGAATGGAATGGGATGGATTGGACTGGGCTGGATTTGGTTGATTGGACTATCGTGAACTAGATTACATTTGAATGGAATGGAATGGACTGGTTTAAACTAGATTGGTTTAGATTGGATTGGTTGAATCAAACTGAATTGACACACACTGAAACAAATCAAATTGAATTGGATCAAATTGACCCATAATCATGATCCTGCCGCTGTGATGTCAGAGGCTGGGAATGTTATCATGTAATGTAATTAAAGAATGTGATTATATCACATGATTACGATATTATGTTTCTAATGAAGTGGATGATTAGAGACAGGTTCATTGAGTTGCATTGTGTGTGTGTGTGTGTGTATTAACCTCTTTCCTGCGGTCGTTGTCTCTCTGGATGAGCCAGCGGACCGAGGCCTGGGGTGATTTGGGAATACACTCCAGAAACGTGGTGTTATTCCTGATCCCGTACTGCAACATCTCCACTGCATTCCTGTAGGCTGATCCAGTACAGCAGACTATTAGTAATACAGTAACACACACACACACACACAGACACCCACGCACATCTGGCCTTATAGAAACCCGCCAGCTCACACACTAAAGAAACAGCTGCTCATTATTCTGAAAGCACATCAGAGGTCAAAGGTCGTGCAGTGCATTGTACATGGGTCTAAACTGTTAGTAGTTGGACAGAGTTTATTTAAAGTTCTTAAATAATTGAATTAATAATTAGATTAGTTATGAACAAACTCATTTAGAGCGGCTTTTGTCTAAATTTGTGTGTGTGTGTGTATTTAACAATCCTCCTTTCACAGTGTCAGTGTGTACTAGTGATACACCATATTACCACCCATAGTGGACAGTGCAGTACGGGGTAGTTATGGTGACCGGCAGCATCTGGCTAGAATTGTCCATGTGAACAGACAAGATAGAGTACATCCACATTCAGCTGGGTTTGGTTCAAAGGAATAAAACTGAATCAAATAAAGTTGAGTCTACTCTCGTTGAGGTCAGGTCCAGTGCGAGTGTTTGGTAACCTGATGGTGACCAGCGGCATCTGGCTAGAATTGTCCATTGTCCATTGTACAGAAATCACATCCACATTCGGTTGAGTTTTGTTCAACAGAATCAAATCAAATTTAAAAAAGTTCAGTTAAATCTGCTCAGGGCATCACTTAGCACTGGTGTCCACTGGCCTGATGGTGACCAGCGGCATCTGGCTAGAAACACCAAACACCAAAACACCTCTGTTAATGAAATTTTAATATAATAATAATTAATATAAATATACTGACACACCAAAAGTCATGGGACACAGTACTAGTATCATGGAAGCTAAAGAATGCTGAACTGAGCTGCAGGATATGTGAGGTCTGCAGACAGAGATCTCTACACAAATATCCTAGCTTTTAAATTATCAATCTTAGATTCAGATTGAAACAGATACTTTTGATTCTCTATTAACTTCAGTTGAATCGATTTAAATACAATACTGACACAATACTAGTCCCATATCATTTGGATCGTCAGTGTCTTTATATTAAAAAAATACATAAAATGAGGGTTTTGGTGCTTATTCACTGTGGGGACTGAAGAGAAAGTATTGTGACGAAGCCGATCTGTAAAGGGTGTGATTATTTCTCAGCACTGATGAGTAAGAATGGTGTGTGTGTGTGTGTGTGTGTGTGTGTGTGATTGGGAGTGTATCAGTGAATAATGAACTGGGTCAGTATCAGCTGCACCACCAACTAAACACCACATCTGTCTAAACCACACCAGAACCAATTAGTTACATCAGCAGATGCTCCGGTCCCTGAACACCGTTTACACACATACACACTCTCTCTCTCTCACACACACACACACACACACACAGACTCACTCACAGTGAGAAGAGAGAGTGCAGGGGAATTTGTGAGAAAATTTTGGGAATTTGCGAAGGAGAGATATAGATAGAGAAGACATTATTCGTGAGAAATAAAGAAGAAAACATGAGAAAAGGAGAAAAAGAAGGCAGGGGAGAGGTAGAGAGAAGGAAAGGAGTGTGAGGAAAATAGATACTGTGAGGAAAAGAAGCGAAGTGAAAGTCAGATGGAAGGCACTAAACAGGAAATGAGAGAATGGGAGAGGGAGAGATAGGAGAGAATGAGAAAGAGGGAGTGTGAGAAAAAGGGAAAGAGTGAGAAAAGTAAGGAAGAAAGAAAGAAGAGGGAGGGAAAAACTGGGGAATAAAGAAGTAAGAGACACATTGGAGAAAGAGCAACAAAAGAGAGGAAAATTTGAAAGATTTTTTTCTTTCATTTAAACCTAAATAAATTTATCATTTAGACATTTAATAACTAACATATTTAACATAATAACTGTTATGAATTGTCACTGTAAGGCCCAATCCCATTTCACCCCTTGGCCCTACCACTTACCCCTACCCCTAAGAATTGGGACAACTCTTCGAATGCCAGATATGTCATCAGGAGAGCTAAAGTTCAGTAACCTAGCTGCTGGTTTATTAGTTTTCTTTAGGGCTTTATTGTATGTTTTCAGAAAGGGGGGAGATGAATTATTATTGTCAATTTCTTAACTCTTCTGTGATTGGGAGCTAAAATTAGCTTTAATTAGCTTTATTTAATTTTTTTTTCCTTCTACCTTAAATGCTGCAGCTCCTGCCATCTTTTGCACCATTTAATGTGGAACTGGAAAGTTAGTTAGCTAGTTACTGAGACAAACTACTACTACTAGTAGTCTTTTTTTATGCTTTTTATGAAGAATTCGACCATAAAACATTAAAACTACGCATTAAACTATGGTAATATAGTGCTAATTGTCACTTTTAACAAGAAAATACTTCCACTTGTGGGTTTCTCTGGTCTCTTGTTCCGCAATATTATCAGTGATTCTAAAACTTCTCAGTTTGAAGTGTTCATTTGAAAAATTTACGCTACGTGTCAGAAATGGGCCAAAGAGTCTAAAAGCGGTGAGAGTGAAGTTATAGCGCAGAAAAACAAGCAAAAGAGTCTAAAAGCGGAGAGAGTGTGCGCATTTCTAACTCAGAAAAACGGGCCAAAGAGTCTAAAAGCGGAGAGGGTGCGTATTTCTAGTGCAAAAAAAACAGGCCAAAGAGTCTAAAAGCGGAGAAAGTGCGTATTTCTAGTGCAAAAAAAACGGGCCAAAGAGTCTAAAAGCGGAGAGGGTGCGTATTTCTAGTGCAAAAAAAACAGGCCAAAGAGTCTAAAAGCAGAGAAAGTGCGCATTTCTAGCGCAGAATAACGCGGCAAAAGAGTCTAAAAGCGGAGAGAGTGCGTATTTCTAGCGTAGAAAAACTGGGCAAAAGAGTCTAAAAGCGGCGAGAGTGAAGTTATAGCGCAGAAAAACAAGTCAAAGAGTCTAAAAGCGGAGAGAGTGTGCGCATTTCTTGTGCAAAAAAACAGGCCAAAGAGTCTAAAAGTGGAGAGGGTGTGCATTTCTAGCATAGAAAAACGGGACAAAGAGTCCAAAAGCAGAGAGAGTGTGCATTTCTAGCGCAAAAAAAAAAACGGCCAAAAAGTCTAAAAGCGGAGAGTGTGCATTTTTAGCAAAGAAAAAGGGAAAATTAGTCTAAAAGTTGTCGTAATTAAGGAGTTTAATATTAATAGACATCATGAAATGAAACATCAATTTGAAAAATCTTAGTTTACACAACACTGTCAAAGATAAAGATAGTAAGTCAAGTAAAATGATGTGTAAATAAAAGTAATCAGGGAAATGTATTATTTAAATATTTCATTATTTGTTTTATTTCAGAGTCTTCGGCCCGTGACTTCAAATATATTTCTCATTCTGGCCCCCAACAAAAAAGTTTGGACACCCCTGATCTGGGGGAAATGACTACACACTGATGTTGAGTAAGGGGTGGGGCAAGCCCAGTAGCCAAAGGGAAATATATTCACTCTTTAAAAAGTTGCACAGCCATCATTAGTTGAGGGAGAAAATAGAGAATTAATAAAGAGAGAAAATAAGGTAAAATCGTGTCTTGGCATTGGTACCTTTAAGATTGAAGCCCCGGCACTGTGTGAGAGGATTTCCGTGCATGATGTCCTGTCTTCTGCTTCTCCTGAAACCACACCCCCCCAAAAAAAAACCATAATCCCCATCAGCACTGACACCACTGTAACCACCGACACCACGGTAACCAACTCACATCAAATATTTATACAGATTCAGTTTCATTTTAATGTTCCACAGCTTCATACTTCATTACCAGGGGATATCCAGTCTCACACACACACACTGTTATTACAAGTGGATGAAAGCTGAACATCTGTAGAGGGCCCAAGTTAAATCTGAGCTTTGTCTGACTGCAGTACTGAAGCTGACGGCAGCAATTACTGCTAAAAGCTGAAGACGGTGATAGTTGTAATGCAGTGAATTTTTATCTGTGTGAATGGAGTGTTGATGTATTAGAGTGATTACAATATTCGAATAAAGGTTTTTGGGGGAAACTGTACAATTGAAATAAGGCTCTAGTACCCTGTTGGAGGCTCTAGCCTAGATACAAGATGAGAGACTGTTGAACATGGAGGTATACAGATTCTGTATTGCATCCTGCAGCACATTTACCTATAGATGTTGCAGCTGGACCTGTAGATCCTGCTCTACACTCGTTTAAACAGAACCTAGATTGACTGGTGAAGACCGTATGATTCCAGACCATAGCAGTTCAGGTTTCTGTGATAGTGGCTGGTTGATAGACGACTTACATGGTGGGTAGAAGCATGTCTAGCAGTCATCTATCTCTCACCAAGAGGTACACTACCCAAAGGTTTCATCTGAGAGCCTTTTACTAGGGCAGTGGGTGTAGAATTTGTATGTCTCTTGGGAGCATAAAAGTCCCAGTATATAACTAGACCACACCTGTAATCATTTATATATCTGTCTAAGACAGGGGTCTCAAACTCATTTTTGCCGAGGGCCACATTGGCATATTGGCTGTCCTCTGAGGGCCAGATGTAACTTATAAATATAAGAAAATGTAACCAGATGTAATACAAAATGAATGTAATTACTCCTTAATGTTAAATAACTCTCAATATACTATTTATTCAATCAAATATTACAGTTGCATGGAAAAATGGTTGCTTGTTGCTCTATTAACATAAATCCTTTTAATGTATAAGTTATATTAACTTTGATCAAAACGTTTGATACTGAAATAAGGCTTAATAAATATAAAATCAAAAATTGTGAGCTGTGACAGATTTAGCATTTCCTCAGATTTAGCAGTTCCTCATCCAACCACTAGTCGGAGCTGCAGCTGCAGCACCACAAGCCCGCAGTCTTTGCTTTGTCAGAGCTACAGCCCAGCCACGGGCTACAGGGCTCAGCTGAGCCAGTCTGGAGCGTTTTTAAAAATTTGTAAGTTCTTCTGTGTATGAAATAAAATAACCCCACTAACCGGATAATACAGCTCTCTACAGTTCATCTTTCAGCCCAAGCAGCTAACAGCAGCAGTTTAGAGCAGCGTCACGGAGGCACTGCTCGGATTACATTATAAACGCGCTGCTAACCTCAGGATGTTTATAACTACGGAGTTTAGTGGACACACCACGGCTGCAAGGTTAGACTGTTGAAGGCTACTGAAGACTACTAAAGCAGGCAACGCAGCGTAAGCAAAAAAAAAACAAAAACCACACACACACACCAAAATACAAGTTAAGATAAAATATGAAAACGAACATAATAAAGCATAAATAATTAAATTGAATTGCGGGCCAGATGTGTGTTTATTTTGTTAACCCGTGAGGGGCCGTATGAAACCGCGTCGCGGGCCGCATGTGGCCCGCGGGCCTCTACTTTGAGACCCCTGGTCTAAGACATAACCGCATGCTGAGTTTTGCATTAATATACAGCTCTGAAAAAAAGAGACCACTTAAAATGATATGTTTCTTTGATTTTACCAAATTAAAAACCTCTGGAATATAATCAAGAGGAAGATGGATGATCACAAACCATCAAACCAAACTGAACTGCTTGAATTTTTGCACCAGGAGTGGCATAAAGTTATCCAAAAGCAGTGTGTAAGACTGGTGGAGGAGAACATGCCAAGAGGCATGAAAACTGTGATTCAAAACCAAAGTTATTCCACCAAATATTGATTACAGAACTCTTAAAATTTGAAGTATGAATATGATCTTGTTTTCTTTGCATTATTTAAGGTGTGAAAGCTCTGCATCTTTTTTGTTATTTCAGCCATTTTTCATTTTCTGCAAGTAAATGCTCTAAATGACAATATTTTTATTTGGAATTTGGGTGAAATGTTGTCCGTAGTTTATAGAATAAAAAAACAATGTTCATTTTACTCAAACATATACCTTACAATAGCAAAATCAGAGAAACTGATCCAGAAATTGAAGTGGTCTCTTAATTTTTTCCAGAGCTGTTTATTGGTTGCACTGCATTCTGTCATGGTTATGCTGGTCACAGCTTTTTGAAATAATGTGAATCTGGAAGTTGGACCAATAGAAATGTTCCAAAATGACTTTGAATTAAAGTCTTATTACACTGACTTCAACTAAAAGTTAAGAAATGATTTCTCTCGTTCTGTAATGTTGCTGTTTCAGAGATTTTTTTTTTTTTAGGGCAGTAATGATAGTAAAAGTAGTAAAAGTGTGTGTACCTCTTTCCGGTGGGGTAGAATCGGGAACAGCTCAGTCCGTCCCAGGCGCAGTACGGATCCCGTGCCAGGCAGCAGTCGGCACACGCTGTGCCGTACGCATTGCAGCGATGCAAAGACACCTGGGATACGCCGTACTCCGAGCTGACGTATAGCTGTTGCTGTAAAACAGAGGAGATCAACCAGTTTTCTCTTTATTTAACCACCAATCGCTGACCAGATAATGACCCTCATCACATCCTCACTGCAGCCTCACCTCCAGCACCAACACTGCACCAGCATCTACACTATCTGTCCAAATGTTTGTGGACACTCCTTAATGAATGCAGCATTCAGCTACTTTAAGTTGTCATAACTAGACAGTGAAGACTTCTACTCAAATAAAGCAGAAATAGCTATTTTTAATCACAAACCACATAATTATGTAATAAATCAATATTAGAGTGTTATTAGTCTATTCTGTCTTCACTATGACTTATTCACTATCTGCTATTAATTATTCATTATCCACTATGAATTGTTCAGTATCTACTATGGTTTATTCAGCATCGACAATTAATTATTTAATATTCACTTAAGATCATTCTTAATAACACTTTGGTCCCAATGTCTGCAATAATTGTTTAGTTACACATTAACCCTTATGTAATAACAGTGTTATTAACTACTAGTGTACACACTAATTACAGGTTATGTAATTACACGTGTCTAAAAGTCAGTCTTACTAGAAAATCTTCCCATGATGAAATATATAAAATAATTTTTGTATTATTTAAAAAACAAATCACAAAGCACTACATTGATTATCGTTTTTTTTAACACTATAAAGCGCACTGGTTTATAAGGCACATTATCAATGAATGTTTATTTTTTGGTCCATTTTCATACACAAGTCGCACTGGATTATAAGGCACATTATGCAACACTGGAACAGGGGTGTCGACATGTTTTCCTTCCAATTCAGCTAAGTTGAGTAAACAAAACTGTAATTCTTGAATAAACGAAAGTCAATTGAGCACTAGATGTTAATCTACACTGATTTCTCTTTTGAAAACTGTTTATTTGGGTGAGTAAAGCGCTTCCATTTATTTACAGTAGCTTAGATTTAAGTAAGCTAGGGTGATATTAGCTAGCGGCTAGCTGGTTTTATCATGGTAAACACGCAGGCTACAGGCTAATAATACTCACCTCTGAACGACAAAAGAGCTAGCACTTAGCACAGTTAGCGGGTAATGCTAATGCTGCCCCAGCAGTGCTAGCCGGGGTTAGCAGCAGGGTACAGGCCAATAATACCCATCTCTGAATAGCAAAAAAAGAGCTAGCACTTAGCTTAGTTAGTGGCTAATGCTAATACTGCTGGAGAACTAAACTGAAACTCCTGTATATAACTCTGTACTTCAGCGGAGTGGATTTACTGCTCCTTGAAACTTGACTGGTAAAACACATTAGGCACACAAACATAAGGTACACTGGATTATAGGGCACACTGATGATGTTTTGGGGAAAAAAATAAGGATTTTATGTGTACATTATAGTGCAAAAAATACCACTTTTGTATGTGAACTTTTGTATGTGAAAACTCACACACGTCCTCTATTACACACAAAAGTGATGTTCAATTACATTATCTGTACCGCTGTAATAAACCTGTACCAATGTGTATTTCACCAGTAGTTACACTGTTATAACATTATCGTATATAACAGTAACTACACAGTTATTATAAAACTTTATAATACTCTCTAAAATCCACAGTGGATAAATTTACAATTACAATTACTTACATTTATGATCCACAATGATGTATTTGTTATCCACTATAAATTAGTAGTATCATAAAAAGTAGTATCTGCTATTATTCACTATCCACTATGAATACTTTTGTATGCAATATTAATTATCCAAAATCTTATATGAATCAATAAGTACTATTATAAAACTTGTTCATAAAAACAAAAGTAGACAATTATTTAAAGAAAGAATAAGCAAATAATTGAATATGATAATAATGTTCCCCTGCTGGATTATCTGTGCAAAGCATGCACCAGAAAAATACATCCAGGTTATAAAGTAAGAAATGTATTGATTTCATTATAAACAGTTTAAATAGTTAAAATATCTTCTGTTTAATTTGTTTGTGTATTTGTTTGTTTGTTTGTTTAAAATCACCTATGGGTAATAGATCCCTAATAATTTGGCTATGATTAAAAATTAAAGCAATTTATTTTTGTTCAAATAGAGAGTTTTTTTTTATAATTTGATGGTTCAGGGTTTTTATTTCTGGGTTAAGATCACATGTCTAGTTAGGCACGTGAGTCTCGTAGCTACAGAATGAAGCTTCAGACAGCAGGCATGACTTGGCAGATCAGCTGAATGCTGGGAAACACTATAAATTCCACTTTTCTGCTGAACGTTCACTTTAATACCACACAGCTCTGACACGAGGAGCAGAGCAGACCACAGGTCCAGAAGCTGTGGATCAGAACAGAACCGCTAATTACAGCTCTTTACCTTCTTGGAGGAGATCCTGAGGTTGGTGATGGGGGCCTGGTTCTGCAAACGGAAAAATAGAATAAAAACCAAACATCAGAGCTTGTTACTCACAACCACAGATATTCACACCATCCTCTCCTCTTCCTGCACTCGTCTATTTCTCTACGTTTTCGCCATTTATTTCTCATTATTCAGTATCCACTATAAACTACTGAGTAGTAACTATGGATTAATCAGTATCCACCATAAATTATTTTGTAATTATTGTGATTTTTTCAAAACGTATTGTGAAGTATTTAATATACAATGGCTTTCCAAAGTATTTAAACCCCTATAATTTTTTTTCACACTTTTGAAACTTTTTAAATTTATTTTATTGAGATTTTAAGTGATAAACCAACACAAAGAAGCACATGATTGTGAAGTGAAATGAAAATGATTCATCTTTCCTATGTTAATAGTAGAGCCACCTATAGCTAAAATTACAGCTGCAAGTCTTTTGGGGTTTGTCTCTACCAGCTTTGTGCATCTAGAGACTGAGATTTTTCAGCAAATTCTTTCTAAATTGCTGAAGCTTAGCCAAGTTGGATGGAGAGTGTCTGTAAACAGCAATTTTCATGTCTTGCCACAGATTTTAGGTGGTATTTAGGTCAACTTAGAACTTAGAACTTTGACTCGGCCATTCTAACACAAACGTTCTTTGATCTAAACCATTCTACTGTAGCTCTGGCTGTATGTTTATGGTCATTGTCTTGCTGGAAGGTCCCTACAAGTCTTTTGTTTTGTTTTCTTCCAAGATCACCCTGTATTTAGTCCCATCTATCTTCCCATTAACTCTGACCAGCTTCTCTGTCCCTGCTGAAGAAAAGCATCTCTACAGCATGATGCTGCCACCACCATGCTTCACAGTGGGGATTGTGTGTTCAGGGTGATGAGCAGTGTTACTTTTTTCCAGCACACATAGCGCTTTGCATTTAGGCCAAAATGTTCAACTTTGGTCCCATCTGACCACAGTACCTTCTACCACATGTTTGCTGTGTTCCCAACATGGCTTGTGACAAACTGCAAATAGTGATTCTAATGTCTTCTTTTATCAGTGTTTTTTTGCCAACATAAAAACAGATCTGTGGAATTAAGGCCTTATAGTTGTCCTGTGGACAGATCCTACAACCTGAACTGTGTATTTCTGCAGCTCCTCCAGAGTGACCATGGGCCCCTTGGCTGCTTAGTGCTTCTTGGGATTTTTAAAGCTTGGGGTATCTTTATAACATAAATCTGCTCCACAACTTTCTCTCCACAAAAATCTCTGACCTGTCTGGTGAGTTCCTTGGTCTTAATGATGCTGTTTGATCACTAGTGTTCTCTAACAAACCACTTCACAGAACAGCTGTATTTATTCTAACACTAAATTACACACAGCTGGACTCTATTAACTAATTAAGTGACTTCTGAAGTAAGTTGATTGCTCTGGATTTTATTTTGCAGTTTCAAAATAAATAGGACTGAATAGTTTTGCCCATCACACTTTTCCCCAGATTTTGATTTGAATAAATATTTGACCATGTTGATCATTTCATATCATCCCACTTCACGAGTATGTGCTACTTAGTGTTGGTCTTTCACTTAAAATCTCAATAAAACACACTTAAGTTTGGGGTTGTAAGGTGAGAAAATGTGAAAAAGTTCTGTATTCTGTATCCACTATTCACTATTCAGTATCAACTACAAATTATTTTCTTAGTATTTACTATGAGTTATTCACTATGAATGAATCAGTATCCAATAAAAAATTTATTTACTATATACATAGAATTATTCTGTACCCACAACAATCTGTTCTAACTTGTGTAAAACATGGATAATATGTCCCCTTTAAAGCTAAAGCTTGCTGGCCGTAGTTCAGACCTTAAACACCTCCAGTTCCTCCAGTATCAGGTCATCTCCCAGTGAACGGTTAGTGGGCAGAACCACCACCTTCTGCACTGTGCCTTTATCTGGAGTAGTACAGAGAGAGAGAGAGAGAGAGAGAGAGAGAGAGAGTTAGGGTGAGAGAGGGGTAAGCAGACCCAATAGTACCAGTTAATCCAGCGATATTACAGAACTGACCTTTCATAATATTAGAACCACCTGCCTATATATTTTTATGGGTCCCCATTTTGTCACCAAACCAGTTCTGACTTAGCAAGGTCAGACTCGACTCTACAAGAGTTCTGAAGGTGTTCTGTGATATTCTGAGGTGGGCGGAGCCTCCATGACCATCAATGAGTCTTGTACACCCATGATCCTGTTGTTGGAGTCACTGCATACCAGAAACACCCCACAAGACCTGTCTGATGTTCTGAAGCTGTTCTGACCCAGTATTGTATATCACACACTGAACAAAATGATGCGTAAAATTTACTTTAAAAAACTTAAGTACTTAAGTAACTTCAACTCAGTTTTAAGACTTAAATGTTACATAGAGTAAATAAGTGAACTGAACTTCAGTCAATCCTTTCTTTTAATAAATTTTACTTAATTTATTTTAGCTGAATCAATCCTTTCTTTTAGTAACCTTTACTTAATTTCTGCATATAATATTACCTAATTACAATTACTTAATTTATGTTATTATATATAATTTTAGTTAAAACACACATTCAAATATTTACATAATCTCAAAGATTTATTTACTATGGGTATACTAAAAAAAGAATGTATCACATGCCATCCACGTGTTGAGACAGTGTAATATGTGTGTTTTAACTAAAAATATTTACATTTCAGGAATTATAATATATTATGTATCATAAATTATTTGAGCAATATAAATTAAGTAATTGTATTTAGGTAATATTGTATGCAGAAATTAAGTAAAGAAAGGATTGATTCAACAAAAATAAATGAAGTAAAGTTTACTAAAAGAAAGGATTGACTGAAGTTCAGTTCACTTATTTACTCTGTGTAACATTTAAGTCTTGAAACCGAGTTGAAGTTACTTAAATTCATATTAAATTAAATTTACTTGAAAAGAGCAAATGAGAAGCATATTTTTTTTCAGTGCATTTCTTATGTTTGTTCAGTTTTCCTGCTTCAACACCAATTAACTACTTCACAAACTGACTGTTCACCCGTTACCTAATATATACACTATACAAACAGCTCTATTATAGGGGGCACCAGACCATTAGATCACCTGGAGGTGTAGAAGTAGACAGTCTGTCATATGAGTGTATGGCTTTGCTCTTAAAGAGGCAGACTGGTTCAATCAAAGCAAACAAGTAAACTGGGAGCAGTGTGTGTCCGCTGTGGAGGGTCTTTTTGAGGACAGTCTGGTTCAGAGTGTGTTTGTGTTTAATAAGGTGAGACAGAGCCGAGCTCAGAGAGAGGGTTCTGGAAACCCCCGAGCCGGTTCCTCTGTCTGCGGCGGAGAGGTGGACGGCGTTCCTGGCCACTGATCAGGAATTCAGCTGGAGAGAGAGGGAGGCTCAGAAACACTAACAGCTGGAGCATCATACACTAACACACACACACACACTAACAAACACACACTAACACACACACACACACACACACACACTAACACACACACACTAACAAACACACACTAACACACACAGGCTTCACTCCCATGGTTTATTAGACTGGTGCAGTAACACACCTCCAGTAGTGGGCACTGTGGGCTGCAGTCTGGTGCCTGCGGGTAATATATCTCTCTCTATCTCAGCTCTTTCTCTTTTTCTTTCTTTTTTTAAGCTCTGCATAATTTTTGTTATTTCAGTCATTTCTCGTTTTCTGCAAATAAATGCTCTAAATGACGATATTTTGATTTGGAATTTGGGAGAAATGTTGTCCGTAGTTTATAGAAAAAAACATCAATGTTCATTTTTCTCTCTTTTTCACCATGTGTAGTTAACTCTCTCTCTCTCTCTCTCTCTCTGTCTCTCTTACTCTCTCTCTTTAATATGTAACTATGTGGTAATAAAACACTTCCAGACAATAATTATGTTTTATTAGATGACTAATAAAGGTAAAAATGCTCTATGTTACTCCTTTCTATTCATCCTTCCTTTCTTCTTTTTTCTCCTTCTTGGCCCCCACTCACCACCTCACCCCAAATTTACCCCATCTGTTGAGCTGTTGGCACGCTGGAGTCTAATGTTGGCATAGTGTAAAATAAGGGGGCGGGATTATCAGAGGGTCAACAGTACCTTAATACTCTGGGTACATGAGAATATGGCCTCTTTTCCATAAATGGTTACTGTGTGCTTGTGTGACGGTAGCTACCGGCATTGTCCAACATTGATACCAGTCTACTGCAGCATTAGTATATAAGGTCCAGCTATGCCAATCAGCAGCATTAATCCCTCCCACTGGAGTGTTAGCTAACCATGCAGTAGAAATGTTGCCCAACTCAGTTTGTTAGCATTCTGTGCTAAATCACATCTGTGTGGAAAAGCTGCTGAAATGGTGACCTCCTGTTCTCAGAACCCTTCAGCCCTGCAGTGGAACAGTGATCCTGATTGTGCTTTAGGGAAGCGAGGTACAGTATATCTCACCTGTGCCGAGGAAGAGCACCCGGTAGAGCCCGTCAGCCGCGGTCACCTGATCCACCACGATGGAGGTGTATTTATACTCAGCGTGAGTTCTGACCAGCAGGGGTCTGCGGCCCACCGGGTAAATCGGGTTAAACATCAGCGGGTGATTCCGCATAAACGTCACCACATCATCCGGAAACTCCTTAGTGCTGCGGATATGAGGAGTGAACGCCCCGCCCGGACACTGAGAGAAAGAGAGAGAAAGAGAGAGAGAGAATGAAGAGTTAATTACTTTAGATTGCTCAACAGCTACTATAAATCATTTAAAGCTGATTACTTTATTTTCCAGATCTATTTATTGCCTTCTGTTTTATTACTGGTTAATAATCAATAATAATTTCATAACCACAATAACAATAAGAGCTGATTTACAGCAGCACAATAACTTGCCATTGAGCAACACTGTGTGACAGAGTGCGCATAAACAACATACCATACATATCATATACAGTACCAGTCAAAAATTTGGACACACCTTATTATTCAATGTTTTTATTTATTTTTTAATGAAGTTATCCAGACTGTTAAGGAACACACAATGAATCATGTAGTAAACTTAACAATAAACATATTCTGTGCAACAGTGGTAACTCTTGGTAAACTTGTTTTTCATTTTCTGGGGTGGTCCTGATAAGAGCCAGTTTCATCATAATATTTTTGAGGATCTTTAATTTTTTGGTGTTCGCTTTTTCATTACTTAGTTGAGCAGTTCTTGTCCTTATATGTATTAGAACATTGTCAAATAGGACTATTCACTGTATACCAACTCTACCTCTTCACAACTTTACAACTTTACAACTTTAAACACATTAAAATGCAAAAAATCAATGAATTGACACTTGACAAGTTTAGCACAGCTGTTTACTGAAAGCTGTTCCAGGTGACTCTACTCATAAAGCTGACTAAGAAACTTCAGCCAAGATGTTCAAAGCTGTCATCTAAACAAGAGGCGCCTACCTTAAATAATCTAAAATACAAAACATAATCTGGTTTAATGTTTAATGTTTAATGTAATGTAATGTAATATTACAGTTTGAATTACTTAAATATTATTAATCTGCAATGCAGAACATTTTAATGTACACTTATTAGAGTGAGTATTAATAGCAAACTCCATATTGTGGAGAATTAGCTGAAAGTTTCTGTCTGTTATGTGTGTGTATACCAGCGTGTTACTCACCGTTCCAGGGCGAGGGTACGGGATGCGCCCCTGAAATGCCACCCACTGGAAATTTGGACCCTCTCTATGAGCAAACGGCCCATTAAACACCGTCAGGATGTCGGCCATGTTGTACACACACACTGCCGAACCCTTAAACACAGAGCTGGAGGGAAACACACACACACACATACATATGAAACATTGCAATAACTTCCTTTTGGTGTTTATTGTACTTCTAACTCTTCCAGCAGCCCCCTAGTTATAAATTCATTCAGTCTAATAGAACTTGAACCCCCCTCTCGGTTATTACACATCACTCTGATCCTAAACCAAGCTTTGACCCTGAATCTAACCCATCCCACACACCCAACCCTAACCCTAAACCTCACCCTGTCCCTAAACCTAGAGTCATTCCCAACTATAACTTAACTCTCATCTCAACCTAAAACCTTAACCTAATTTTTGCTCTGGTCCTAACTTAACCCCTTGGTCTTAATCCTTACCCTAACCCAGTTCTAAAGCTAAACTTAAACCTGATTCTAAACCTAGATCTGATCCTAATCCTAATTTTAACCTAACCTTAACCTCTAAACCTCATCCTGATCCAAAACCTAAACAACATCATAGTCCAAATCCTACCTTTACCCTGTTTTTAATCAAAACCCTGATCTCAACCCCAAACCATTCTATTCATAAATCTAGCCTTTGTTCTAAGTCTCTCTGCAATCCTAACTCCTAAACTCTGCCCCAATCCTCCTATCCTAATACAACCTAGCCTTAAACTAAAATCTTCAACCCTCACTTAACCATTAACTTTTTCAAAACCTAAACACAAAATTCACCTCTTAACCTTGCTCTGAGCCAAATCCTAACCCTAACCAAAACATAACCATAATCTTATCCTATAAATCCTGGTCCCCAATCCCCAATCAAAATCAAAACTAAACATTAACAACCACAGTGTTTCCTAACTCCTGGTCCTAATATTAACCCTTTCAGACCCTGTATACATTACAATTGACATCATGTATTTTCTTTATTTTAAAATGTTTTGTAGCACATACTATTTAAGATCTGGTGTCCATCAGAATAGACCATGAACAGCCAATTAATACGTTTATAAACCAATGGAACACTAGCTTGGCCCCAAGTGCCCACCAAACTGGAAAAACAGTAGTAGCAGAGGCCACTGAGTAGCAGCAAAGTAACAGCTAATTTTTAACAATTGTATGCATTTTAGAACACTTTTAATCATGTTTTTTATTGTTTAGGGATAGTTTATGAAATAGAAATGTCAATAGAAATTTCAATGCCATAGAAATAAAGAAGATATTAAATATTTTAGTTGATTTGATTTATTTGTTGTATAAATTCTATAGTAGAATATAGACAGAAAACAGCATTGTTAATTTTTTTTTCCAACACTTGAGATAATTCAGGTCTAAAAGGATTAACTACAGTATGAGCCTAACCTACCCCTAATCTTATCCTCAATCCAAAACACAAACCTATTGAACAAACATATTTGGCATTTGGCAAATACATTGCTTGATAACTTGACAATTGTAAAGTGTGATGCAGGTTTACCTGGTGGAGGTGAAGATTCCAAACAGCAGGAGACCCTTAGGATTGTCCGTCTCCAGCAAAAACACACTTTCTGTAATCAGATACAAACACACAGTCAGTACTATACAGCATTACTTTTCATATACAGGGGTTGGACAATGAAACTGAAACACCTGCTTTTAGACCACAATAATTTATTGTCCCGACGGACAGTTCTGGTGGAAACAGGAGAGTTGAGGTGCACATTAAATTCTGTCGTGATTTGGGCAGCCATGGTTTTATGTTTTTTGGATACAATCGAAAATCTCTTTCAGACAGCTTCCTCTTGCGTCCACAGTTAATCCTGTTGGATGTGGTTTGTCCTTCTTGGTGGTATGCTGACATTACCCTGGATACTGTGGCTCTTGATACATCACAAAGACTTGCTGTCTTGGTCACAGATGCGCCAGCAAGACGTGCACAAACAATTTGTCCTCTTTTGAACTCTGGTATGTCACCCATAATGTTGTGTAGATTGCAATATTTTGAGCAAAACTGTGCTCTTACCCTGCTAATTAAACCTTCACACTCTGCTCTTAATGGTGCAACGTGCAATTAATGAAGATTGACCACGAGGCTGCTTTAATTTAGCCATGAAAGTTCAAACACTAAAATGACAGGTGTTTCAATTTCATTGACCAACCCCTGTATGTTAGAGTGATTACATTAATATAGTGAGTAGAGGAAAAGTTTATTGGTGAAAACTGTACAGTGTCACAACTGGTCCCATACATGCTTAACTAGCAATACATTTGGTGACCAGAAAGACCAAAAAAAGTGGTGGAAACAATGCTGTGTGGGTGAGCATGATTGTGCTGAAAAACACCAGTTGTAAATCCTAGCATGAGAAAAATAACAAGTGTCTGCAAGATGTTCTGCACATATCACTGAGCTATTAGGGTCCCTTGTATCACTACTAGGGGTGACCAACTATCGTATGCAGTGCTCCCCAGATCATCACACCAGCAGTTTGTTGGGGTAGTGTGTTGCTCCACAGCAAAGGCAAGATCAAAGTGTTCACCACTAGACCACCGTACTGTGTGTGTGTGTGTGTCTGTGTGTGCATCATAGACTGTGTATAGCTGGACAGAGCATCGTCTCTCAAAAGTGAAGCCACCACAGGACGGGCGCTCCCTGCTGTTCGGCTGCAGAAAGCTGTGTAACCCCACCCATCCCCATAGGGTTCAATGGCAAAACAGACAACTTTCAATCACGTTTTTTTCTAATATATTTTAATTCTACCTCCATTATTTAAATGCAGCAGCTACCAATAACAGACCATCAGCTCCACTCCGCTCCGCTCTGCAGCCTGTGACCTCGAGGCAGCCCTCAGGGGCGGGGTTATTTAAATGAGTAGGCTGTCTCTCCACAGTTTTCTCCCTCCTCTTCATTTTCATTGAATGAATGGGAACGGTGACACGGTGTCTGTCTTTTTTTACAGTCTCTGGTGTGCATATACTTACCAAGCTCATCAAAGTGTGTTTCAGTGCCGTCTTCTTCCAGAACAGAACACACCATCCGGGCTTTCAGAAACGTGGTCCATTTATTCACCAGACTGCGCTGACCACCTGTATCATTCTACACACCACAGGTATAAGAGTACTCATTCCAAATGTTTCTCAAACAGACCTCTTTAAAATAATTTATTGAATTAGGATTACACACTTACCGGACACACTCTTGCCACCATGGTGTGGATGTTCTTGGTGTTGCCACTGTTATCCGTCAGTCTCTCTCGGAAGAAGAAGTAGAGCTTGGCATCGTTCGGATCCGATCCATCAGGGATTAAGTGGGCATCAATAAAAACGGGTTCTGGGTCAAAGACAAACAATCGCTACATTTAGGGTAATATTCAGTCACACTTAATATCCATAATATCATCAAACCATTCAAGGAATCAGATTGAAATTCAGTGTGTAAAGGATAAAAGCACAAGCCAAAGCTGGACACCCCTAATCTCCGATGCTTTAGACACTCTGCATCAAGAACCATCAATTTTATATCCCCACAGAATTCGTTTTTAAAAAAGTTATTCAGCTCTGTTCAAAAAAGGTGTGGTTATTGTAAAAGGGCTGGTTATGGGCGGGACCAATAACAGACCGTCAGCTCTGCTCCGCTCTGCAGCCTGTGACCTTGAGGCAGCCCTCAGGGGCGGGGTTATTTAAATGAGTAGGCTGTCTCTCCACAGTCTTTCTCCCTCCTCTGGTCTCTACTGCGCAGACTCGGGTTTCAGGATCGCCAACATGGAGGAAGATTTTAGCTTCATTTTCATTGAATGAATGGGAACGGCGACACAGCGTCCATCTTTTTTACAGTCTCTGCACTGCCTGGCCAAAAAGAAAGTCGCCACCAAAAAAAAGGGTCACACACAGCTTTGATTGTGGCACAGATTCACTGTGGCATTGCTTCTATAAGCTTCTACAATGTAACAAGATTTATTTTAATCCAGTGTTGCATTAATTTTCACCAAGATCTTGCAGCAGCATTGATGATGGTAGAGTCTGACCACTGCACAAAGTCTTCTCCAGCACATCCCAAAGATTCTCAATGAGGTTAAGATCTGGACTCTGTGGTGAACTCTCAATCCATGTGTGAAAATGATGATCTCATGCTCCCTGAATCACTCTTTCACAGTTACAGACCCATGAATCCTGACATCGTCATCTTGGAATATGGCCGTGTCATCAGGGAATAAAAAATCCATTAATGAAATAACCTGGTCTATATTAAGTTCAGAAGCAGAAAAGGACAAAACAGAAAATAAAGACAGATAAAATGCTTTCCTTTGGTCTGAATGAGAATGAAGCTTTGGCTGAAGTATTCAGGCTGATGAACATTAAAGCAGACAGACAGCGAGCGACTCTCACAGGAGGTCTAACATTTCTCTTCTGTACTAATATCCTTCTTTTTCACACATCTCAACCTCATCCTGAGCTCAAACACACACCGGCATGAACAAACATCTCTCCAGCGGGACCTACAGAAACTTTAGACACAGCGTTTCTCACTGTGTTTATTACAGAAGCACAACGTGAGGCTTTTCATCTCACACCAGGACGTGTCTGTGAACTGAACGGGCCTGGCTAGGATTTTAAATGCATAAAGTCAGTTTGAAAGACAGATCAGACACTCGGAATGGATAAATTTACTTACAGTGGCTTGCACAAGTATTTTTTTTCATTTTTCACATTTATCACCTTACAACCACAAAGCTAAATATATTTTATTGAGATTTTAAGTTTTCAAATATTAAATCAAATAAAAATCTGAAAAGTATTCACCTCCTATAGCAAGACTTAGCTGAGCTACCTTTCACTGCAATTACAGCTGCGAGTTATTTGGGGTTTGTCTCTACCACACTCAAAAAAATAAAACCTTGGGTTAATAAAAAAAAAAAATCAACACAACAGTTTGCAATAGACTTTCTGAGTTCTGAGTGAATTCTTGTAGAATTACACTGATCCAAAAAAGTATTTTTAGTAAGGTAAATTTGTTTTTCCGTTATAGTAAAAAAGCATTTTTAAAAAGCATGAACTTAATAACCGTCACTGTAAACAGATATTTTTAAGTTAACTGCACAAAAAAAATATAAAAATAGATCAAAATAGATGGAGAGCATCTGTGAACAGCAATTTGCATGGCTTGCCGCAGAACCGCAATAGGATTTATGTCATTTAAGAGCAATAGGATTTATGTCATTTAAGGATTTATGTCATTCATGGGCCATTCTAACTGAATATTAATATTCTTTGATCTAAACCATTTCACTGTAGCTCTGGCTGTATACTGTATTTAGGGTCATTGTCTTGCTGGAAGGTATATCTCCTTTTTTCCTGTTTATAGGTCTATCTATCATCCCATCAACTCCCATCAACTGAGCAGCTTCTCTGTCCTTGCTGAAGAAAAGCATCCCTACAGCATGATGCTGCCACCAACATGTTTTACAGTGGGTATGTTGTGTTATCTTATCTGACCACAGAACCTTCTACCACATGTTTGCTGTGACTTGTGGTGACACTTCTTATGTCTTTTTTTCAACAATGTTTTTTTTTTCTGCCACTTTTCCATAAAGGAAAGATTTGTAGAGTGTAGGACCTGAGCTGTGAATTTCTGCAGCTTCTCCAGAGTGACCATGGTCCTCTTGGCTGCTTCTCTGACCAGTGCTCTGCTTGTGTGATCTGTCAGTTTGGGTGAACGGCCATGTCTTGGTAGGTGATGGATGATGGACTGAACAGTGCTCCTTGGGATGCTGTTTGGGATATGTTGCTTCACAAAGTATTTTGGTTTGTTTAACGCTTTTAAGTCACTACATGATTACTTTTTTTTTCCCTTCATAGTCAGGATGCCTTCAGTATTCATTAACAATGTAAGAAAAAAAAAAGATGTGATACTGTAGTCATTCAAGTTCATGGAGGTTGGTGGGAGGACAGAAAGCGTGACGTAAAAATCACAGATTATTAATCCAAATGGTCCTGATATTTCTACTGCAGTAAAAACTCTGGAAAGCTGTAGATGAATTTTGGGTAATTATAGGTAATTATGTTCAGTACCGCTCAGCCATTTGGAGTTGTGCTGGTCGGTCCTCACTGCGTTCCTGCTGGTCAGACTCCTAAAGATAGCCGCGTCCGTCCCCATAAAGTCGATGTACATTCCAGAGAACAGCTCCTGATCTATAAACGAGAGCAATAGTCGAGAATAATGTTTGACATTTTGTTAGGTTGGTAGCCTCACCAAAAGGAATCAGACACAGGAGCTGTAATCAACTTGCTTGTTTACTTGTCCTCTGCAGTAACACTCTTCTACATACCTAGTAAATTGAAACTCCTCAACTCAGTATGTGCCATAGTGACACCTAATGGACAAATGCAAGAACTGCATCTTAAAACTGAATTATACAGAACACAACACATTTAGTAATACTTTAAAAACAATTCAAAAATGTAATGTGTTGCTTTCTTGACAAATGTTCACCATTATTATTCCACAAATTTGAAAGTTAACTTTTTTGTTTAGTTTATCTTATAAAACATATTTTTTTTACACATTGTAGAAACAAAAGAGTCTCTAAGAAATCAGTAAAGTTGCCACTGGTTATTACACAATGCAGCATAATTAAAGATCACAATACAATTTAGGACGTCCAATAGGCTGATCTTTTTGAAACTGCAAGGATTTGATTGGTGATTATTATAAAATAATTATTCAATTCAGGTTATATTTATATATATTTATTTGATGTCGTTTTGAAAGAGGTTGCAATACAGGTTGAGATATGTGAAAGAGGTTGCAATATAATGTGTGTGTGTGTGTGTGTGTACTCACTGAGCATGATGGAGACGGTGTTGACCCGTGGACTAAATGAGCAGCGCCCTTTCCCCGACTCTCCCCGAGAGGCTATATTAAACACTTTCTCCTAAAAAAAGACACAAATAAATATATAAAACACACACTCAGCTAGTCTAGTCCATGCAGAAAACTACTGCCAATAGAATAGGACTCCCTGGAGCAGATAAACTTGATAAACATAAACTTATAGGCTCCTAGTTTAATGTGAGCTAGAGGGGTATAAGTATTGAGCTGTGGAGAAGTGGAACTGTGTTCTCTGGAATGATGGAGCTCCAATACTTTTGGATGGGAATGGCAGGTGGCTGAATGGCAGGTGGCTGAATGGCAGGTGTCTTTGAGGTTTAGACTTTGATCATTTTAAGATGTGAGTCTTATATAATGAATTATATAAATGTGTAATTACATTTAAATAAGTACATCTTACTAATATACATTAAAGTTATACTCTGCTAAGGGTTCTACAGGTCTTCTAAGGCTCGCCCCCTGACAGCTTTTCCTGTTATCCCTCCAATGAAGTCTTTTTCCATCCGTCTTTCCTTCCTGCACTCTGTTCCCGTTCACGCACCATTAAAAACAATTCCAAACGGAGAGAAGAGAAGAAGACAGGAATTCCTTCCCAGAATACATCAGTGCTGTACTGCTGGCGTGCTGCCGGTCTCCTGAGTGGGCAGACAGATCATCCGGGGGGCTTTCTGTGGTGACCGCTAGAAAGAGTGTGTGTGTGTGTGTTCGCGTGCGCGTGTGGTGACGTCCGGAAGAGGTTCATACCACTAAATCGTTTCTGCTTCATCTTTCCATAACACACACAAACACACACACACACACACACAGTGTTATGCAGGGTGTGGGGTGGCCCTGTCACTATGATGACTCACATATTTGGTGATTCCCTCAGAGAGAGTGAAAAAGGAAGAGAGAGAGAGAGTGTGTGTGTGAGAGAGAGAGAGAGCGAGAGAGAGAGAAAGAGAAAGAGAGAGAAAGAGAAAGAGAGAGAGAGAAGTCAGAGCTGTGCTGCTTTCAAACAAAATAGGAATGATGATAAGCAACTAGCAGCTTCACAGCCTGAAACCACCTCTCATCCCATCTCTTCTCTTCTCTTCTATTATCTTCTATTATCTTCTCTTATCTTCTCTTCTCTTCTCAACTTATTCCACCTCATCTAATCTCAATTTATCTTTTCTCTTCTCTTCTCAATTTAACTCTTTTCTTCTCTTCTCCTCTCTTCTCTTCTCGCCTGAGCCTATCCCATCTCAACTAATCTCAATTTAACTCTTGTCTTCTCTTCTCTTCTCAGCCTATCCCATCTCATCTAACCTCAATTTAACTCTTCTCTTCTCTTCTCAGCCTATTCCATCTCATCTAATCTCAATTCTTCTCTTCTCCTCACTTCTCTTTTCTTCGCTTCTCAGTCTATTCCATCATATCTAATCTCAATGTGTCTCTTCTCTTCTCTTTTCTTCTCCTCTCTTCTTAGCCTATCTCATCTCATCTAATCTCAATGAATCTCTTTTTTTGTAATCCTATCTCATTTGTTTTGAGTTTGTTTGCAGAGTGAAAACTCCCTGATGAATTATAGGAAGTTGAGGCAGGCTATCGTCACCCATTAAACAACACAAGAGGAAAAAGAACTGGTGTTGAACACACATCCTATCACAAATCAGTGTGAAGTATAGGAAGACTCCGCCCATGTACTTTAGGTGACGATGACAGAATGTAGTATTTCAGTAGGTAGTTTATTTCCCCTTAGTCATTAAACTGCGGTGCAAAACCAAACTAAAACTAACACAGAATACAGCTGTAAAATTGATGATGCAGATTTAAAATCATTTAAAGTAATGTAGAACCTCTCTGCAGTGTACAGGGCGGCACTGGGCTTTACCTCGGGTCTCCGGCCGCGGTTAATGTACGCACACACTGGACTGTAGGCGCCGCTGCCACAGATGAACAGATGAGTTCTGTTATAGGGCTGAATCACCCGCAGGAAGTTTCCACAGCCGTGCTGCAGAGAGAGAGAGAGAGAGAGAGCCGGTCAGGACTGTAAATTATAATGACAAATCCGCTGAACAGAAACAGTGAGTAACAGGAGGCAGGCGATCAGCGACGAGCTCCAGAACACGTGGACACTCTGGACCCCGCTCTGCAGAACCACAGGCCTCACAGCAAGTGAGAAAAACAACTGGGTCTAATTTATTCTTCTGATTCATCAGAACTAACTTCAGCAGAAGCAGCAGCCAGTCCTGCTCACATTCACACTGATGCTGCTGCTGCTGCTGTGTCTACACTGTGTCAGTGCACTGTGGTAGGCCCCTGGGGTTAGGGGCGTGACCACTGTGACCCGGAAGGAGGAGGAAGCTCACAGAGATACACAGACACGGGGAGTAAATTAACTCAAAACTTACCTTTATTTAGTATCAAATGCCCTCCACCACACCCAAAAACAACTTACAGAAACATAACTCAGCCCAATGGGGCACTAGAGTCTGTCGAATTACTTAGTTTTACTTTAAAGGCTAAATACGAGTCCGTGCAGCCTCAGCCCTCAGCTCCCCAGTCAAAGTCTCCCAAATGATGGCGGAGGCTGAGTATATATGCCTGTCTCAACTGGCGGCTCAATCAGCCCTCATGCGGGCCAGCTGAGACAGGCATGGCTTTGCGCTCTGGCGTGGGGCGGACCCACAACTCCCCCGCCTCCTCACGCCACAGCACCTTTCCTTTGTTTCTTCTAAAATCAAGAGTTTAACCTGCTTTTGGTGGAGTAACTGTCCTTAATGTCCAGAGAAGACTCTAGACTAGATTTTGCACTCAAATTGCTTATTATGTAGTCCAAGGGTTTGTCTTTAAGCTTGTCTCGGTAGGAGAGAAGGATTGTCAAAAGAATACGTCTCTCTGCAGCAGTAATAAACATGAACCTTATGGCACCATGTCTAATGCCAGGTGTGGGGTAGAGGAGTATAAAGCCTACAGTAATGAGCTGTGGAGCAGTGGTACTGTGTTCTCTGGAACAATGGAGCTTCGTCCAATAATTCTGGGAATAATTGGGGCCACATTAAAGTTCTTGTGCAATCAAATCCTCACAGAAAGGTCTTCTCTTGTCACACCTGGTGCTGAAAGCGCTCTTGTCACTAATCATGCCTCACTGGGCATTGTAGGCACCATTGTCCCTCCCACACTCAGCTCTACCTGCGATCTACAGTCATCGGACTACATTGCCCAGAATGCACCTTACTCTGACCCTGCACGCACTCCCGATCAAATGACAATGCACCTAATCACAATGATTACTAGCCCCATTTAAGGAGTTTATTGGACTCTCTGCCTTTGCTGAGTATTGACAGATTTTCCTCATACAAAGCTTTTCCCTAATTGCCTATTTATATATTTTTTTTTACCTGTTTTCGTTCACCGACCTTGATTTTTGCCTGCCCTTTGCCATTGCCTTGCTGTGTATAACCCTGGGCTGTTTCTACTCTGGTGTGCACTCTTTGATTTGTTACTGTTTGTCGTTTTTGACCCTTTTCTGTCTGACCACGCCTTTGATAAATTCTTTTCAACTCTCTTAAATAGAAGGTGTCCCAATACTTTTGTCCATGTAGTGCACAATGTGTTTTTTAAGCAATAGAACACGAGAGGAAGTGTGTTATCATGAATAACCTTGAGTGTTCTATTGCTTTTATACAAAAAAATAAAGAAAATAAATCAAAAACTATAAGAAATTCAGAGTAAATATGCTTTAATATGGACTGTGCCTTCCGCCAAAAAGTAGTTCCACAACAGCTGTAACAGAACTGAAACTTAACCACAAAACGCCATATAATTTATACAGACTAACTCCACGAATGTTAGCTTGAAATCAAAATTGGGAATAAGCGAAGATGGTACTGGCTGGACTGTGGTTAGGTTAGCATAGCTTGCTTTAGCTCAGTATTAGCTTAGCTTAGCCTAGCCTGGCTGGTTAGCGTTCTGGCTGTCAGACGGCATTAGCCGAGGTGATTTTCTTTCCCTTTTTGTTCCACAAAAGACGAGCCAGCGTTGCAGGCGAGCATGCTGTGGCTGAGCGCTAGCCTGTGCTAAGCTAATGCTGCTGCTGGTGCCACTGGAGGTGATGATTCAAAACTGTCCTGTGTGTATGCACCGTTACTCGGCAAGCATCGGCAGAGTGATACAGGTTTAGTGTAAGAAGGCCGTGATGTTATCACAAATATCATCACAGCTAGAACACTTCTCAACCAATCGGAGTGTGAGGTCAGAACTAACTGTTGTATAATACTCATTGATCAACTTATTTAATGTACAATGACCAATTTATTTTAATGTACAAAGTAGGGGCTTGTGATAATGTGGCCAGTTTGTGGAAATGTTTAGGTGCTGTGAACTGAGAATACTTGAAAGATAGAGATACAGATGAGGAGAGAAAGAGAGAGAGAGAAAGAGAGAGAGAGAGAGAGCAGGCCACTCTTTACTATTTCAGCTCCCTCAAATATTTGCTGGAGTTTGTTTAATAAAGTTTACACATATTTACATAAAGCCACAAGTCTCCACAAACCCACCTACTGTAAAACATCCAGCACAGCTAAACATCTCCAAATCCCCCCGAGACACTGCTGCAGACCCCCGCTGCTGCCATGTGATTTATCATATGATAAAATCTAATACTAATCTGTAGAGGAGAGAAACACAGCAGTATGTTGTACATCTCCAAATTCAGAACTTTACAGTAGATGGGAAAACTTTCTTAACTCTCAGTTTGAAATAATCTTTTTACAACTTATTATTTCTATTGGTCCATTCATAATATTATTTTTAACAGAAATATTCAGGTACACACACAAACACTTTATCCAGTAATGTCACTCAGCTAACCACCTACTTTATGATGTAAATGTCAACAGCAAATAAAATCTATTATCCATTTATTTTGGTCATGATTTGTTATTAGCCAACGAAGTTTCTTCTCTCTAGTTTTTTTTCCCACTGCAGTGTAGCTAGCATTAGCCATGTAGCTAACAAAGCAGTACCACAGAAACGCAGCAGGGAGCCGATAAACACTAAGTTACAGTTTATTAATAGACTCTACACTTGGAAGGAAATAAAGCTTTTAATTCCACTTTTCTCAATCAATATCAGCTGCTAAAAAATTGCTGAAATTCAGATTGTGAGGGACAGAAATGAAATGCTAGAATATAAAAAAGGGATGGAAACATGGTTCTTTTTTACTATACTACTATACTACTACTACTTTTAGATAGGGAACAAAAGAATAATTTTTAAACCCACTGTTTTTCAGTTAAGCATCAAAGGGTAATCAAATAAACTGTTAAAGATTCAAACAGACCCAGTGGTTTTAATGTTATGGCTAATTGGTGTATATTTGAGAAAGAAAGTGAAAAAGTGTCCAGGGAGCAGTTAGGAACTTGGCTGGCTTTGATGGAGCAGCAGCTGCAGCACTTCTCTTTTAACACACACACACACGCACACACACCCACGCACACACACACGCACGCGCGCACACTCACACACACACACACACCAGGTGAATCTGTTGGCTTCAGAGATTGTCTTACTGTGTGTGTGTGTGTGTGTGTGTTGGTTCTGGATTAATGAGTCTGGGTTGTGTAAGCATGTCCAAATATCATTTACGGCTCAGTCTGAAAAACCTCGTAATTCTCCCTGAACCGCACGTGTTAACACACAGTGAGTATACACACATCAGGAGGAGCGCAATAACAACCTGACACACTCTCTAAATCCACCCAATGGACACTTTATTAGAAACACCTACTGTACCTTTTATTTTAGCTCACTAGCCACTTTATTAGAAACACTTACTGTATCTTACAGTTGTAGCTCACACGCTACTTTATTAGAAACATCTTCTACTTACTAGTTCCACTCGCTGGCCACTTTATTAGAAACACCTAATGCCTGTATTTTCATGCTTCCTGCTGTCTGGATGGAAGATAAAGTGGTATACAGTTAATATATGATATTTATATTGTAAAAAATAGAACAGTTAATCATATCTGACAGACAGTCTAACTACCTACTGCCCAGTAATCTATTAAACATCTAACATTCTCAACACAGCCATCAGCATTACTCTCTCACTGCAGTGTGTGTGTGTGTGTGTGTGTGTGTGTGTATGCGTGTGTGTGTGTGTGTGTGTGTGTGTGTGTGTGTGTTTGAGTGCGTGTGTTTTAGAAAGACTTGAATGTTCCTCTTCTCCTACGCAAAGCTTCACTCTAACACACACATAATTAATGATTGAAGAGCATGCCCTCCTCCTGCACACACACACACACACACACACACACACATTAACATACGCCCACCCACATACACTCACAAGCACGAACACTATTAGCGTATACACACAACAAATACACATACACCACAATGGTTTGCTCTTTGGCTGCAAACATTAAATTCTCTATACAGTATTTTATGCATACAATATCCACTGTAAACTGTCTAGTATTGACTATAAACTATATAAAATTGATATGTTTTTTGTAATATCTTAACCGTTAATAAATGTATACGTTTCTTTAAATATTGTACTGTTAACTTCCCCTTTTTTAAGTTTTACCAATTATTCAGTTTGTACAATTAATTTGTCTGTATTTATTATGGGATACTTAGTATGCATTATTAAATATTCTTTATGTTCTATGAAATTTTCTGTATGTATTATAAATTATTCACTATACTCTATGAACTATTGTGTATCTATTATTAATTCTTTACTATGTTCTATGAATTATTCTGTATATATTATAAGTTATTCCGTATGTTCTATAAAGTATTCTGTATATATTATGAATAGTTTAGTATGCACTATAAAGTATTCTGTATATATTATTAATTATTTAGTATGTACTATAAACTATTCTGTATATATTATAAATTATTTAGTATGTACTATAAACTATTCTGTATTTATTATAAATTATTCAGCATGCACTATGATGACCGAGAGAAGAATATCTTCAGTACTATATCATGACTCGTGCTCTTCAGCAGCTCTCAGTGTGAGAGTGTACAGCGCTGAGTAGACAGTGTGTTCATGTAATCAGAGCTGAGTTTAACAGTATCAGAGCTGCTGCTTACTGTGGGATCTTTACCCGCCATCTGACACTCCTCAATCTTAGTGTTGGACGCTGGCCAGAAAATCTGTGGGAGGAAAAAAAGAGGGAGGTATGAAAAATAGTGTAACAAATGCAACATATACACACCTCATTTAGATTTGATGGGTCTATAAAGGACCAGTTTGTGCAGACCTTTAATAATTAATATAGGCACTTCATCAGAAACCACTACTGTAGCTCTACCTTTCTGATGTGTTTCTTACATATACTTTGTATTTTATTGATTGCAGACAATATGAACCCAAGAAATGTAATGTTTGATCTGCTCAACATAATTTCACTTATGAATGCATACTACATTCCTGCATTGCAGACACATTGCAGGCTACATATTCCAAACAAAGTTGGAACCGGGCAATTCAGGTGCTGAAAATGACCCCAACAATCTTAGCAATCTTTCTCCAGGCTGTATTACACTGATCAGAGTCCCTGTAAATCAGCAGAGATTGATCATAAAGGACATGGAAGCCTCAAAAATGATTAACTTTTCTATCATGAGTTTCTGGAAACGGTTAAAACGAAACAAAATGTTTTCATTCACTGCACTGAGGACACTTATCAGGCAAACGCCAGCTCTTTGATTGGATAGATGCATCACGTTGGACGGATTTATTTGCATAAAGTTGATAAACTTTATGGCTCAACCCTGTTTTTTAATCACAGTTTTAATGCATCTTGGCATCTTCTCCTCCACCAGTCTTACACACTGCTTTTGGATAGCTTTATGCCACTCCTGGTGCAAAAATCCAAGCAGTTCAGCTTGGTTTGATGGCTTGAGAGCTTTTTAATTTGGTACATTTTTTAAGTGGTTTCTTATTTTTTCCAGAGCTATTTTTTACACATCTTTACCAGGGATGACCATGCATTAATTTTTCAACAAGACAGTGCTAAACCACATGCTGTACACATTATAAAGGCATGGCTGTGGAAGAGGAGAGTACAGGTACTGAACTGGCCCGTCTGCAGTCCTTATCTGTTCCAAATAGAGCATGTGTGGAAGATTTTGAAACGAAAAATGTGACAATAACAACAACAACAACCCTGTAGTGTTAGACAACATAAGACGTGTTTGCAGGAAGAATGAGACAAAATAACATCTGAAACACTTTAGAACTTGGTATCATCAGTGCTGATACATCTTTTATGTGTTGTGAGAAGGAATGGCATTGTATCAAAGGCCTGAAGTGCAGAAATGGATGTATATTAAAAAATGAAACAAACCCATCATATTGAGTTCATACTGTCTGCAATCAAATAAAAGCCAAAGCAAGAAATATATATATATATATATATATATTTTATAAAGCCATTTTTGCATGTCGTTGTATTACTGTCATTTTTTAATTCACACCTTACATTAAAAAACAGGCATGTGTTATATTTAAGTGCTTAAATCCAGAAGGACCCTGTCTAAAACCCCTCAGAGATAATTAGCATAACTACAGGATGGCAGACATGTCCCTCTCAGTAACAGCTAATGGAGTTCTGCAGCGTTAATGAAGAGCTCTGCTGAGATACGCTTTAATGGATCGCTCAGATCGCTCCGGGGAACGGCGTAAACACCTTCCTGTCGTCTTTATTCCACAACTTACCTGCCAATTACTGAGCTAACAGCCCAATCACGCAGCACACACTCCCGCCACAGCAATTACGCTGCCAAACACACTTCACACACACTGCTGAATTATTATAACGTTGCTCATTTCACTCGTTTCATACAGTCCGGGTATTAAATCGACACTGAGGTCAGGAATGTAATAACGGGACGCTGTGCTGACGGGGACAATTCTGCGGTGAAACGTTAAAGAAAGGAAGCAGCAGTGTTTTAATGGAAATTAGTATAAAAAGCAGATGGGCTACAGTCACTAACTGCATACATACAGCATGGTGGAGATACAAGAAAGGGGTTTCAAGTGGCCTCTGGAGTGTACTAACATGTGCACCTCATTTATTTGATAGTTCATCTATTAACACACTCATTGTTGTAGTTCCAACTTGAAGGAAGTGTGGGATTGAAATGCTGTTCAGATCAAAGTTAGCAGGAACAATAAATGATTATAAATGTAGACAGATTAGGGTAATATTTATTGAGTTACACATACAGAAGTAGTGTGTAATGTATGTGTAATGCTGCAGCCTCTCAGTTTTGAGTTGTAGAGGTTCCTAATGGAGTCCTATGATAATTCATTCAATGCGGCTCCAATATTCTCACACAGTTCCTGCAGATTTTGTGGAGTGTTAACCCTTTGAACCCTAGGCTGTTTTGGTGTGTTTTTTCTTCATTTTGATCAGTTCCTCTTTCAGGTCTTATAACACAGTAATTATATCAGACAGACACATGCCATGAGCTCTTTTACTCCAGAAGACATACGGCTGCTCAAAAATATGATCATTTAAAATGTAAAAGGAAGCAGAATTGTTATATTTTCCTGGAACCGGCCATGTTTTGGTCAAAATTTTACCAAGCGCCTGTTTTTTTTACTTATTTTTGAATGTATAGACTTTAAATATATTTACACCTAAGATATCTTTTCAAAAATGGTTAGACTAGATTGTTTATGAGTTGAAAGTATAATAATATTCCACCAGCTTCTTCCACCAGGTAGTCAGACTCCTCAACGCACAGAGACAGAGCTGAACCCCACCCCACCCACCACACATGTTGCACCATGGTTCCAGAGGAACATCATTTCACTACACATGTAATTTCATTACATGGCTTATTACTTTGACAAAATATATACAGGCGGACTTTTTTCTGGATAATCACACCTCTATGTAGATACTAAAAACCTGACACTCAGGGCAACCTATGCCTTTCAGTATTTTGATCAGGACACACAAAGAAAACTAAATACAACAAAAATGTAAACGTTTTAGTCTAAATAAATAAACATGTTTAGTGCAAAATAAATACTTAATAAAATTTAAAAAAAGTAAAATAAAAACTATATAAAGTAGAGCGCAGCATACCTAAAAAAGTAAAGCAGGTAGTTTCACATTTTTGAATCATTTACTGATATTATTTGGTTTAAAACATCATATAAATATGTTTAAAGCACTAAAGGTAAATAATATTGGTTGGGGAAGGAGATCTCACTTTTTTAGTTGTTTTATCAGTGTGTTTCTTGTAGATGCTTTACCGCACTGGGATGTCATCGCTATTTTTAGAAAGAGTATGTTCTGCCCTTTCTAACCATATATGGATTATGCTTAAATGTGAAGGGATTCCTGAGTAATTAAGCTGAAAACACAAGGTGCGATTTTGGACGAAAAATCTGTCCGTAGGGTTCTAAGGGTTAATAGAGCATCCAATAGCATCTCACACATTTTTAAACAGGTATAGACCTAGTGATGCAGCTGGATATAGTATAACATCTGTGTCTTCAGCAGTGTGTGGACGAGCATTATCCTACTGGCATAGTGCACCAGAGTGTGTGTTCAGTGAAGGTGGAACCACTGGCCTCAGGACCTTATTTATATAACATTGGGCTGTTAAAGTGTTTGTAATGAAGACAAAAGGTGAAGATCTGGCATCGAACCAAATAACACCCCACACCATGACTCCTGACCTTCTGGAAATGTGAGGCATAAGAGCAAACCGTTGATGGAGGTTCTGATCACAGTGTCTTTATACATTGATTTGTAGGTCTTCTCCACCAAGACAAAAGCAGGACTCTTCAATAAAGATGACCTGACTTCTGGCATGACTACCCACCAAGTTTCATTCCTGTCTGTTGATTTTCTCTGGGTGCTCAACTTTTTGACAATGGGTATTTTGTCACACTACTAAAATTTGCATGATTATTACTAGCAGGAAGTTAAGAGCCTTTGGACTTTATAATGTATTTATTTCTCCAAAAACTATATTTCTTAAAAATAAAGTTTTTTAAATAATCTGTTAAGGAGGTTCTGTCTCTCATTTTGGCCCAATATTGAATGCCCAATATTGCTATAACATATGCATATTCAGTGCATAAACACCCGACCACAGCTGTAAATATAACATTATAAATAAATTTAATTATAAATGTAACAATATTTACTGTAATTAAACCCTTGGTAAGTTCCTAAAACAGCTGAGTTCTGACCTTCAGGGTTCCCTGCGTGATGTTATTGATATCCATGGAGAGAACATGATCTTTACAGCCCACGTACATCCGGTCCTGATCCTCATCCATAAAAAGGATCCTGTAGTCCATCGCCTTCTCCGACAGAGTGTAGAACTCGAACGCCTGCGTCGTCTGCAGCTCTGTAACACACATATGAACACACACACACACAATTAATGAAGGTCAAAAACAAACAAGTGCAAACACATGGAAGTGCAACATGGTAGGTGTTCCTAATAAAGTGGCCAGTGAGAGAAAGCACAAGGTATAGTAGTAGGATGTTTCTAATAATTTGTCCAATACTTGGAAGCACAGGGGAAATCAATAGGTGTTTCCGATAAAGTGGCTAATTTTTAATAAAGTGTGTAGACTTTAAAACTATAGATTTTTTTTTTCCAAAAAAGTGGCCAGTGTGTGGAAACACAAGGTGCAGTATGTTTCTAAAAAAAAGACCAGTAAGTGAAAGTATAAGGTAGTGGGTGTTTCCAATAAAGTGGCCAGGGAGCTTAACCAAAAAGTACAGTATTAGAGGTTTCTAATAAAGTGTCCAGTGAGTGGAAGTATAAGGCAGTGGGTTTTTCCAATAAAGAAACTACAAGACCTTTTATTAGGTGTTTCTAATAAAGTGGCCAGTGAGTGGAAACAAAAGGTACAATATTAGGCATTTCTAATAAAATGTCCAGTGAGTGGAAGTTTAAGGTAGTGGGTGTTTCCAATAAAGTGGCCAGTGAATTAAACCACAAGGTACAGTATTAGAGGTTTCTGATAAAGTGTCCAGTGAGTGGAAGTATAAGGTAGTCAATGTTTCCGATAAAGTGGCCAATATGTTACCACAAGGTACAGTACTAGAGGTTTCTGATAAAGTGTCCAGTGAGTGGAAGTTTAAGGTAGTGGGTGTTTCCAGTAAAGTGGCCAGTGAGTTGAACCACAAGGTACTGTTACGGGACGTTCAGGGAACGGACCCAAGCGCAGAGGAAAAACCTGTGAGAACAGGCTTTAAATTGAAGTGGCTGTATGCCAAAAGAAACAAATATGTTTAAATTGAAAATAACTGTTTATTGTTTTAGTAAAGGAAATGATCAAATGTAACTGATAGAGGGGGATTTGTTGAAAACAGAAAATTGCACCCTTAAGAGTGCTAGTAGGGAAAAAAGGCGGGAAAACAAACAAAGGAGACACCACATGTGGTGTGGCTCAAACTAAAAAAGCTTTTCCCAGAAACTCAGACAACTGAAATAAGTGTTTCCTTCTCTTTTTCTTTTATACAAAATAAAAGGGGCGCTAAACAATTCAGCCCCTGAAACTTTTAGGATCTAACAAGCCTTGCTTTTCTTCTTGGCTTTGCTTTGCCTTCCTTTTTATTTGTCTTTAGTCAAGCTTTAGCTTTTCTTTGCTTTTCTTTGCTTTTCTCGGCTTGTCTTTGCTTTTCTTTGCTTTTCTTTGCTGGCTGGTGCAACCTTACCGGTCGCCTCTCAAAAAAGGTGTGACACAGGCAAGCAGGAAACACAGCCTTAAATACAGGAACCTGCAGGTGAAGCTAATTGGCACTAATTACCCCTGGAACCCAGGGGATGAGTGCCTCGCTGCTGCCGCCTTCTGCTGGCAGCTGATGGTGCAGGTTGAACCCTTACAGGACCCCCCCCTTAGGGACGGCCCCAGAAGTCCCCAAGCCAGCTGCACGACCCCTGCGGAACTCCCGAATTAGGGCCGGATCCAAGATGTGACGTGCCGGAACCCAAGACCGTTCCTCTGGCCCATACCCTTCCCAGTCAACCAGGTACTGGGTGCCGCCCTGCACCCTACGACAGTCCAGGAGGCGGCGGACTGTATAAGCCGGGAAGCCGTCAATAAGACGAGGTGCAGGGGGTTGAGCTGGAGGGGTCCCCGCACCACAAAGAAATGGCCTAAGGCGAGAGACATGGAACGTGGGATGTATGCGCATTGACGGCGGGAGATGCAATCGATAGGTGACTGGGTTGATGCGTCTCTCTACCTTGAACGGTCCCACAAATCTCGGCGCCAACTTTTTGGACTCCACCCGAAGAGGGAGGTCCTTGGTTGACAGCCACACGCGTTGGCCCGGGCGGAAAGTCGGTGCACCACGCCTTCTGCGGTCAGCCACACGTTTTCTGGCTTCAGTTGTGGTCAGAAGGGATGCACGGGCCTTCTGCCATGCCCTTCGGCACCGCCGGACAAAGTGTTTTGCAGCAGGCACCCCAACCTCTCGTTCCTGGTCAGCAAACATGGGTGGTGGGAACCCAAACTGGCACTCAAAGGGTGACATGCCCAGGGACGAGTGCCATAGGGTATTATGGGCATATTCTGCCCAAGGTAGGTGATCTGCCCAAGAAGAGGGGTTGGTGGAGCTCAGACACCGTAGAGTCTTACCCAGGTCCTGATTGACCCTCTCAGTCTGGCCATTAGACTCCGGATGGAAGCCAGAAGAGAGGCTTACTGAGGCTCCCATTAGCTGGCAGAAGGCCTTCCAAAAGCGACTAGTGAACTGAGGTCCTCGGTCGGACACCAGATCGCTAGGCATCCCATGTACCCTGACCACATGCTGAAGAAGGAGTTCCGCTGTCTCCTTGGCTGATGGAAGTTTGGGTAGGGCCACAAACTTGCAAGCTTTGGAGAAGCGGTCTACGAGGACCAGGATGACGGTTTTGCCTCTGGAGGGGGGCAGCCCAGTGACAAAATCCAGGGAGACATGGGACCATGGACGTTTAGGGACAGGCAGGGGATGAAGAAGACCTTGGGGCCGAGACCTAGGAGTTTTGTTACGTGCACACACATCACATGATGCTATGAAGGCACGAACGTCTTTTTCCATGCTCGGCCACCAAAATCGCCTTCTCAGGAATTCCAATGTCCTGGTCACCCCTGGATGCCCTGAAAATGGGGAGGTATGCCCCCAGGAAATTACCTGGTTCCTGACATCTCCGGGAATATAGGTCCTACCAGGTGGCCCACCACCAGGATCTGGCTCACGCTGGAGGGCATCATGTATCACACCTTCTAACTCCCATCTAAGGGGAGCCACGATGCGAGGAGTGGGAATGATGCTCTTCGGAGCAGGGTTGGACTCCGGAGGTGCCCAAAGTCTGGACAGGGCATCTGGCTTGAGGTTCTTGCTCCCTGGCCTATAAGACAGCAGAAAATCAAAGCGGCTAAAAAACAAAGCCCACCGAGCTTGACGGGGGTTTAGCCGCTTTGCCTGCTGGATATAGGCCAGATTTTTGTGATCAGTCCAAACCACAAAGGGATTTTTGGCCCCCTCAAGCCAGTGCCTCCATTCCTCAAGGGCAAGCTTGACCGCAAGAAGCTCCTTATCGCCCACATCATAATTGCGTTCGGCTGGGGTGAGCCGGTGTGAATAGAATGCACAAGGGTGGAGCTTCTTGGAAGGACCCAGGCGTTGGGAGAGTACTGCTCCCACGCCGACATCAGAGGCATCTACCTCGACAACAAACGGCTCCTCAGGATCGGGCAGCTGGAGGACCGGGGGAGAAGTCAGCCGTGCCTTTATGTCCTCAAAGGCCTCTTGAGCCTCAGTGGTCCAACGGAATGGGCCTGGGGTCTTCCGGGTAAGGGCAGTAAGCGGGGCTGCCACAGAACTGAAATCCCGTACAAAGCGCCGGAAAAAGTTGGCAAACCCCAGGAACCGTTGGACCAAGCGGAGAGAGGTAGGACGGGGCCAGTCCACCACAGCCTTTATCTTGGCTGCGTCCATGCGAATGGTGCCACTGGACACCACAAAGCCCAGGAAAGATACAGAGGACACGTGGAAATCTGACTTCTCCAGTTTTACATACAAACGGTTCTCCAGCAGCAGCTGTAGGATCCGCCTGACGTGCCCTATATGCTCCTCAAGGGACTGACTATAAATTAATATGTCGTCGAGGTATACATATGCGAAGTGACCAAGGGCCTCCCTCAACACTTCATTAATAAAGCGCTGGAAGACCGCGGGGGCGTTCATGAGGCCAAAAGGCATCACCCGGTACTCATAATGCCCTGTGGGTGTGATAAACGCTGTCTTCCATTCATCCCCCTGCCTAATGCGTATCAGATTGTAGGCACTGCGCAGGTCTAGTTTGGTAAAAACAGTGGCCTGCTGCAGTGCCTCAAATGCAGAAGACATAAGAGGCAGGGGGTGGCGGTCTTTGATAGTGATTGCGTTGAGGCCCCGATAGTCTATACAGGGGCGAAGTCCCCCATCTTTCTTGCCAACAAAAAAGAAGCTTGCCCCTGCAGGGGAGGACGATGGGCGGATGAAGCCATTCTCCAGTGCCTCTCGAATATAGGCATCTAGGGCTGAACGTTCAGGACTTGACAGCGCAAACAACCGCCCCCGGGGAGGTGTGGTACCTGGGTGGAGGTTAATTGTGCAATCAAACTCTCTGTGGGGTGGCAAAACATTGGCCTTGTTCTTGCTAAATACCTCCTTGAGGTCCCAGTATTCCCGTGGTACCCCTTTGAGGTCCAGGGTCTCAGTACCCAGGGTAACAGAAACCTTTTGATTAGGCCCCTCATTGCCCAGACAGTGTCCTTTGCACTGTGGGCCCCAGCCATACACTGACCGAGTAGACCAATCAATCCGGGGATTGTGCTGTTCCAGCCAGGGAAACCCCAGGACTAATTGTAGGTGGGGGGCCTGGGTTATGTACAGCACAATGTTCTCACTATGAGAGCCCACCTGCAATGTGATTGGTCCAGTACGGTGAGTGATGTGGCCAGTACCCAGCGATCGGCCATCTATGGCCATGATGGGAAGGGGCCGTTCAAGGGGTTCCACGGGAAGACCCAGGCCAGTTGCCAAGGATTCATCAAGAAAACACCCTGCAGCCCCTGAATCCACAAAAGCAAGTAGGGTGGTTCGATGGTGAGGGCCCCATGCCAGATCGACCCTCACTTGAAGCCCCGAGGTTACGGAGGATGAGCTTGGGCCCTTCACCAGTCCCCCTGACCGGGAAGGGCCGGAGCGTTTCCCGATGGGCGAGCCTTGTTGCGGGATTGCCTGGACTCTACAGAGTGAGAGGCTGTCGTATGAACGGGGAGGCAGGCACCTCCCAACTGCATGGGCTCAGGCTGCTCCAGTGTTGGGCGCCAGGAAGGACGGATGGTAAATGGTCGAGAACCACCTTTCCGATTCAGGTCTCTCTGACGCATGCGAGTATCAAGACGGATGCATGTGTCATAGAGACCCTCTAATGAGGAGGGCAGCTCTCGGGTAGCGAGCTCATCCTTCAACCGGTCATTGAGCCCTTGCTGGAACACAGCCCTGAGTGCCTCATCATTCCAGCCACTCTCTGCAGCCAGGGTGCGGAATGTTATGGCATAGTCTGCCACTGACCGAGAACCCTGGGAAAGGGCCAACAGGCGGGTGGCCGCCTCCTTGCCTCCCACGGGATTGTGAAAAGTCTGCCGTAGGGCTGCTGCAAATCCCACACCTGTGGCACAGTCCGGGGAGTTCTGCTCCCACAGAGCAGTAGCCCAAGCTAACGCTCGCCCCGTTAGCAGAGAGATAAGGTAGGCTACCTTAGACCTCTCTGTTGGGAAGCGTGATGGCTGCTGCTCAAAGATTAAAGAGCACTGCAGCAAAAAACCTCTGCAACCTTCTGGATCCCCGGCATATCTTTCAGGGTTAGCCAGCTGGGTATCCACATGTACAGGGATGGGTTCATTGCTGGGTAGGGCCTCTGTGGGAGATCCCACGCTAGGCTGGGTAGAAGGTGGCCCAGTGCTAGGGTGCATGGCCTCTACTATAGCCGACAGCTGCTGAGCCATCTGCTGCAGCAGTTGATCATGACGCCCTAGGGTGGCACCCTGATTTTGCAGGGCTGATTTGATTTGTTCCACCTCTGCTGGGTCCATAGTTGGTCACACCTTTCTGTTACGGGACGTTCAGGGAACGGACCCAAGCGCAGAGGAAAAACCTGTGAGAACAGGCTTTAAATTGAAGTGGCTGTATGCCAAAAGAAACAAATATGTTTAAATTGAAAATAACTGTTTATTGTTTTAGTAAAGGAAATGATCAAATGTAACTGATAGAGGGGGATTTGTTGAAAACAGAAAATTGCACCCTTAAGAGTGCTAGTAGGGAAAAAAGGCGGGAAAACAAACAAAGGAGACACCACATGTGGTGTGGCTCAAACTAAAAAAGCTTTTCCCAGAAACTCAGACAACTGAAATAAGTGTTTCCTTCTCTTTTTCTTTTATACAAAATAAAAGGGGCGCTAAACAATTCAGCCCCTGAAACTTTTAGGATCTAACAAGCCTTGCTTTTCTTCTTGGCTTTGCTTTGCCTTCCTTTTTATTTGTCTTTAGTCAAGCTTTAGCTTTTCTTTGCTTTTCTTTGCTTTTCTCGGCTTGTCTTTGCTTTTCTTTGCTTTTCTTTGCTGGCTGGTGCAACCTTACCGGTCGCCTCTCAAAAAAGGTGTGACACAGGCAAGCAGGAAACACAGCCTTAAATACAGGAACCTGCAGGTGAAGCTAATTGGCACTAATTACCCCTGGAACCCAGGGGATGAGTGCCTCGCTGCTGCCGCCTTCTGCTGGCAGCTGATGGTGCAGGTTGAACCCTTACAGGTACAGTATTAGACATTTCTAATAAAGTGTCCAGTGAGTGGAAGTATAAGGTGGTGGGGTTTTTCCTATAAAGAAATCACAAGGTCCTTTATTATAACACCTATATAGGTGTTTCTAATAAAGTGGCCAATGAGTGGAAACAAAAGGTACAGTATTAGGGGTTACACAGTGAGTGGACATACAAGCTTCAGTAGTAGGGTGTTTCCAATAAAGTGGCCATGCAGTGAGTGGAAGCAGATGGTAAAGTAGTAAATAGCTGTTGCTGATGAAATGGGCAATGGTTGTAAGTACAAGTAACAGTGGTATGTGTTTCCAGTAAACTGGCCAGAGAGTGGAAGCACAATATACTTTAGGGTGTTTCTAATAAAGTGGCCAGGGAGTATATAAAGTATTAGTTTGAGATATTTTCAGCTTCGTTTAGAACATCTCCTGTCACTTCAAAACTTTAAAAAAGTGTTGTTAATAATAGGACAGCCTGTAGAGCCTGTTGATGGGCTGTTATAACACACACACACACACACACACACACACACAGATCCTATAGAGAATCTAAGTGCTCTCCACTATACCATCAAAGCCAACAACAGCCCAGCTCATGAATATTCATTATTTCTCCTCCATTCAGTCCCCAGGGAGCCTCAGTCACTCGGATGCCCTCGTTAACGTCCAACAAACAGCCTGCCCCTTCCCTCGTCCAGCCCGAGTCACATTTTTGTCGTCCTCCACCACATCCTTTCATCCTGGAGAAAGACGTCCCCGTATGGAGCCTCGCTCTCCGCCCGCAGCGGTGGACGCTTTAACATGGCTGTGCATTCATTGCAATAGCCCTTCAATACAAAGCCTATGGATCTTTCCCACCACTCACTTTCACGAGACCTCCATCTCCCACAGACCATACAAACCACCCTCAACTGAAGCCATGGAATGATGGAATGTACTCCAGATTGCATCGCGGTAATTCTGCATCCAGATACTTAAATGATTACAGGTGTGATCTGATAAGACATTGAGTCTTGCCTTTAGCCTATAGAGCAGCTTCACCCACCACTCTATAGAAAATGTGAAAAAGCTACTTTTCTAGCTAGTGTACCTCCTGGTGAAAGATCACAGACTACTAGACACGCCTCTTTAATGCACTTGAAAACCTTTTGTTGAAAACGACAGACTTTGGGACATGGAGCATCACTGGACTAAGCGAAGTTGGTGAGGATGGTCATTTCAACAACTAGCCTGCAATCTAAGTCACCAGTCAGAACTTCTACTACCATTTAGTGATGAATCCAGGTTCTGTTTCAGATCCAACAATGGTCAGGTTCAAGTATGGAGGCATTATGGCAACACACTGCCCCAACTGCTAGTGGGATAATAATCTAAAGAGCATTGGATACGATAATCAGTCACTGCTAGTAGTGATACGAGGGACAAAAACAGCTCAGTGATATGTACAGGACATCCTCTTATCCTCTCATGGCTGCCATTTTTCAGCAGGATAATGCTCACCCACACACAGCAAAGATTTGTTTCCACCAGATTGCAACACTTCCTTGTCCTTCCATGTCTCCAGATTTATCTCCAATTCAGCATTTATGGGAGCAGCTGGGACAGCAGCTTCAGTACCCTATGAGTGTAGAGCAGGATCTACAAGTCCAGCTGCAACATCTGTATTCCTTAAAGCCAGTATGCAATATCTCATCATGTATCCAGATTAGAGCCTCAAATACGTACTAAAGCAGGACGATTTGTGGCCCGCTACTTGAAATAAAATTTTAGTGTTAGTGTGGCCCGCCCACAGGAAAGATGCATCCTCTGCTCGTCACAGTATGTGTCAACTAGCACAAAGCATCCTATTAATTTCAATGGAGAGAGCAGCTGCATGCCGGCTGAGTTGCGTGACTTTAAGTGTAGCCCCGCCCTCTGGTGAGAAAGTTCAGCAGAGCTCAACCTTATTCAAATGAATCCAGCTGCCCCGCTGCGTCCAGCCAATCAGGGAACAGCAGGCTGCGACTTCACACACACATACGAGCCTCACACACACAGAACAACTACTGATGAAAAGGCAGGAAACGGTGGAATATGGATTTATAAAACTATAGACAACAGTGAGGTAGACTAAAAATTTAAAATCTTAAACTTATGATTTACTACATCTGTTACTTCATTTGATTTAAAAAACGACACAAATGCACCCACACGAAGAGCCGAGAGATCCGGTGTTCTGTCGAGTTGTGCAACCCTGTCAAACCGTGCTACCCGTGTATATTTAAAGGTAAAAATACAAAAGAAGCACAATATTAGAGCATGTTTTTAGTAGAAGTTCATGTACTATTTTTGGATAGATTAAATCACCGTATCAGGGTAAAGTTATGGTAGTAAGAGTTTGTTATAATCTATAATAATAATAATAATATTTTATTATTATTATTATTATTAGTTGCCATTACAGTTTGACTATTACAGTATATTGACAGTGAGTCCAGGTTGCACAAAAATAATAGCAAAACAGAATGAGAAACAATAAAATAAAAAATGTAGGTTGGCGCATACGCAGTGTCTTTAGGAAGCATGTATCGATGGGTAGCATAACTCGACAAAACACCTGGCATGGATGCAGCCCAGCCTCACCCAGCCCCCAGATAAAATGAGTTAGAGATCACTGTACTAGAGTCTTCGGTAACACTTTCTATGAATGTCATCTCTATTAGACGCTATAACCACATTCATAACATATTATAATGCATTCATAAGACATTATAAACATGGCTATAAATGTTTATAAAAATGCATAACCCATTATAGCCATGTTTTTTTAAGCATTATGACTTGTGATCATAACACATTATAAGCTGTGCTTATAATATCTATGTTAAAATAGTTTATTTATCTATCATTAATAATCTAGTCCCACAATGAATGTCTGTCACTTTACTTGGAGCGCACAAATACCTGTTATAATACATTATAATTGACTATAATTAATATTATATTCAAGACAAGAATAATTTAAGAGTGGTTAAAAATATATTTATAGGATTATTGTGTGTATATAGGATATAGTGTTTATAAGCTGGAAGCTTTTTTAGTCATGATACAGTCTGCAAGCTGGGACTGAGGTTCTTTTGGTATTGACGTATAACATGTTATAAACACAGCTATTAATGATTTATAATCACAGTTCATAATGCATAATAAACATGGCTACAATGAATTATACATTTTTATACATGTGTATAGCCATGTTTATAATTCCTTATGAATGCATTATAATGTGTTATGATTATGTTTATAGAGACTTATAGAGATGACATTCAAAGAAAGGGTTACAGAGTCTTCTTTTAATTACAGTACAGTTTTTCCCAATAAATTTATCATTTTAATCTATTCGTATAATCCCTCTAATATACAGTATATTATCATTACATTCACACAGATACACAGCGAACAGGCTATAAAAGGTAACACACACATGCAGTAGGGGGCGTGTCCTGGCTGACCCCGCTGAGGCTTTATTAGAGGAAAGAGCCTTCATCAGACTGATCACACTAACGCAGCTCTAATACACACTGAGAGATTACATCAGCCAGACTTCAAACAGAGCTGATAGCATCTGAGCTAACTCTGAGCTCCGAGCGGCATTATTACAGCTCAGAAGAGAGCGAGGGGGGGGTCAATAGTTTAGAGTTAGCTGTAATTAAGGCATAGAGGGTCACTGAGAGCCTGGAGGAGCTTCATTACTGAAGAGAAAACAGATTTAACTCCATCAACACTAATGCACCCTCAGAGGACATCTCCGAGTTTTCATACAGCTTTCTATTAAAAATCTAATCACATCTGATGTCTAATAAATGGCTTCAGACATTTAATGGCATCACTGTGCACCAGCGTGTGTAAATATTTTGTTTCAGTTCCTTCCCCTACCAACCCATCCACACTCTCTCTAAAAAGTTCCACTGAGAAACACTAAATTAATCATAGTGGATACTGAATATTACACATTATAATATTCATGTTATTGAATAATTATATGTGGATGCTAAATACATACCAGATCTACACAATTTAGAGCAGATACTATAATTCTTGGTGGATCATGTAATTCAGTGGATTTAATATAAAGTAATTCACTTACATTAGCTAAATAATACACAAAGTTATTCATAGTGTTTATCTAATATTACTTAGTAGATACTGAAACATTCATAGTGGATGCTGAATAATTCATATTGGGTGCTGAATATTACACGATAGCTACTGAAATAAAGCAGACAAAGCACAGCAGATCTGAACTAGTTCATGGTGGATACTAAATAACTCACACTAGATGTTGAATAATTTATACCCCACCTAAATCATTGTGAGTTTATACTGAATATTTTTAATAAATACTGAACTCTGTATAGTAGATTCTAAGTAATTTAAGCATATTTTTTTTTCGAATTAATTTACAGTAGACACTGAATGATACACTAATAGTACTTATTAAATATGAATAATGATACTAAACAATTCATAGTTTATATCAAAAAATTATACTGAATAATTTATAGTAGATACTAAATAATGATACTGAATAATTCATAGTGGATACTGAATAAAGATACCTAATAATTCATATACATATTAAATAATGATACTGAATAATGATACTGAATAAGGCATAATAGATACTGAAAAATGATATTGAAAAATTTATAGTACATATTAAATAATGATACTGAGTAATTCATAGTAGATACTGAATAACAATATGGAATAATTCATAGTACATAATAAATAATAATACTTATTAATTCATAGTAGATACTGAATAATGATACTGAAAAATTAATAGTAAATACTGAATAAGGAATAATATAGTAGATATTAAAACAATAGATATCAAATGATTCATAACACAAACAAACACAAAAAGATACTAAAATAGTAGATACTGAATAACTAAAACTGGTCATATTGATCCTAAATAGTTCCCTAATACAGACAAAATACATAATACATGCTGAATAAATCATAGTGGATACTGTATAATTTCTTTAATTTATATAACCAATCTATTTTGTAAATGAAAGCCTTATAAATGGTGATGAACCATATATATACTGTATATATATATAGTATCATTTCAGTTAAAACTAATATAACTGTCAGAATCTTTCGTAGAGAACAGAAGGTTCTGCAGGGGTCTGAATTGGGTTTATGGGGTTAAGTAATTATTATTCTGAAGATCCTGTTTTCTGTTCGGTCGACCGGACAAAACAGACCACTAATGAAAGTGTGGGTCAGAACCTACAGCGGGATAACATCACATGACCTCCCCACCCTATGAATAAACGGACACGCACACATCCTCTCAGGAGAATCCCGAGGTGTCTGGTATCTGTCCACACTCACCCCCACGATCCTGAGAGCTGAATCACCCATAACACACTGCTACACACTCACATCTGAGTCAATACTGCAGCACACACAGCGACACCTGCCACCACCAGGGGGTCAAATTAACAGTATTTTATACTCATGGCACGAAGCCAGTGCAAAACAATCCATCCCTGTGGGTCAGAGGTCCATGAAGATGTTGTTGAGGGAGATTGTAGTGAGATATGAGGTCTGAGCAGTGATGTAGCTATTATTTAGGGGTGTAATAACATGTGTTATATGCAGGTACTGGCAAAAATAATATTAAACATGAAAATAAACAGTAAGAAAAAGTGCATAGAGACCACACACTTGTCTTTTCAAGTACTGAAAGTGATCTCGGTTCAATAACTGATAAATAGCTGAATATTTATATCCTTACATACCCTTACCTACCAGTCCATACTTATTCATATCCATACCTTTAACAATCAATCCTATATGTATAATTATCCATTTGTATAATTTATATAATTTGCATAGTTGTCCATTTATACAATACCTTACAATACTTTATTTTACCTACAATACCATACCTATAACCACCTATGTCCAGCCTTACTGTATTTATAACCATTCACACCCATCCATACCACACCTATAACCATCCGTTTCCCAACCACACCATGTCTATAACCATCCATACCATATGCATATGCACATACACCCATCCATATCATACGTACATTTATCTATTCCTATTAATGCCATACAATAACCATCCATTTCCCAACAATAACACATCTATAACAATCTATTTACCAACCATTCCACACCTAAAACAATTTATACCATATGTATATCCACCTACACTCATCAATATCATACACACCATTAACTATTCCTATCAATACCACACCTACAACCATTTGTTTCCCAACATTATCATACCTATAACCATTTGTTTCCCAACTATACGACACCTATAACCATCCATACCATATTCATATCCACCTACACCCCTCCATACTGTATGTATATCTATTTACACCCATCAATATTATACATACATTCAACTATTCCAATCAATACCATACCTATAACCACCTATGTCCAGCCATATAACCATTTATACCCATCTATACCACATCTATAACCATCCATTTCCCAAAGAAAAACATGTCTATACCCACCCATACCATATATGCATATGCCTATGCAAATACACTCATCCATATCATACATACATTTATCTTTTCCTTTTAATACCGTACAATGACCATCCTGTTCCGAACCATTTCATGTCTAAAACAATTCACATAAGTACATCCCGCAACACCCATCCATATTCTACACACATTTAACTATTCCCATCAATACAATAACAATAACCACCCGTTTCCCAACAATACCACAGCTATAACAATCTATTTCCGGACCATTCCACACCTATAACAATCCTTATGTATATCCACCTACACTCATCAAGATCATACATACAATAAACTATTCCTATCAATACCACACCTATAACCATTTGTTTCCCAACAATATCATGCTGAGGTGAACAAATATGATTATTGTGTTGTAGTTGAATTATTAATCTGTTGTTGTATTAATCTGTGTTGGGGTGAGATATCTTTAGAGAAAGTCTCCATTCTGTAAAGCACCCTCATAAAATCATGCTGCCAACCCCATGCTTTACAGTTAGAATGGGCAGTATTAGGCTGGCACCACATTTTTTTTGTCTGATCCCATGCTAGAGAACTAAACGAAAAAGTAACCTATTCTTCCCTTTTATGAAGAAATTCCACTGGATATTTATATTTCTCAGTTTGAGTAGTGGGACAGAGGAACAGCTCAGCTGTGCTACTTAATGGAAACCTGGCATTTGGACTTTAGAGAAAGCCAAATAAACACTGTTAATAATAAGGCACACTCTGACAGAACCCCACACTGAAATAAAGCCTTCCTTTCTTACAGTTCAATTATACAAGCTGCAGCCAGTGACACAAAACAGACCCAAAACAGCCTTCTGGAATTTACCCAGCATTACAAATCAAAGCCACACTCGTCACTACGAGCTCAGGCCTGAAAGTTCCACAGCAGTCCTGCAACTAGACCAGTTGTACAAGTTTTATATCAAATAAAATGCAGGCAATACAAATACTGCATGCATGTGAGCTTTATTAGTCATTGGTTGGAAGATGGTCATCAATGATGAGATCAGAGAGAGCCGGAGACGTTTGTTTTTCACCAGACCTTCCAGAAACTAGAGCAGAAAAAAAGCCCAGAACCACCAAAACCCCAAAAAACCCATTTGGACCTTCCTTTTCTTTAAATGATCCAAAAATTACTACATTGAAAACAATGGTCCATTCAATTCATAGCATTTAATTGTAGGAAGTGGTTATAAAATAATAATTATCATTGGCTCCTTTTTTGGAAACACCTACTACTAAACCTTGTACATCCACTCACAGGCCACTTTATTGAACAAGCCAACCTACCTTGTAAATCTACTCACTGTCCACTTTATCACAAACCCCTTCTCCTGTAACATGTACTGCCATGCACTGGCCACTTTATTAGAAACCTTTACTTACTTTGTGCTTCCACTCACTATTAGAAACACCTACTACACCACTGGCCACTTTATTAGAAACACTGGCAGTACTCCAGGTAGGTGAGTGTTAATGGTCTGTGTAGTGCAAGCATGTGTGAATTGGAACGCAGCCGCTGAGCCGGACAGTTTTATTGGTCAGTGAGGATGAGCACGCCGCCCACAGCTGGACGGGATGAAAGACCCCTCTGTCTGATGAGTTCTGGAGCAGCACTCAGAGGCGTGTAGTTACCGCCTGAGGAACAGTCGCTCTGTATTATTGATGAGGGCAGGTGGGCCACGCCCTCCTAGGCCAGCCTCCCAGGCCGAACACTGAGCGAGTCCCACCGGCCCAAACTCACCGCTGAGGTGCGGCCAGCCGTGTAATGGACTGCAGTGAACTGTGGTGGTGTACTGTGGGTGAACGAGTACAGCTTTCTGTACACAACACTCTCTCTCTTTCTCTCTCTCAATTAATTTATTAATTAATTTAAAGAGACAAGCCATTATGACCACACATCTCTATTCATCCATCCATCCATCCCTTTATCCATTGGTAACACTTTACAGTAAGAGTACATTAATTCCAGTTTTTCTCTGTTACTTTTGAGCACTTCTTAGATCAGAATTGAATCTATCCGTCCGTCTGTCCGTCCAGTCTCTAAACATTAGACTCTTCTTTTCCTCTCTTTGTCTATAGGGTCTCTCTCTTTCCTGGTGAAGATCAGTGGAGCAGAAGCGCTACAGTAGTTTTGTGTGTATCTCAGAAACTCGTCCACCATTCATTATTAAACACTCAGAGTGAGGTCAGGGGTCTCTCTCTATCTCTTTCTCTCTCTCTCTTTCTTTCTCTCTCTCTCTGCTCAGTGTGGTTGAACATGAGAAACAAAACGCCCACCCAGAGCAGTGGAATAATCCATATTCCTCTCTGCAGCTCGGGGTCAGAGGATTAGAGTTTAAGAGTTTACTGAACTCACACTCAACACACCACACACTCAACACACCCCACACTCACCTCACCTCGACACGACACAAACCAGCAGATCCATAATTCATCACCCAGAGACAGAGCATCCAAAAACCATTCCAACACTAACTGCACCCTCACTTTCACCTGCTGCATTAACATTCACCACTCAGCTAACACTCACTGCTGTGCAAACCAGATACTGATAGCTTCAGACTGCACTGCAGCAATGGATTTATATTGCATTGAATTAACAGAAGTGTTAGTGAAGTCAGGGTCAAATGATCTTCAATGATCTCCACTTCATCTCATCCCCAACTCATCCCCAACTCATCCCATCCAAAAGTGTTGGATGGAGCTCCATAATTCCAGAGAACACAGTTACACTGCTCCACAGCTCAAAACTGGGGGTGCAAACAGCCCTGTTCTATTGAAAGAACTTCTTATCTACAGGAGCTCGACTAGTTGTGTGTGTGCATTTGCACATCTGTGTCAGCAGCAATGGGTGAAGCTTAAAGTAGCTCAATAAAGCATTCATTATTCATGGTGTCCACAAACATTTGGAGACCTTGTATAGGTTATTAAAACACTTCTAAATAACTATCCAAAACAGCTGTACAAACATACAATGGCCACTTTATCAGAAACATTGACTAGTCCATCATCAGTGGCTCCAAATAGGTGTTTCTAATAAAGTGGCCAATTAGTGGAAGTACAAGATTTAGTAGCAGGTGTTTCTAATAAAGTGGCCAGTGAGTGGAGTTACAAGGTACTATAGGTGTTTACAATAATTTGGCCAGATAGTAGAAGTACAAGATACAGTAGGTGTTTCCAATAAAGTGGACACTGATTTGAAGTATAAGATACAGTAGGTGTTTTTAAGTGGCCACTGACTGTTAGTATAAGATACGGTTGGTGTTTCTAATGAAGTGGCCCTTGACTGGAGTTACAAGGTAATGGGTGTTTCTAATAAAGTGGCCACTGACTGTTAGTATAAGATACGGTAGGTGTTTCTAATAAAGTGGCCCTTGACTGTTAGTTTAAGATACAATAGGTGTTTCTAATAAAGTGGCCACTGACTTGTTATAAAATATACAGTAGGTGTATCTAATAAAGTGGCAAGAGAGTGGAATTTCAAAGTACTATAGGTGTTTAAGTGGCCAGATAGTAGAAGTACAAGATACAGTACGTACATAATGTGCATCTAATTCCCTTCCTTTGTAGATGATCTTCTATAGATTTTGAGAAACCACATCAGCAAGTAGTTTATATTTATATTGGTAACATTTGGATGGTCCATTATTAATGGCTCTCAGATGCTCAACTATTATTCTGCATGTATATTATATGCAAATTAACAGTAAGATGACAGTAAAGCATTCTAACCCAAACTCTAATCTTAACATGTTTGTGCTGAGTTTATTGTTAGATTTAAGCTTTAGATTAAGGTTTAGTTTAGGTTAAGGTTTTAGGGTTGATTCATAGTTGAGGTTAGGCTTAGTGTTAAGGTAAGGTGTAGGGTTAGGTTCTATAGTTACATTCAACATTAAATAGACATTTAGCTGAATGGTGTTTGAATGTTAGTTGAGCATCTATGGGGATATGTACCATTCAAATAATGTATTACTAATATATATATATATATATATATATATATATATATATATATATATATATATATATATATATATATATATATATACATTTTCTCACACATTCTCATTTCTCACAAACTGGAGATTCTCTGCTCATACTTATTCTTCAGAGGCTGAGCTTTTCGTGGATACTGTTTTTTTTTTTTTTTTTTTTACCAAAACTAATATTTTGACCTCATTACTTATCCATATATTTACACAATTCCAATTTTGTTTGGAATATGTAACAGGTCTAAAATGCAGAAATGGATGTATATTTATAAATGAAATTAAGTTGAGCAGATAAAACATGAAATATATTGGGTTCACACTATTTTACTACTAAGTTTATTTTTCTGATTTGAGTTTACATTTTAAAGTATGTTTGTTGATGATGTGCTTTGATTTTTTTATTCTCATACCATTCAGAATGGGATCATGAACTCCACAATTAAGATTTAATTGAGCCTTAATTGGAAAAACAGCAAAGTATTTCACCGTTTAATGAGGAACTTCATAAAAACATGACGGCTATAACACCAGCCCCAGCATGCCTGAGTCTTATTATTGCCGGCTCCTGCTGAGAGAAGCTGTTTTCCATTGAAACTCCAAAGCCAAAGTCTTCCAACCTCCATTAACTTTCCCTGCCTGGCTTGGCCTTCAATTATAGACTCCGCCTCCCATTGGCCATCTCCCAATACAGGCATGCGAATAAATTAATTTGACTTCATGCAAATTCAGCTCTTTGTTCCTTGATGAGTTAGAGTGTTTGATGGTAGCCGTTGTCAGGGGAGACAAGTGGGCGGAGTCGAGTCACCCGCCTCGATAAATATTTAAGCTTGGTCTCAAAGATGCTGAAAGATGGCCAGAATTCGTGTTTTCTCTGAAGATTGAGAGGGGTCGCACCATGAAGACTTGACTTTAAACCCCTGCCAAACGCCACCAGGCTCCAGCCGGACAATGGCGAGGTCTGTTGGCCCCGTTCCGCATGGACGCACTCTCGTAACACGCCGTGTAAGTGATTTCACGCATTACTGTTCGAGCCTAAGGCCCTGTCCAGGCAACCCAAACATCTCCAAACATTCCCACTTAGCCAAGTGCACAAAGACCCCTGTCTCGGCCCACTGGAGAGCAGGAGGTGTGGGATGATTGGCAGGATCATTTTTGCTGGCAGAGAAAATATATCATCTGGTCAGGTGAGCCCCTTTGGGACGGTTAGGATATCAGAACTGGTGTTGGACCACCCAGGACGAAATTAGGCGGCGACAGAGTCGTCAGACTGTCTGTCCACTTGACATTACCCACATTCCTACAGCATCTACAAACACACACTGCTGAAGGCTGTGTAATTTATAGACGATAGATATGTGCGATTAAAATTCTAAACAAACTGACGCTGCTTTGATGACTCCAATCCAAAATACTTCTAGTCTAGGACACTATTAACATTTAAACATGTATTCAGTTTTTTTCTGAACAACAAAAACCTGTGAATAAAAGTCACACATCACTTTTTATATAAAATAAAATAAAATAAATCAGCTCTAAGTGATCCAAACTGTGCACCGAATGAGCTAACACTAGTTTTTCCTAAGGAAAAAACATAGTGCATCCAACAAGAATCTCTGCTACTCTTTATACAGCGGTTAAGATATGGTAGCTCACAAAAAGAACTGCTGATAGAGTATGCTTCCTTATCTATTTTACTGTGTACAGTGTGAACGCCCACCAACCTAACTCCACTAAAGAAGCATTTACACCAGTACACACACAGCCAACCAGTACGTTTACACCAGTAAACCAATCAACCAGAAATATTCGACCAGTTAAACAGTCTACTACTTAAACACTGGTCAGTATAAATAGTCATAGGTCTTAATAATAACAATAAAACCACTGCAATATAAATTCTGCTTCTGCTTCCTTTGGCTCCCGTAACAGGGTGGTGTGTATATGTTAGGCAGCAAGCGAACACTCAGTTCTTGAAATTGACATGTTGAATCAGGAAAAATGGATAAGCGTAAGAATCTGAAACCATGTGACAAGAACCGAACTGCCCACAGCTACATACTGCCAATAGAATAGAACTGTCTGGAGCAGATAAATAAGCGAAAACTATTAGCACCATGCCCAATGCCAGGTGTGGGCTAGAGGGATATAAGGTGGTGACCATCCAGATTACCCAACATCCTGTCCTCACAAATATTTTTGTTGAAGGCTGAATGCAATTAAATCCTCACAGCAATGCTCAAACCAAAAAATCTTTAATAAATTCTTCTCTGCACCGAAGAGACAGTTACTCTAACAAAAGCAGGATAAACTCTTATTAACCCCATTGATTTGAGAAGAAACAAAGAATGAGAAGGTGTGCCAGTACTTTTGCCTATATAGTGTATTTGTTTCCTTTAAACTAACCTTTACCCTACTCTCTCTCTCTCTCTCTCTCTCTCTCTCTCTCTCTGCAGGTTGAGTTACAGGCTGGTATTTGGGTGGGTAATGGTCTCGGCTGGAGCTGTAACTCTAGCCGTCACCTTTCCACCACAGTAACGATCACAGCCCCCCAATTAGCACCTGGCCTCCTCTTCACTGTCACCAACTCCCACTAGGCCCACTCCTGACCTTTGACCTTACAACGTGCCCCACGTGACCCTGCAGAAGAGAATGACAGGCTGGTTTTTAAATCAGGCTCTGCTGAGGAGCACGTCCGGAAACAACCGTGACAGAAGGGTCAGGCAGCAGTGCGCCCAGTGCTTCCTAATCACTGCCCTGTACTCAGCTACAGGCACTGCTCCACATACACTGTACACGTGTCTGAATTCACACTGGAAATACAGATTATATCAAACTAAAATAAAAAATAATCCTCAATATGACAATCTTGAAAACTCTATATTGTTGCATTGAAGAACATAAACAGGAATTCCCTAAGAGCATGAGGAAGAATCCTTTGGTGGAACCAAGACTCCAAAAATTAAAGGAACAAAGATTCAAAAGTAGGCAAAGATAGACAAAGAATGGTAGAAATTATGCAAAAATCACTGGAATGATTTCAACACTTATATGAAAGAAATGCTTAGTAGAACTAAAACTCTGCAAAGCTACTGAGAGGAACCAGAACTCAAAAAGAGGAACTTCCCAAGAGTACTAGAAAAACATCTATAAAGAACCAATAGTCCGAAAAAGAACCAAATAAGAGCATAAGGAAAATCACTGAAAGGAACCAAAGCTCAAAAGGAGAAACTTCCATAGAGCTTAAAGGCACACTAAACTCCTGTTTTTTGCTCAATTAAAACCCTCAGTTGAAATTTGAAAAAGGCTAAAAAAAATGTGGGTGGTGGTTTGGGAGTTGCACTGGTTGATGTATGGGTTTAGAGGCAGGGCAGGAGGGAGAGCTGATTGGCTGAGCTGCAGGAGCAGTGTGTCTCTGATAGCTGTGAGCATCCATGCCTGTAGCACAGTCGAACCTGTAAGGGCACTGCAGAGGTGGAAACGACTGCAATAAAAGCGTTTTTTTTTTTTTTTTAAGTTTGGACATGTTTATAGAAAATTTAGGCAGGAGTGGTTTGTTTCATTATGTCAACAGAACACATTTCAGCTATAAATAAAAAAATATATATGGTTTAGGGTTTAGTGCCTCTTTAAGAAACAACTACTGAGCAGAACAAAAACTCAACACGATTAGGAACAATGAAGACTCAAAAGGAGAAATTCCCTAAAACTATGGAGAAGAACCACTGATAAGGACCAAGACTCAAAGGAAAATATTCCCAAAAAAGTTTAGAAAAATCCACTGAGATGATCCAAGGCTCAAAAGAAGAACCTTACTAAGAACATCTAGAAGAATAATCCAAATATGCTAAGAGCATGAGGAAAAGCTTATAAAAGGAACCAGGACTGAAACTAAATTTATTCTATTCTACTTAAAGTGTCAGAAAGAACCATGTGGTTAAAAAAAACAGTACTCAAGCAGAGAGCTTTCTAAATCTACGAAAATCCACTGAGAGGATCCATCAAAGTGTCATAGACTTAAATTTGCACGTAGGTCGAGGAAGAATAACTGAAAGAAACTAAAGAAACTAGCTAAGAGTAAGAACAGTGAGAAAGTCCCTAAGGACATTAGATAGGATCCTTAAGAGCAATTAAGAATGCAAGGTAGAGAGTAACTTTATAAGTATGAGTATAATCAAGATGCAAAGGTTGAACCTCCTTAGAAGTATGAGGAAAACCAATATGAGGAAGATAAACATCATGAGTGAGTGACACAGAGACCAGCCAATAATGACAATAAGAACCTCCTATATATTAACCCTTGTGTGGTGTTCGGGTCTGTGGGACCCGTTTTCATTTTTCATCAAATGATACTAAAAAAATATTTTTTCTAACTCAAACTCATTGGCATTGGCTCATTTTTTGTGAAAAACATATCAAAACACATTTTCGATAAACACACACTGTACAACCCCCCCCCCCCCCTCCCCCCCCAAACCATTTATATTACATACAGTATGTTTGGCCAAGGGCTAATAAACATTGCTTCATTTGTAAATTTGAGTTTAATTCATTTTCTTTTACATTTTATTAAAAAACTAATAAAAAAAGAGTAGCACTTTTTGAAAGAAATGTAACATAAGAAAGGTAAAGGGCAAATATTAACCATGTAAGCTGTTTATATTGCTTGCAATTTAGGTGAAGCAAGCATGTGTAAAGCATTTTAATGTAAAATTGTTTAATTTTGCTGAATTAAACACAAGTAACAAAGTAAACGAGTAACAAAAATATGAACACCACACAAGGGTTAAGGAGAAAAGCAACTAAATGGAACCAATACTCAAAAAAGAGACAATTTCTAACATTACAGAGTAGAGCTATTAAAAAATGCCAAGACTGAAAGGAGAAACCTTTAGGCCGGGTAATATTTTTAGGAGACAATTAGGACTATAACCCAACTGACTAAAAGTCCTAATTTGCATAACTGTAATTAAAGTGTTGATACACACCGAGCTCCAGTAGTCCGAGTCTGGAACGTGGAGGTTCTGGATGTAATAACCGGGTTATTGTTTCAGAGCTTCTCTCTGTTACTGGCCAAGACCTCTTTAGACTGATTTCCACTTAATGCAGCAGATTTAGGCGAGCGTCTGGCGTGAGGCCGGTAGCATGTGGTTGGTTCTGGGTAAGGTGATCTGCTGGGTTCTTCCCGTTGGCAGGTCTGGAGGATGTTTAGATGTCTGAATGTGAGAGAATGTGAACTGTGCGGCGCTGGCAGATGCCGCGGTTGCTCCGGGTGAAAGGCCGGAACACTTCAAGTGAAAATAAACGCAGACATTTAGACTAAAGGACGATCACCATCCATCTTCTGTCCTGCAGGAGGGACTGAAGGGACTGGGGCAGACCTTGTTCCAGTGTTCCACAATTTCCTCATAAAGAACAGCCTTTGAGAAATGCCCTAAAAGTTATGCATCTGCTTTTTTTAAATCTTAAAATGTATGAATTTTATTTTTTGAATTGAAATCAGTTTATTTTGAAATGCATTTTTCAACAGCAAATTTACACAAAAAAGCATTGTCAAATAGTTAAGTCAGCTTTTAAGCTCTAAAGGAGAAGAACCTGAGGGGAACCAAGATTGAAAAAGAAGAAACTGCTGAAAGAACCCAAAACTTAAAGTCAAGTTCTGATGTTGGATGAATAACTTCTGACTTAATCAGATCAGATCATCCCAAAGGTCCTGGAGCACCATCATCCCTCCAAAGAACCCCACAGCTCACAGTTCATTGTTGAGGGTCTTTATATCCCCCTATTCCATGCTCAGCGTCAAATAAGGTGATAAAACACTAGTCAGTAGAATACATGTTTGAAGACAGAAATGCAGTGGTATCAGATACTGCATCACAATAAAGTACATAATAGTTTTCAACCAACTAGATTTAGAGTTCACAAAGTACAGACTCTGTATGTTAAACTCTTAAGAAAGCAGGAGAAGCAGCCCACAGCTTCCTACACTGTGAATAAATTAGAGAGGCAGTGAGAGCGAGAGCGAGAAGGTCAAACTCAGACCCATCATCTCCATCTGACCTCCAGACCCAGCAGAACTGAGAGTAATCAATACTGATCCACCATCAATACAACACACCCACACACACACACTGCAGAACAGAAGACAAAAGTAAGAACAATACATAGAGGAAGAGAGAGCTACAGCAAACGAGAGACAGGAAAGGGATGAGAAAGCAAGAGAATAAGAGAGAGAAAGAGAAACAGAGAAAATGAGAAAATAAGGAGTAGGAAATGTAGTGTAAACAGAGAGAATGAAGGAAAGCCTGAGAGGAAAAGAGAGAGGCTGCCGAAGTGATGAATGAACAAAAAAGCTAAGTAAAAAAGAAATAGAGAGAGAGATAAAGAGAATGTGAAAAAAAGAAAAAAAAAGGAGTATAGAGAGGAACAAGAGCTGGAAAAAGGAAGGAAAGAGTAGAAAAGGGAAAATAAAGAAAGAGTGACTGGTTGAAAGAGATAAAACAGAAACAAAAATGAGACAAACAGAAAAAATGAGAGAAAGAAAGAAAGAAAGAAAGAAAGAAAGAAAGAAAGAAAGAAAGAAAGAAAGAAAGAAAGAAAGAAAGAAAGGATTCAATGAAAGCAGATAGGGAGATAAAGAATTAGAAAAGCAGAGAAAAGCTGGTGAGTGAGAAAGGGGAGTGATAGTGTTAAAAGAGGGAAAGGCAAGATCCAGGGAGAAACAGAAAAGGTGAGGGAAATATATATATACCAAATTAAAAACCTCTGGAATATAATCAAGAGGTAGATGGATGATCACAAGCCATCAAACCAAACTGAACTGCTTGATTTTTTGCACCAGGAGTGGCATAAGGTTATCCAAAAGCAGTGTGTAAAACTGGTGGAGGAGAACATGCCAAGATGCATGATAAATTCGATTAAAAACAAAAGTTATTCCACTAAATATTGATTTCTGAACTCTTAAAACTTTATAAATTTTTTTCTTTGCATTCTTTCTTTGCTCTGGATTTTTGTTGTTGTTTCAGTAATTTCTTATTTTCTGCAAATAAATGCTCTAAATGACAATATTTGTATTTGGAAATTATGAGAAATGTTGTCCGTAGTTTATAGAATAAAACAACAATGTTAATTTGCAAAATATGATTCAGAAAATGGTCTCTTATTTTTTTTCCTGAGCTGTATGTAACAAAAAATAGAGAGAGCGAGAGAGAGAGAGAGAGAGAGAGAGAGAGAGAGCTGACAGTCTGATGCTCTTCAGACTAAAAAAAGAATGAACACTATGCTTTAACGCAATCAGTTAGTTAGCACTGTTGACTTACATACTCATACCCACACACACACACACACACACTGTTTCCATTAGTTCATCCTCACACATATCTCATGTCTTTAAACACCAGACTTCATAAAATCAATACGACTGCATTGAAAAACAAACAAACACACATACTCTCTCTCTCTCTCTCTATCTCTCTTTCTTACTCTCTCACACACACACTCACACACACACTTCGCTTAACACTGACTCAGGCCTTGGCCTTACCATGACCACATTCTGACCTCACACTGACCTTCTAACCCAGACAGACTCTACTGTCTTCTGGTGAAAAAAGCAGCCATTCACCCTTCACCCTTTACCACTCTCACACTGCTGTAAACTATTCTCTAATTTAACTGTACTAACAGAACCATTCTAGTTTCTCCAAAAACAATAAATAATGATTTTTATACACGGGCAGTCAAAAAGAGAAGGATACGTTTATTGGAGAAACCTGTACAACTACATTCCTGGGAAGCCCTTGCTGTGTGTGGATGAGCATTAACATGCTGAAAAATGCCAGTTAACAGTCCTGCATTTATCATTGAGCTGTTAGTGTCCCTCTTATCACTACTAGGGGTGAGCGACTGTGGAATGTGATACTCCTCAGATAATCACATGAACAGTTTCACATGAACAGGCAGTGTGTTGCTCATCATCCAACATCTGGCCGTACCAATTTTCCTTTATATCACTTTCTTGTCTTTGGTATTGTGAGGGTGCAAAAAATATAAAAATCAGTGTGTCACTGACTTTGGCACATTGATATCTTAACAGCGCAGTACTCAGAGGATTCTGAGCTGCACATTCATGCTGTGAAGGTACGCCAGCAGCTCATTTAAGGGAACAGCAATTTTATTTTGTATTCTGTTTATTGTTGAGGTAAAAGCTGGATTTACACGCTAACGATTGACTGTTGTCAGGGTTTTAATCAGTCAGTGGCACACCACTGGGTTTCCCGCTGCCAAGATAGAAACATGGCAAAAATGTACCTGAATACACTTCATTTCCAGACCACCACACCCATCAGTGTAGATTTATTCCTAAACCCCGATGCTATTTTATCAGCGCAGGCACAAGGCGTGAAAATAGACTGTTGACAGGGTGTAAGTTAGCAATGAGCATCACAATGCGCCTTGTGCAGGGTGTACGATATTGCCCTAAGTGTTAAGTCTGTTCCACAAAAGGGGACAAACTCTACATTAATGCCCTACATTTTTGAAGAAATGCTGGTGTCAGTTTGGAGAATCTGAGGGATAATTCAGAGGTTTATCAGAGGTTTGGGACGCTGCCCTGAAGCTTGTAGGCCTTGTCCCAAATCTCTGGCTGATCTTCTCAGTGAGGAATCCGGGGAATGTTTTACCTTGGCCGCGTCCAGGTCCGAATAAACTCTGGGTCTGATTTTTCCGTTGTGAATGTGGAGCCTGTGATTGAGATTAACATCAGAATCCAGGTCGGGACTTTTCCAAGGGTTCGGAAGCACGCCGAGAATTTCCACCAGAACGTCTGAAGGCCAAACCTTCCTGTACAGCACAGGGCTACGCTAACCTCAGGAACAATAAACTGCCTGATTCAGCCCAAAAAACAGCCCAAACCTCTTCACACACACACACATACTGTAATCAAGACTGTGTATGTGTATCACTTTATGGGGACCGAATTCCTAACTGCTTTGTAAGGACATGAATGGGCTGCTGGGATTACAGTGTTTACCAAAACCAAAACACACTACCACTAGTTGCAAGTGCATACACACACACACACATACATACACACACACACTGTAATCTAGAGTCTGTGTGTGTTTGTGAGGACCTGATTTCCAACTGGGTTTTAAGGACTTGAATGGGATGCTGAGTTTATACTGTGTACCAATGCTTATACACACTAGCATTATCTAAAAACACACACAGGCAAACACACACACACACACATACTGATGCAGTACAGCAATCAAAAAGACAAACCTCATTCTACACTAGAGCTGCAGAATAAGACTGTTTCAGCATTGATGTCACAATATACGCAAAACTCTGGATAATCAAAAGTCAATTCGATAAATCTTTTAGCTTTGCTTCATACTGTAAAAAAGGTTGCCCTTGTGGTAGCGCAGGTAAGTGTTGGGTGACAGAAAGCAGGATTCGCCAAAATACCTCCAGGTCAATTTCAGCACCAAAATGATTTTATTAAATAAATTGAAAATGACAAAAAACTGTACAAAAAGAAATAAAACAGGTCAAATCTAGAACATACTAGTCCTTTCAACCAGCAGTCCTATTGACCAAATCGATCATATCTTTTAGCAAAATAGGAAATTTTGAAGCCCCAGCATGGCTGACTCAAAATGGCTTCCCTTTTTAGAATTTCCCCTTACAGGTGTCTCCACCTGCCCTTTTATAAATGTAGCTCCGCCCCTTCCTCAATTGAGCCATACCATTACTACAGAAAGGGGTACCTTAAGGTTTACACACACATATATACAAACACACACAAATACATACATTAATGCCGATTTTATTTACCTCATATTTACATACAGATATTTGGACATGTCACCAGGTCATCTAGTAAGGTGTCTCCACATCTAGTAGCACATTCGGAGCTCCAGGGATACTACAAGAAGGGGAGTTAACATGGCCGCCATTCCCCAGGAAGTAACTAAGGACAGGTAAGTATATGTTGTATATTTACACACCTAAAATGTTTAGTTAATATCCCCGGTAGTACTGGTGATGGAAATTAAATATTTAGCTCTTTAGACCAAACTTTATCTTACACACTTACACATTCATACAGTGATCTATTGTGTTTTAATATCAATAATAAATCCCCCTAGAACAATAAAGGACTAGACATTTTTGGCCAGAACTAAAATCATTTTGAAATAAAATACCAAGTACAGAATACCGAAATACCATTTTTGCAGGTATTTATTATGTTTTTTTTTTTGTAAAATCTTTAATGAACATTTTTAACATCCAAGCAGATATACAAACAAAGCATCAGTGGAATGAGTCCCTATTTAGTTTAAACCCAGCATCCAGTGTCTTTTTCAATGGTGCATCAACGCTAAATATGGCCTGCACTGATCTCCACGCGCTTACACACTTACAACACCCAGTTTACCACCCAGGATCAGAGTGTAAACAGGGACGGACAGTTTATGCTGGAGCTGTCCTTTCATACAAACAGCTAGGAGGTAATCTAAACAGTATTTATTTGCTCCGAAAAACACTACCGTAGAATAAACACAAATAATATTAAAATAAAAGGTAGCGAAGACAGAATGATTTAACAGTGTTTGCATTTGTTTCAGTGGTATGTAGTGTTTGCACCACCATAAGCACACTCACCAATTAGATTGTGTTAAGTGTTTTAAACTGCTGCATTAGACACATTATAATATTTTTACACTAATCTACTGAAGCCCACAAACAGAAGCAATTCTGGGATGAGGGAAAGACCCATTAAATGTAAAATATATACAAACATAATATAAATATAATCCGTTTTCTACAGGGAAAGAAAATAATTTGAGCTTCTAGTGTAAATCACTGTACAAATGATTTGGCCCTGGCCCTGTTTCCTGTCTGTCCTGGTGACTGAGTGTTCCCCACGTGACCTGTGCTCCTGTGTTCTGTCTCAGTACTCCACCTGTGTCTAATTTGTAGCTCCGCCCCCTAGCCCCAGGTGTTTCCACTTCCCATGTGTGTTAAATAGCCCTCCTATGTCAGTGTTTGCTGCCGGTCTTTGCACCTTCTCATGTTGTTTTGTCTCTCTGCGTTTTCTCTTGTTTCTAGCCACGTTTCCTCAGTTATTTTCTCCGTGTTTATTTCCTAGTTTTCTCCCTTGCCCTGTTTAGTTTAGACTGTCTTGTTTTAGTTCCTTGATTATTACTACCTGTTTATTTATGTTAGTTTATCTCTCGATTGTTCCTTGTTTATTTCCTTGTTCATTGCTCCCTGTTTATTTCTTGTTTATTCCTTTGTTTATAATCGTTTGTTTTGGTTTATTTCTTTGTTCCGTGTTTACTTGTTTCTTTGGTTATTTATTTATTCGTTTATTTGTTTCTTTGTTATTTATATATATTTATTAAATCTCCCTTACCTGCACTTGCGTCCGCCTCCCTGTCTCCCTGCCTGCACCACCCTGACAGTAAGGTTATGTCTAGGATTAAGACCACGTCTATTTATTTTTGTCACTGCTGTCAAGCTAAAGTTTTGTACACCCATTAAAATAGACAAATAGACACATGAAACCAATAGGTTGGACCATTTGGTACAATTAGAAATGTTTTGTACATTGAATTCCACTGATTTTTTAAATTTTTATTCTCTTGTAATGTACTGTATATACACACACATTGTTGCGGTCACAGACCACACATATTTAACAATGAAATATATCCATTTAAAAGCATATAGCCTTGTCTGTTTCATCATTTTCTGGCGTAATGTGAGTCTGTCAGATGTTCTGATACACTGTATCAGAATGTTATGATAAATGGACCAATAGAAATACTCCAAAATGACATGGTTTTAAATCTTTTTGCACCGAGTTCCATTAAAAGTCCCTGTAAAGTTTGTATTATTATTAGGTATTTATTAAATCTGCAAGGTTTTTGAGTGACAGCGACAAAATATTTCAGACAAACGCACTAGTGGAACATAGACAATAAAAACAGCATACCGAGCCTGGAGTTTTATCTCAGATAACAGTCTGAGAATTTGATTTTAGGCATCAAACAGAGTTCATATTTAATTGATTTTGGATCCGGTCAGATTCTGAGACTCTTAACTCTTGGCCGGCCTCGTGTTACAGAATCACAGTGAAGTGGCACAGTCTGAACTCTGAGTGAGTGTTTGAGCCGCGGCTGTAGACGGATCGTTTGCGGTGAATGCCAAGAATGCCTCACATTTCTGATGAACGCCAAACCCAAAACAAGCGTCTCAGTGTAGAAAACAACACGGCGTGATGGCTGAGAAATGTCCGGGCCTCGTCTCTGAAGCCCACTCTGCGGTGTCGGGGAGGGGTGTCGCCTTTCCCTGCCCTGCCCTCCATTGTTATTACATGTGAATTCAATTAGATGCTTTTGGAGGCGGTATTTTCAGAGCTGATCTGATTAGAGCTGATGATGAGTGGAGGAAGGTGATGAGCGGAGTGAAGACACTTAGCTGTCTCTATTTCTGAGGCGATTTTTGTGTTCAAGCGTCGAAAAATTACAGCAATATTTCACTATTTTTATTAAATTTCTCACTGGCCACTTTATTAGAAGTCTTCCACATTGGGCCGTATTTTAGCCCAATTTAGCGTATTTTATCTATAGGCGAGTCGTCAACCGTGCACTGCACAGCTTGATTTAGGGCATGTCAATGTCTTTTTGATATAGTGAGGGCACAAAAATGTGTAAAATGTGCAAAAGGCATGTACTAATCATTCCTTTTGCACATTCATGGCTGTGTTTTGGGTGTGTTGGGAAATAAACCAATCAGCATGTCACTTGCCATTTCCAGGTTCACTCTGACTTTGCTGGATTGGTATTTTAACAGCGCAGCACTTCTGCGCTTCTCAACAAAGGAAATTGACCTGCGAGTGCATGCTGTGAAGGTGTGTAAGCAGGACATTTACATGAATGGCTATGTTATTTTATTTAGTATTCTGTTTATTGATGATTTAAACATTGGGTATGTGCGCTGGGTTTGGACGTCTGACTGTTGGCTGTTGTCAGGGTTTAAAATTGGTCAGTGTTACACATGTGTTTTCTGCCATCAAGATCGCAACATGCTGAAAATGAACCTAAACACACGTCAATTCCAGATCACCATGCCCACAGGCATATATATATATATTTCTAAACTTCAAAGCTATTTAATCGGCACAGGTGCAAGATGTGAAAATAGCCTGTTCCTGGGTCGTAAGTTTGCAATAAGCAAACATGCCCTACACAAGGTGTAAGATAGAGCACTTTGTGTCTTCCCTCACAGGCCACTTTATAAGAAACAACTACTTATTTGGGCTTCTATTCACTGGTCAATATACTACCTACCCCTACCCACCTTGTGTTTTAATTCACTGGCCGCTTACTGCCCTGATTTTACATGTTCTTTTTAAAATGCAATCAAATCTTTACAGTAATGCTCCAGTTCTCTAGACAGTAGAAACTGTTGCTCCAATAATTAATTGATTTTATAAAAAGCAATGAATGATCAGGTGCCCCACACTTCTGTCCATACAGTGTATAATGAATAGTGACGTTAAAAACATCTGGTTGTATTTTTGGCCTTGTCGTTTTTGCTCATATTCTATTTTCCACCATCTATAATCCATTCTTTATTACACTGCGCTTTGCTGAGGCGTATATTCCTGTGCTGGCGTTTATTTTTCCAGTCGGGCCGCAGCAGGTTCTGCTCGTTTCTGGGTTTATTATTGTGTTTGGGTCATCATGACGCTGCATTAGCCGGCGGAGGACGTGAATCGAGGTGAGAAATGCAGAATATGGCAGCGGATCTCCCTGTGGCAAAGCTGTTCTCGTCTGCTGTGATGAACTCTCACTGACCCAGAGTCAAATTACAGCAGAACACCAACAGAAGACTGGACTCCTCAGCCCTGTCTAGCCCAGCTTTATACTCCCATACAGAGGCCATTTTATTAGAAACACCTACTATACCACCTTGTACTTCCACTCAATGCCCACTTTATTAGAGACACATACAACACCTTGTGTGTCCACTCACTGCACACTTTATTAGACACACCAAATAAGCCTTCTACTTACTCTCAATTTTTAGAATTGATTTATTAGAAACACCTACTGTCTTGGACTTCTACTGACTGGCCACTTTATTAGAAACACCTTCTATCTTGGACTTCTACTCCTTGGACACTTTATTAGAAACACCTACTCACTGGACACTTTATTAGAAACACCTACTAAACCCTGTCATTCCACTCTCTGGCCACTTTATTAGAAACACAGACTGTCTTGGACTTCTACTCATTTTGGCCACTTTATTAGAAACACCTACTAAATCCTGTAGTTCCACACACTGGATGCTTTATTAGAAACACTTACTGTCTTGGACTTCTACTCTCTTGCCAATTTATTAGAAACACCTTCTAAACCCTGTGCTTCCACTCACTGGCCACTTTATTAGAAACGCTGTATAACACCCTGTCTACCAACCTTACCCAACATCACTACTGCAGAGTTAACACCCTGGCTACCAGTCTTACTCAACATCACTACTGCAGAGTTAACACCCTGGCTACCAGCCTTACCCAACATCACTACTGCAGAGTTAACATCCTGGCTACCAGTCTTACCCAACATCAGTACTGCAGAGTTAACACCCTGTCTATCAGCCTTACCCAACATCACTACTGCAGAGTTAACACCCTGTCTACCAGCCTTACCCAACATCACTACTGCAGAGTTAGCACCCTGTCTACCAGCATTACCCAACATCACTACTGCAGAGTTAACACCCTGGCTACCAGCATTACCCAACATCACTACTGCAGAGTTAACACCCTGGCTACCAGCCTTACCCAACATCACTACTGCAGAGTTAACACCCTGTCTATCAGCCTTACCCAACATCACTACTGCAGAGTTAGCACCCTGGCTACCAGCCTTACCCAACATTGCTTCTGCAGAGTTAGCACACTGGCTACCAACTTTACCCAACATCAGTACTGCAGAGTTAACACCCTGTCTATAAGCCTTTCCCAACATCACTACTGCAGAGTTAACACCCTGGCTACCAGCCTTACCCAACATCACTACTGCAGAGTTAACACACTGGGTACCAGCCTTACCTAGCATCACTACTGCAGAGTTAACACCCTGTCTACCAGCATTACCCAACATCACTACTGCAGAGTTAACACCCTGTCTACCGGCCTTACCTAACATCACTACTGCAGAGTTAGCACCCTGTCTACCAGCATTACCCAACATCACTACTGCAGAGTTAACACCCTGTCTACCAGCATTACCCAACATCACTACTGCAGAGTTAGCACCCTGTCTACCAGCATTACCCAACATCACTACTGCAGAGTTAGCACCCTGTCTACCAGCATTACCCAACATCATTACTGCAGAGTTAGCACCCTGTCTACCAGCATTGCCCAACATCACTACTGCAGAGTTAACACCCTGGCTACCAGCCTTACCCAACGTCACTACTGCAGAGTTAGCACCCTGTCTACCAGCCTTACCCAACATCACTACTGCAGAGTTAGCACCCTGTCTACCAGCCTTACCCAACATCACTACTGCAGAGTTAACACCCTGGCTACCAGCCTTACCCAACATCAGTACTGCAGAGTTAACACCCTGGCTATCCGGAATTACCCAACATCACTATTGCAGAGTTAACACCCTGGCTACAAGCCTTACCCAACATCACTACTGCAGAGTTAACACATTGTCTATCAGCCTTACCCAACATCACTACTGCAGGGTTAGCACCCTGGCTACCAGCCTTACCCAACATTGCTTCTGCAGAGTTAGCAAACTGGCTACCAACTTTACCCAACATCAGAACTGCAGAGTTAACACCCTGTCTATAAGCCTTTCCCAACATCACTACTGCAGAGTTAGCACCCTGGCTACCAGCCTTTCCCAACATCACTACTGCAGAGTTAGCACCCTGGCTACCAGCCTTACCCAACATTGCTTCTGCAGAGTTAGCACCCTGTCTACCAGCATTACCCAACATGTCTACTGCAGAGTTAACACCCTGTCTATCAGCCTTACCCAACATCACTACTGCAGAGTTAACACCCTGGCTACCAGCCTTACCCAACATCATTACTGCAGACTTAGCACCCTGGCTACCAGCTTTACCCAACATCACTACTGCAGAGTTAATACACTGGCTAACTAACTGTGATAAGAAAAACGGGCCCAGCCTGTGGAAAAGCCCCTAGAACCGTTCAGCCCTGCAGTGGAAAAGCAGCTCTACCCAGCCAAGAGCAGCTGCACAAAGTCTACTTGCAAGGAGTTTCCAATAAAGTGGCCAGTGTACTCCATCACAGCCATTTAGGGTTATGAGAGGTGTGATCACAGAGTTCTTTAACTGTTCCAAACAGATATTGGACCCTCATAAGCATTCTCTGCAGGTTCTGATCCACCTGCCAGTTCTTCGGGTTTGTTTTTTCCTCTTCCTCATTTTCCCATCATCACACCCTCGTTTAACGAGCTGCGGGAAACCTCGCCGCCTCATGCCTCCCACAGCAGGGGTTCTAGACTAGACTGGATCACCTGCTGCCTTCAGGCTCACTGCACCATTCCCTCTCGCTCCGATTCAGTTTCTGAGCTGGAAAAGATCCCAGAGCTCTGAAGGCTTTATGCAGAATAGAGCGGGAGACTCGCTTTATTGGACGAGAGTTTCCATACTGGACCAGAGACCTCTAACTCCGCCGAAAGGCTGCCGCTGAGGAGAAAAACGACACATGTCCAGTCCAGCAGTGTGATTTCATACCGACAGACAAGAGCAGATCTACCGCAGTCCCTGGAGGAACATGGGCTCAGTGACGGCACTTTAAATTAAGATTAAAAACAAACCCAAAAATCCATCCATCTAACCATCTGAAACCACAGGCTGTTAATGAAACAGTAAAAGCAAAAGCAACAACAAATCACAGCTCTGAAAGAAATCTTGACGATCTCTCACATATAGCTCTGGAAAGAATTGAGACCATTAAAGTTCCTGAATTAGTTTCATTATTTTGCTATTTATAGGTTTATGCTACAGTAAAATGAACATTGTTGTTTTATTTTATAAACTACAGACATTTCTTCAAAGTTCCCAAAAAAATGAGAAATGAGAGCTTTCAGTTCCGAAATCAATATTTGGTGGAATATCCCTGGTTTGTAATCACAGTTTTCATGCATCTTGGAATGTTTTTTTTCCACCAGTCTTACACACTGCTTTTGGATAACTTCACGCCACTCTTGCTGCAAAAATTCAAGCCGTTCAATTTGGTTTGATGGCTTGTGATCATCCATCTTCTTTTTGATTATATTCCAGAGGTGAATCAACTCAAAATCAATCAGTGGAAATTTTAATGGTGTTTGGAATTGGTGAATGGAAAATATTGCATAATGCATTGGTGTCAACAATGGTAGTGCTAGCAGTGCTAACCTGGGACAATGCTAATAATCATAGCTGGTATGGGAATACATATCAACTTCATCTTTTGACTTTAAATAAATGGTAAATGGAATACAGCATTATTCCAATGTGTTGCACATTCATAATAAAAGTTATACTTTTTTCAGCCTTTCAGTACAATTTGTAGGTCGGACAAATGCATCTGTTTCCAATTTTTGTTCCTATGCCAATGCCCAGCCCTAAACAATCTGTGGAAGTTGGAACTATGTTAGAAGTTTGAAACATTGAAGTATGTTTAAGGATTTGATTTGTTTGTTGTTTTGGCTTCCATAGATTTTACTGTCTCAGTGAGTGTGGATCAAACCTGTGGGTTGAATTATTTGATGAATGGATGCAGTACATATAAGCAAAGGACATCATTTTCGACTTTTGGGTTTGTTTTTAAACGTGATTTAAAGACCAGTCACTAAGCTCATGTTTCCTAAGGGACCGCGGTAAGACCGGACATGTGTTTTGGTATGAAATCACACTGCTGGACTGGACGTATGTTGTATTTCTACTTAGTGACAGCTTGTCTGCAGAGCTAAAGGTCTCTACTACATTTTTTTTGCTCAGTAAGGCACAAAAAACAAGCTTTTTTAGCTAATGCACTTGCGCAGATCTCCATACCTTCCATATACAGTTTATCATAGGAACCTAGTGGGATAGGTGGGACATGTTTCACAAAATACTGGAAACAGCTGCATTTGTCCCTAGTTGAAGTATAAATGGGATTTCTCAGAACGCTCAACATGCTGAACAAGTTCCCCCCTTTAACAGAAAATGATAATTACCTTGGCTTGTTAAATACAGTTGTTATACCAGTAGAGAAAACACCATTAATGTGGAGATATGTTCAAAAGCAGCAAAAAAGAATGAGCCAAAAAATATTTTATTGTGTGTGTCATTGAACCAAACACTCTATAGGTCTCTAAGTCTGCTGAAAGCCTATAGCCAAGGAGAAATACGACACATGTCCAGTCCAGCAGTGTGATTTCATACCGAAAGACAAAACCAGTTCTACCACAGTCCCTAGAGGAACATGGGCTGGGCGACTGGACTTTAAATTATGGTTAAAACCAATCCTTTAACTAAAAAAATGTTTTCCAATGCTGAGATGTTCAGTTTGTAGCTGCATCCATTCATCAAACAACCCAAAACCACAGGTTCTGAAGGACACACTAAAAGCCAAAACAACAAACAAATCACAGTTCTGAAATTGAACTTGATAAACTTATTCCCAGTTTCCATATATCAAGGCTGGGGACTGGTGTAGGAAGCTTGTGGGATGGGTGGGATTTGTACCACCAAATATTGGAAACAGCTGCATTTTTCCTACTCAACATTTCTACTGAGAAAAAACTTTAATTTAAATTGTGAAAGTTGATGTATTTTCGCAGAAAATCAGACCAGAGACATTATAAACGAGAAGACCAGCCACTAGAATGGAAGTTCTCATTATGATTAACATGACAATGTACTACAAAATGTAACATATTAATAAATCAAATATAGATATTGAATGATATAATTTTTAAGCAAATTATATGTGAACATAAAAGACTGTGGATAATGGACATACATTAAAACAAATATTATCCCGGGACTATTTTAAATTTATAAGTATAGTAGGACATGAAAGTTTCTAAATTATTTGTATTTGAATTGTATTTCCTCATTATATACATATATATTGTGGCGTGAGGAGGTGGGGGAACCGTGGGTCCGCCCCACGCCGGAACTCACAGCCATGTCTGTCCCAGCCGGTGTGCATTCAGGACTGATTAAGCAGCCGGCTGGGACAGGTATAAAAACTCAGCCTCAGCTCACTGAAGGAGCACTCTTGACTGGGGAGCTGAGGGCTGAGGCTGCACGGACCTTTAACTGGAATTAAAAGTAATTCTACAGACTCTAGAGCCCCATTGGGCCATAATTATGTTTTGAGTTGTTTTTGGGTGTGGTGGAGGGCGTTTAAAGCCGCAATAAAAGGTATGTTTTGAGTTCATTTACTCCCCGTGTCTGTGTTATCTGTGCGCTTCCTCCTTCCGGGTCACAGTGGGTACGCCCCTAACCCCAGGGGCCTACCACAATATATATATATATATATATATATATATATATATATATATATATATATATATATATATATATATATATATATATATTTAGTATATTATATATATTTTAATCTATTATTATTTAATAAAGTCTATTTTAAAATGTGAAATAAGTCTCACCTGCAGTTTGACAGTTCAGTAGAGGAGGGAAAACCTCTTAATTTAGAGTGCAGTAGTCAGAATGAGACAAAACCTATTTTGCATGCTTTACTGAGCAAAATGCTATGAAGTCTGGATCTGTATGATCTGTAATAGCTACTTAATGATGAGTTTCTTTGATTTTAGCTAATTGAAAACCTCTGGAATATAATCAAGAGGAAGATGGATGATCACAAGCCATCAAACCAAGCTGAACTGCTTGAATCTTTGCACCAGGAGTGGCATAAAGCTATCCAAAGGCAGTGTGTAAGACTGGTGGAGGAGAACATGCCAAGATGTATGAAAAGTGTGATTAAAAACCAGGGTTATTCCACCAAATATTGATTTCACACTTTATGAACTTTATGAATATGAACTGGTTTTTTTTTTGTTTGTTTTTTGGCATTGAGGTCTGAAAGCTCTGCGTCTTTTTTTGTTATTTCAGTCATTTCTCATTTTCTGCAAATAAAAGCTCCAAATGAAAATATTTCTATTGCAATTTGGGAGAAATATTTTCTATAGTTTATAGAATAAAAGAACAATGTTCATTTTACTTAAACATATACCTATAAATAGCAAAATCAAACTGATAAACTGATTCAGAAACTGAAGTGATCTCTTTTCCAGAGCTGTATATCAGACAACCTTTACATTTCATGTTTTTTTGTGTTAGATGGTATTTTCCAGATGGAGCCGGTTCCGACAGCCTACACACTGACCTAACTGCAGCTTTGATAATCTGGGGACAGTTTGTCACCCCTGGTAGTGATACGGGGACATCCCGCAGGACATCATGCAGCCACATGTGTTGCCTCTCATGGCAGGGCTTCCCACTGGCATTTTCAGCAGGAGAATGCTCGTCCACACACAGCAGTGTGTTGCAGGATGTCATGCAGAACCTGTATGCCTCCACACATACAGAGTGTAGAGTTTTATATCACATTGAGAGTATATATTTCTGCAGCAGGTTTTTAACTTAGGAACAAAAGTCAAAATATGAGAAACTGATGTGTCCATCAAATCACCCACCCATTGTAACCAGCATGTGTTTTTATATTATCTTCACTCAAGTGAGACACAGCAGACATCCCGACAACGAACAAATCACATCTCTCAACATCTCCTGAAGTGATCCATCTCTCAGATTCATTCATTACACCGCCGCTGTTCCGTGGATTCTTCTGGGGAGTTCAGTCTGCTTCTTAAACACTTCTCCAGACCTCAGTTTAAAGGGAAGAGTTCAGCAGAATATACAGTATCCACCTGTCCAAAAGTTTGTGGACAACATTTTTTATCAGGGACAGGGTCATGTCCTCCCAGGGGTCACTGATGCAATCCATAGAGGCTCAACCTACCTCATAACTTATATAACTATAGAGATATGTTATTGTTTAGCACCTATTAGTTTGGCTTCTGCAGTACGTCTTTAAATCATAGTGGATAAAAATTACTGTATATAAGCTTGGATGACGGGATTCAATTATTTTCCATTCTACAGTAATGAAGTCAAAAATGTCCACAGTTTTGTTCATTTTGCAGACTAGATGCAAAGCCAAACTCTTCCTTCTCCCAGACCCAGCTCATTGTCTCAGCTCGCCTTCATTGAGTTTCCAGCTCAGCCTAAGTGACCAGAAGTAGAGTTGTTTTTACCATGGATTCCCTCAGGCTTATCCAGTCTGTGTAATTGCCACAACACTAAGAGTGCAGTTGATGTATTTTATTACCATTTACACTTACATTAAATTAATGTATCAGAGCTCAGCTCTGTTTGCTGCATTTTTTGCACTTAAAATCTTTTAATTTTCTCAAAAATCATCAGTGCACCTTATTATCTGGTGGACCTTATGTATGAATTCTACCAGTCAGGTTGTGAGGAGCAGTAAGTCACTCTGCTGAAGTACAGAGTTATACTGGAGTTTCAGTTTAGTTCTCCAGCCCTAATGTTGGAGCAGTATTAGCATTAGCTGTTAACCGTGCTAAGCTCTAGTGAGTATTATCGACCTGTAGCCTTCTGCTAACCCTGGCTAGTACTGCTGGAGCAGTATTAGCATCAGTTGCTAACCGTGCTAAGCTCTAGTACAGGGATGGGCAACTTCCATGATGGAGAGGGCCACATTTTTTTCAGCATGACCCTTGGAGGGCCACATGACCTCGCACTTCAAATAATTGAATATGAAAAACGCTACAAATTATTTTCAATAAGAACAAATTTTATATGAATTTATATCTGTATGTTTACAGCACCAACATTTATCAACAACTATTTTCTGCATATTAATGCATTTTAATATGCATTATAAATATAAAATTATAAACTGCTCCATTTTACTGATTAAATATTATAGTGATCTGAAGCAGTAATGGTATTTTCTTTCTCCAAAGGACTGGAAACTTTATAATAATAAAAACTACTCATTTTATACTTTATTCTGCAGTATGAAGGTGTCTGAACTCGGCCCCTGATTGGCTGACAGTCCTCATTTGCATATCGTCACGTGCAGTAGGCTTGGCTGAGTCACCACACGTGCGTTAACACGTGCAGCCTCGAATACAGCGCGTTTAATAAGGAGTTAAAGTTTTTATTAATTTCTTTCTGCCTGAAATGATTTCCAGCACTGATTAGATATAAATGGGGATTATAGGAGACTGGATTGATGGATTATCTTAAGTTTGGACGCGTTTTGAAGGTAAGAGTTTGGGGGACGCGCTGGTGGGGGTTGGGGGGGTGTGTGGTGTGTCCTGAGGTAACCCCAGGACAAAACCCGAGCAGGTTTTAACTGTAAACACGCGCTCCGACGCGCGCGTTCAGCTCTAAATTAGGAACCGTACATCCTACAGTAAAACGGAGCACAGTTCCGGAATCAGGAGAGCCAGACGGTTTGAATGGTGTATAACATGACCGACCAAATATGGACGTGCGATAAACGCAAATATGAAAACAGTATTTAATATCTTTATGAAACTAGGCATATTTCGCCCTAAATACTTATTTTCTGAAAGGAAATACTGCTAAATAGGCTAGATAACTGAAAAGCAGAGTTTCTAAGCTTTAAAATATATAGTATATTGTATATAAAGTATATTGTTTGTCTATATTGAGCCTATAACTGTTCATAACTATTCATAAACATAGCCAGGTATTATTTTTCATAAATTTCTGGCCCGCCGGCGGGCCAGGGCGTGTATATGACTCTACCCACCTGATGGATAATGCAGTGCAGTATAGGGCAGTTTACTCCGCTCTGCCTGAGTAGCCCCGCGAAACCTCTGTGTCTTCCCTGCATCGCAGGTGCGCCATCCGTAACAACAGTTGACAGCTTTTCAAAGCCACCATATTCACCCACAGCACTGGTAACGGCGTTGAATATATCGCTGCCTTTAGTGGTGTCGTGCAGAGATGCCAATTTCAGTAACTCCTCGTGCACATCAAATGCGTTTTCCCTTGAATTCGGTGAAAAGGTACTCTTCTTCCCATTTTGTCTGAAAAATGCGATTTTCTCGGTCAAGTTTTCTCTTTATGCCACTGCTAGTGGCCATGGCTGTTGACTTTCTTCCTCACTGTGCGCCCGTGCCTGCTATTATTTGGCAGCGGCGCGCCCTCTAGCGGTCAAAAGTAGAATTATTATATTATAGAATTTTTTTTTTTTTTTTTTTTTTTTATGAAATTATGAAATTATTTTGATCTATTCGCGGGCCGCACTGAGTGATGACGAGGGCCGTGTGCGGCCCCCGGGCCGCCAGTTGCCCATCCCTGCTCTAGTAAGTATTATCGACCTGTAGCCTGCTGCTACCCCCAGCTAGCACTGCTGGAGCAGTATTAGCATTAGCCACCAACCACGCTACATGGTAGATCTTTTGCCATAGGGCGGTGAGTATTATTTCCTGTAGCCTGCTGCTACCCCCGGCTAGCACAAGCTACGTGGAACGAACCACTAGCTAATATGGCCCTGGCTTACTGGAACACTCAGGGTTTCTCAGTGTATTGAATTAGAAGGGAAACATGGGGACTCCCCTGTTTCTTACTAGTGTCGCATAATGTGCCTTATAATCTGGTGCGCCTTATGTATGAAAATAGACCAGAAAATAGACATTCATTGATAGTGTGCCTTATAATCCGGTGCTCCTTATAGTGCAAAAAATATAGTACTCTGTTTACTACTGATAAATCAAACTACTACACTCCAGTAACCTCTGAACACCTGCCAGAAATTCAGAATGCACCGGTTATAGTTAAAAACGATATTTTGACCAGAACATAAAAGTAAGGAGAGAGCTGATCGAGTACCAAGTACTACTACAACCAAGTTCAGCAAGTCTGTCTACACTAATGTTAGCTAACAAGCTGGCTAACAGCTAAATTAATAATAGATAAAAATAAGCATTTTTCCATTAAAACATCAGCCTAGCAAAAAAAATGCAAATAACTTCATAAAGTGCATGACGTATGTGTTAATTGCCTTTAAATCACTTTATTACTAAAGGGTAAGGGTATAGTAGGTTTATAAACTAATGTGGTGATATTAGCACAGAAAAAAAATAATTGTTGGAATTGTTGCGACATTGGAGATGTAAAGTCATTGAAGAAGAGAAAAATAAAATGAAAATGAGCAGATCTGTTTTGTTATTGAAACTTACTGGAATGGTAACATACTATTGTAGCCAACCAGCAGAGGCACTAAGCCTGTGGTGGCTTCTCTTTTGAGAGTTGGACAAAGTTGGGCTTTGTCCAGGCCTATATACAGTCACTGGTTGATAGGAATCCCAGTGTAAGACAGAGTCATGACAGTGATGAGATCCAGAGCTGAGCTTCATTCATTGCATCTCCTCTCTTCTATAAACTCTTCTGGAAATTTCTCTATTCTCCTTAAAGACCCGTCCAGACCACAGCTCAGCCAGAACCCTGAGACCAGCACATTCACATCTGGCCTTTCACTCAGACTGGGCTAGGAAATCTGATCTGAGAGCAGCTCCTCAAACTTCTGTTCATCTTTAATACTAAGATTTTGCAATGAGATTCTGAGAGATAAGACACATTGACTAAAGTACAGAAAAAAAATAGTCAAAATATTGGCCAAAATATCTGCTCATGTATTCAGTATTTCTTCTGATATTAAGGGTATTAAAAAAAGAGTTTATCCTGCATTTGTTGGAGTAACTGAATGGACTCAACTGTCCATTCTAAAAGGCTTTTAACTAGACTTTGGACTTTAGACATTGCTGTAAAGATTTGATTTCCATTCAGAGACAAAAGCTCAGGTTAGTGAGGTCAGGATCAAAGGACGTTGGATTATGATCACCACCCCACCTAATCCCCAACTAACTCATCCCAACTCATCCCTTCCAAAAGTATTGGATGGAGCTCCATCATTCCAGAGAACACAGTTCCACTGCTTCACAGCTCAATCTTTGGCGTTTTGTAACCCTCTAGCTTATACCCAGCATTAGGCATGATGCCAACAGGTTTATGTTTATCTAAACTTGTTGTGTGAGAGAGTCTTATTCTATGGGAATAATATGATGGGGTGTCCTCAAACATTTGGACATATAGAGTAGTTAGATTAATATTTTTATGCTTTTTTTAACAAGTAAATAATAAGAATAATAGGCATTCTGACTTGAATCCAATGAAAAGCATGTCATTTTTAAGTGTACTGTAATCAATATGTTAGCATCATGCTAATTAGTGCACTTAACAACTTTGTAGCTCCTTGTAGCTCCAATTAAGATCTAAAGAAGCCCCAAACAAAATGTACTTGTTGATTGATTGCATTTGGGACACAAAGCCAACAGTAACTAAAAAAACTAAAAAAGTCTTGCTTCATCTGGAGCTGAAATGTTAATCCAGTCCAGATCCGGCCTGAACCTTCAGTCAGAAACTACATTTGGAATTCCAATCTGGGATTTAGATTTTTTATCTTTTTCGCTTTTGTCTACACCAGCCACGGCGTCCAAAAACTTCTGATCTGACCCAGAGCTGCTCCATTCCCTTTGGATACACAGGAAGCTTTATCTGGCTGTCATCACCATGACCTTTCACTAAGTAGGTCATCCAGATTAGCGCTGAGGGAAGAGGGTAACGTGGCACTTTTCAACAACCAGCCAGGAGCTCTGATTGTTGGAGCTCCTCAGAGTGTCTGAGGTTTCCTTTCCTTCCAGGCTGCCACGCTCCCAGGCCATCCATACAGAAACCATTAACTCAAACCAGTAAAGTGACAGGACACAAGAACAGGAAAAAAGTTAGCAAGAGCAGGAAATTATGAATAAGGAAAGAAAAAAATAGAAGGATGAGCAAAAATGAAAGCTTTAATGGCTGGAAAGAGACATAATGAAAAAGTGAGACGCAGTAAAAAGGAGAATAGAATCAAATGTTCCACCCAGACAAAAACAGAACCAGTGAAAAACATGAGAAACTGTCCAGACTAATTCTGTAACCTTCTGGCCAGTAACTATTAAGATGTTTTTGCGATCAAAAATACTGTAACTGATTTTTCTGTTCTGTCTAACCTTTTTTTGCAAGCACTCTTACAGAACTGGGACTTCCCATAGCTGGTCACTGGTTGGAATTTGCTGTGTTTGATCCATTTGAAGTGGCTGGTTCCTGGAGAATATAGTCCCACTGGTGGGATGTGGATGGGCTGGTCCCTAATTAGTTTAGTCCCAGGGGAGGGATTTGGAATAACTGACCCTAGTTATTGTAGATCTATAGGTGGGACTTTTATAGGTGTCCTTGTGGGGTCCTGCCAAAAGTTTTTTTTGTGGGTCATCCCTGGAAAGTGTGGTCCAACCTGATTAGTATAGTCCCAACAAGGGGACTTGCCATGGTTGTTCCCTGGTTAGTATAGTCCCAACTGTCAGATTTGTCGTGGACCATCCCTAATTGGAACGGTCCTAACATGGGAGATTTGTCCTGTTAAAAATGAGAGTAGTAGAGTACCATAGAGAAGCATTTGTCCTGACTGGTCACTCACTAGTACAGACCCATTTGTGCGATCTGCCATTGCTGTTCCCTGGTTGGTACAGTCCCATCAGAGGTATATCTCATTGCTGTTCCCTGGTTAGTACAGTCCCAACAGAGGTATGTCTCATATAGATAGATAGATAGATAGATAGATAGATAGATAGATAGATAGATAGATAGATAGATAGATAGATAGATAGATAGATAGATAGATAGATAGATAGATAGATAGATAGATAGATAGATAGATAGATACTTTATTGATCCCGAAGGAAATTTAGCAACATTGCTGTAACATTGCTGTTCCCTGGTTAGAACAGGGCTGGGATTTAACATGGCTGGTATGTGTGATATTGTGTTCCACTGGTGGGATTTACTATAAATGGTTCCTAGTACGGTCCCAACATGGGGATTTGTGTAGCTAGTCCCTCAGTATTAGGACCCCAAGGGTGAACTTGCCATTGCTGATTCCTAGTTAGTATAGTATTAAGGGTGGCATTTGCCATGGCTAGTCCCTGGTTAGTATGGTCCAAGAAGGGGATCTGCCTTGGCTGGTCCCTGGTTAGTACAGCCCTTAGAATAGGATTTCCCATATCTGGTTACTCATTAGTATGGTCCCAAAGGTGGAATTCATAGCTAGCCTACGTCTAGGGTATGTCTAGGGTATGGTTAGTATAGTCCCAAGGATATCACTTGCCTGGCTGGTTTATGACTAGCACAGTCACACTGGTTGGAACTGCTATGGCTGGTCCCTGTTTAGTACAGTCCCATGGGTCTGATTTGTCTTGGCTGGTCCCTGTTTAGTACAGTCCCAAGGCTGACATTTGACAAAATTATGGGATATTAGCCATGTATAGTCCCATTGGTAGCACTTGCCTTGGCTGGTCACTGACTAGTACAGTGCATGGGGAAGATTTCCCATGGCTTGTCACTTCTTAGCACATTCCCATGGGAGACTTTTTGTGACTGGTCACTGCCCAGTACTTTCCCACTGGTGGCTGGTCAGAAATTATTGCAGTACCTACTTAAATCATTAAATAATGTACTTGTGAATGCTTAAAGGATCTCTATGGTTTGCATCATTGAGTCTTGGGTGACTCTGACCCTGCTGCCAGATCACCAGTTATGCTTCCCTGGAGAACTTTTGGATGGCACTGATCATCAGTAATCATCTACAGGACAGTAAACAGTTTTCTTGAGCACGCTCAAATATCATTTCCATGTAAAGATTAAAGACACCAAATTATGGGTGAATCTCTGTTTAAAGTAGCCTCCAGTCAGCTCTGCCAGTGTCTGTGCTGTGTTAGTACAGCTCTCCTGGAGTTCTGGACATGGATCAAAGCAAATTCAACACTGAGGGTCCGGTGAGGAGGGAGGAGTCTGGCAAAATACTGAAGTGTGCTTACATTCCCCCTTCAACCCTTCCAATTCAGCCAGTGATCTGTGTCCCAAGGCTTTTCATAAAGTGCAGCACCAAAACCTGGTTTCATTGAAACTGAGCTGGGGGTCCAGAACTTTCGGTGCTGGTTAAAATTTAACAGCCCTTTCTTCTCTAACGAGGGGTACAACTTTAATGGAATACTGATGCATTCACAAACATGTCTATACTGACATTTAAAACTGTTTATTGAGGTTGTTAATGGACTAATATCTCATATTCTAGTGTATATGTGTGTTTATTGAGGTGTTTATGGACTAATATCCCCTATTCCTGTGTATAGGAGTGATTAATGAGGGTGCTTATGGGTTCATATCTCCTATTCCAGTGTAAAGGGCTTTTTATTGAGGGTGTTTATTAACTAACATTATATTGTATAGAACCGTTAATTGATGCATGTATGGATTAATATCCCTTATTTCAGTGTATAGGAGTGTTAAGTGTGGGTGTTTATGGACTAAAATATCATATTCTAGTGTATATGAGTGTTTATTGAAAGTGTGTATGGACTAATATCTCATATTCTTGTGTATAGGAGTGTTTGTTAAGGGTCTTAATGGACTAATAGCTCGTAGTCTATGGTATAAGAGTGTTTATTGAAGTGTTTATGGACTAATATCCCCTATTCATTTGTAAAGGAGTGATTTATGAGGTGGTTATAGAATAATATCCACCATTCTATTGTATAGGAGTGTTTATTGAGGGTGTTTATGGATTAATATCTCATATTCTAGTGTATAAGAGTGTTTATTGAAGTGTTTATGGACTAATATCCTCTATTTGTGTGTAAAGGAGTCATTTATGAGGTGGTTATTGAATAATATCTCCTATTCTATTGTATAGAAGTGTTTATTGAAGTGTTTATGGACTAATATCCTCTATTTGTGTGTAAAGGAGTGATTTATGAGGTGTTTATAGAATAATATCTCCTAGTCTTATGTATAGGAGTGTTTATTGAGGGTTTTATGGACTAATATTTCATATTCTATTGTATAGGAGTGTTTATTGAGGGTGTTTATGGACTAATATTTCATATTCTAGTGTATAGGAGTGTTTATTGAGGGTGTTAATGGACTAATTTTTTATATTCTAGTGTAAAGGAGTGATTTATGAGGTGTTTATAGAATAATATTTCATATTCTATTGTATAGGAGTGTTTATTGAGGGTGTTTATGGACTAATATTTCATATTCTATTGTATAGGAGTGTTTATTGAGGGTGTTTATGGACTAATATTTCATATTCTATTGTATAGGAGTGTTTATTGAGGGTGTTAATGGACTAATATTTCATATTCTAGTGTATAGGAGTGTTTATCAGGGTGTTCATGGACTAATATCTCCTATTTTAGTGTATAAGAGTGCTTATTAAGGGGGTTTATAAAGTAATATCTCCTGTTCTAGTGTATAGGAGTGTTTATCGAGGGGCGTTAATGGACTAATATCTCCTATTCTTGTGTATAGGAGTGTTTATTGAGGGTGTTTATGGACTAATATATCTTATTCTTGTGTATAAGAGTGATTATTGTGGGGGGGGGGGTGGGGGGGTTAGACTAATCTCCTAATATCATATCTTCTTTTCTAAAAATGACAACATAATCATTCACAATGCAATATTTGCAGTGAAAAGTTGTTTTGGCCTAAGCTGTGAAAGGGGAGTGATGGTGGAGAGTTATTTAGATGTTGTTCTTGTACTGAACCCATAATGAAGTCACACACATCTGGTGTAATCTGATGTTCTCTATACCTCATTTTCATACCACTTTATACAGCCTCGCTTACATCAGAGCCGTGTCATTAATCTACTGGCCCGTGTTCTTGTTTTTCTGAGATAAGAGGCGTTATTCACCACATGAAACAAATGAGAAATGAAAACAGCCCCCAACCGATCCAAACCCATCCAAACAGTGACGGCCGGCCAATTGGAGACATTCGTTCCACATTAGCACATACTAATGGGAGAAAACCCAGCAGGAGGAGTGGGTGGCAGCTGGAGAAGATTGATACTGAGACATGGGGGATGACGTCACGTTTTGCAGCTGGTTTAGAGAAGATCACCCTCAGAGGGGGAAATCAGTAGAAGCATTATGACCACCTCCTTGTTTCTACACCCATTATCCATGTTTCATGCTCCACTGATCATACAGGACATGTTTTAGTTCCATAATTACAGACTGTAGTCCTGTATCTGTTTCTCTGTTTACTTTATTACTAAGTTCTTTAATGCTCAGGACCCCACAGGACCACCAGAGAGCAGCTATTATAAGGGTCGTTCTCAGACTGCAGAGACAGTGATCAGCATGATGGTGGTGTATGAGGTGTTAGATCAGATACAGCAGTGCTGCTGGAGTGTTTAAACACTGTTTTCACTCACTGTTTGTGACACTCCTACCTTGTAGATAGACAATCCAGCTTGTAAATAAAGTAAAATCAGAGACAGAAGCTCTGAATCTGTTGCTGCAGAGTTTATGTTGGTCATTCTCTAGTCCTTCATCAGTGATCACGTGACATTGCCCGCAGGCCACTGTCCACGGGACACCATCTACAGGACGCTGTTGGTGGACTGTTCTCAGTTCAGCAGGACATGTTAGCAGACATGACCACAGTAACAGACCAGCACTTACCCTGAAAGGGGAGGAAGACTCTGGGCTGTGGTGGAGAGATAGCGGAGATGAAGGTGGTGAAGAAGAGGAGAGGAAGGATCACCAGCCTCAACATCACAGACCTCACCAACCCCTCCATCACTCCAACAGTGAGGATACAAAACTACACCAGCACACCTGTAGAGAGAAGATCAGAGTATATCAGTTTAAAGTTTCAGTTTAATGTTTCATCATAGACCACAATCATTTATTGTCCTGACGGAAAGTTCTGGTGTAAACAGGAGAGTTGAGGTGCACATTGAATTCTGACGTGATTTGGGCTGCCGTGGTTTTATGTTATTTGGATATAATCCAGGTTAGCACCCGAACATCCCTCAACAGCTCCATCAGGTCAGTATCCTTTGCTGAGAAGCACAAAGTGCTGTGCTTTTGAGATACGAACCCGCCAAAGTCAGGGCTCATCTGGCTGTCAAAGTTAATGGCACGTGTTACACTGATTGATTTTTTTCACGTTACACCCAAAACACACCCGTGATTAATTAGGAGAATTAGTAGATGCTTTTTGCTTGTATTGACAAACGCCTCTAAATTAAGCTGCAAAATCCGCAATTGACCAGTGCGCTATAGGTCACTAAAATGGGGCCCATAGTCATTAGGTAGCTAACTGACCTTTAGCTCCACTAGAAACACTGTTTTGTTAAGGGGTTTGCCAGTGATTTGTAGCATTAGTAACATTGGGAACCACAGCAACCACTTGCTAATATCCTGGTAACCTGCATTTGTTTTTCTTTTGAAATCAAGGGTATTAAAAAGAGTTTATCCTGCTTTTGGTTTATCCTGCTATTCTACTGTAATAACTAGAAGGTTTACTCAAGGGTTACTACTAGATTTTGGAACAAGAACATTGCTGTGAGCATTTGATTGCATTAAGAATTTGACAAAGGCAAGGATGTTGGACAGTAATCATCTCACCACATCCCCAGCTCCCCAACCTATCCCATGCAAAAGTATTGGATGGGAGCTTCACCATTCCAGAGAACACAGTTCCACTGCTCCATAGCTTCATACTGGGGGATTTATATCCCTCTAGCCCACACCTGGCATTAGACATGGTTCCATTTATTATTCATGTTTGTTTATCTGCTCCAGAGAGTAATATTCTTTTGGCAGTACTTCTGTTCTACAAGGACTAGACAAGTTGTGTGTGTAACCAAATGCTGCATTTGGTTACACATTTTTTGGACATATATTATGAAGCAATTTCTTTACAAATACAGCCCACAATGAGATGAATACACTCTGAAACATACACTCTCACACACACCCTTACATTAGTAAAGCCTGCTATTGTGCTGTTATCTAGTTTCCTCTTCAGTGAGTAAAGTAAACTCCTCTTCATGTATTATTGATCGTCAAGGTGGTGTAATGGCTCAGGAGACGGAGTGCGGAGGGTGTGCTCACTGTTCCGTGTGTTCTAGATAAGTAAACACAGGCGCTCCTCCAGCCGGGCCGGGGGTTCTGCCCCCTGACTCTTCTTTATACATATTAAACACACTCTTTTGTGGAAAAGACCTACAGAAGCTTGTCCATCACCAGAAACACTGAGCTCGCAGAAATTCAGCCCGGCGCATTAATTAAGCGTAAAGCTCAGTCTGTAAGACGTCCCGCTGCAGGACAGCCCAACACGTGCATCTCGTTAAACACCAGACCTGTGTTTGAACTGGTTTTGATGGAATGCTCTGGTGAAGATATTTTCATACTGAATGTGCAGAGGAAAAGAGACGTTAGACTTTTGAACCTTGAAGCTGTTGTTTTATCTCCCTGATGGAGACATTACAGTATATACTGCTTCCTTTATGAACTCAATCCCTCTTTTCTGTATTAAACAGTGGTGGGCTTTAGATCTTAGAAGTCAGGATTTGTTAATATTTTGTACTACATTTAAAAAACTCTTAAGAGAGTATCAGTAACAAACCGACAATATATCAGTGTAGTAGAAGTATGAATATGTTAAGGCAAATATCTTGAAGATACATTGTTGATGCATTGACCTGCACCCACTATCAGACCTCACTCCAACTCCCATAATTCACTGTGGTGGTTGGTATGGTGCTGCTACATTATTTTTGTGGTCCTAGGAGGTTACTAAAGTGTTGCTATAAATGTTCCTATGGTGTTTCTAAATAGTTGCTAGGTGGTTGCTAAGTGTTTGCTATGGTGTTGCTATGGTAAACTGCTACCCTCTGACTTTTTATACGTCAGTGTATAATATTTGTTTTAATATTTTAAATTTTTATATATTCTATAAAAACTCAGACGTGACTTAATTAAAAGAACTTAATTTATAACTTTATTGAAAAACACTAATGAATACTGTATGGTTGTGAGATGTTCAGCTGGAAAAAAGCTGGTGTGTGGGATGACTGTAAGACGAGTAAATGGAGAAAGTGAGAGAGTGGGTGGTGGAGGAGGGATGGAGGTGTATGTGTACTCATGGCTAAAACATGAAGTGTGTGAATGATTGATAAACACTGTAGAGAAGAACATCAGGCAGCACAGCTCTGGAACTTCCTGCAGTCTCTCAGGACTCAGTACCAGAATACCTGAACAACTGTAGCCTCAAGTACAGTACATTTCATCATTCCAGGCACTCAGTTTACAACTCAAGGCACGGAAGTAGTTCCTTTGGTATTCCAGATAGAGACAACCACTTTTACAGCCCATATCATTAAATCATTTAAGAAATCAGGGGGATTTTCAATGTGTAAAGTGTACAACTTACAACTTTACGGTACAGAACAGAAACCATATGTTCACCATGTCCTTTATCAACAACAAGCTCTACAAAACAGAGTTACTATATTCACTAATACCACTCACAACTTTACTGTACAGAACACAAGCTCTACAATACAGTTACTATATCCACTAATACCACTCACAACTTTACTGTACAGAACACAAGCTCTACAATACAGAGTTACTATCTTCACTAATACCACTCACAACCTTACTGTACAGAACACAAGCTCTACAGTACAGAGTTACTATATTCACTAATACCACTCACAACCTTACTGTACAGAACACAAGCTCTACAATACAGAGTTACTATATTCACTAATACCACTCACAACTTTACTGTACACAACACAAGCTCTACAATACAGAGTTACTATATTCACTAATACCACTCACAACTTTACTGTACAGAACACAAGCTCTACAATACAGAGTTACTATATTCACTAATACCACTCAAAACTTTACTGTACAGAACACAAGCTCTACAATACAGAGTTACTATATTCACTAATACCACCCACAACTTCACTGTACAGAACACAAGCTCTACAATACAGAGTTACTATATTCACTAATACCACCCACAACTTTACTGTACAGAACACAAGCTCTACAATACAGAGTTACTATATTCACTAATACCACCCACAACTTCACTGTACAGAACACAAGCTCTACAATACAGAGTTACTATATTCACTAATACCACTCACAACTTTACTGTACAGAACACAAGCTCTACAATACAGAGTTACTATATTCACTAATACCACTCACAACTTTACTGTACAGAACACAAGCTCTAAAATTTACTTTATTCACTAATATCTCAGAACTTCAACAAGACAATGCAAAATTAGATGCTGCACACATTACAAAGGCTTTTCTTTTAACTTGTCTGAGATAGTAAAAGAGAAAGCATAGAAAGAATGTAACGTTGCATGTGTGTCCGCATATTTGAGTGTGTGTGTGTGTGTATGTATGTTCTGGAGCATATGGAAAACTGTAAAGCACTTCACTGGATGGTCTTTGATGAGCTAGAGAGACTAAGCTGGGCGGGCGGCTGTTGCTCCGTCTCTTACTGGCCTGTAGCCCCCAAACACACACACACACACACACACACACGCATCTGGTAAAGTCATCAGTGGGTCAGAGCGTCAGGGTGTGAGGTGTTGAGTGTACAGTAGCGTCAGAACTTCAGCACAACCTGAGATCCCTCTGATCCTCCATCATACATCACACATCTGATCTCATCCAATCCGATTCAGTCTGAACACAGAGCGGCGTCCTCACACGGCCTCTCACAGATCACTACATCTGATTACTCCACACAAACCAAAATATCAACACTCTACTATTACATAATACATTTGTGGAGATCAAAGGTATCAAGTAACTTAAGTACTTAGGTAAAACTATTGGTTATCTATACTTAACTGGAGTAATTATTTGTGATTACTTTTTTTACTTCCACTACAAACTTACATTTTCACACTTGAAACATTTGAACACATTTGAACTTTCGGTACCACTTTAAAATAAGACTACCTTTATAAAAGGTTTATAAATGATTTATAAATTAGTTTATTAATGGTTTCTAATTAGGTTGTAAATGTCTTAAAAATCATTAGTGATCAGTTATAACCAGTGGAAGGAGGGAATCAACCATTACATTAATGACATCAATGAGCATCCTGAAGCTACCCAAAGTCCCATGCAACTCAGACAGCAGCAACACAATAAAAAGCACATGAAAATACTGTTTGGGTGAAAATCACCCGCCATGTTCTAGGATTAAACCCTGGTATCTATATATTTACCTGATTAATCAATATGAATCCTTTTGACACCTTTTGAACTGATTTGGGGTAAACTGAAATAAACTAAAATATTTTTATTGGACCAAATAGAAATGTACAGATCTGATCTAAATCTGACCATACAGTCATATGAAAAAGTTTGGGCACCCCTATTAATCTTCTAAATATTTGGGTGTTTGCCATTTCAGTTTGATATATCTAATAACTGATGGACACAGTAATATTTCAGGATTGAAATGAGGTTTATTGTACTAACAGAAAATGTGCAATATGCATTAAACCAAAATTTGACCGGTGCAAAAGTATGGGCACCCTTATCATTTTATTGATTTGAATACTCCTAACTACTTTTTACTGACTTACTGAAGCACAAAATTGGTTTGGTAACCTCATTGAGCTTTGAACTTCATAGCCAGGTGTATCCAATTATGAGAAAAGGTATTTAAGGTGGCCAATTGCAAGTTGTTCTCCTATTTGAATCTCCTCTGAAGAGTGGCATCATGGGCTCATCAAAACAACTCTCAAATGATCTAAAAACAAAGATTGTTCAACATAGTTGTTCAGGGGAAGGATACAAAAAGTTGTCTCAGAGATTTAACCTGTCAGTTTCCACTGTGAGGAACATAGTAAGGAAATGGAAGACCACAGGGACAGTTCTTGTTAAGCCCAGAAGTGGCAGGCCAAGAAAAACATCAGAAAGGCAGAGAAGAAGAATGGTGAGAACAGTCAAGGACAATCCACAGACCACCTCCAAAGAGCTGCAGCATCATCTTGCTGCAGATGGTGTCACTGTGCATCGGTCAACAATACTGTCTCATTTCAATCCTGAAATATTACTGTGTCCATCAGTTATTAGATATATCAAACTGAAATGGCTGTTGCAAACACCCAAATATTTAGAACTAAAAATTACTAAGATTAATAGGGGTGCCCAAACCTTTTCATATAACTGTATTTAATTATTTAAATATGCTGAAGTAACCAATATTAAAAGCTAATTAAAAGCTATCTTTATCTTACTGTAACAGGTTCACAGTGAAGTCTGTAAACAATGAGGTAATCTGTTGCTGAGGTCCTCTCTAACAGTATTATCTGTATCACACACGTCACATACCTCACCATCATCAATCACATGCTCAGGAATTCCTCAACATCCCAAATTTCACTTTTCACGGGACATTGCCTTTAGAAAATTTACAGCTAAACAGCTGGAAGAGCATCACAATCACTGTCTGACATTCCAGGATTAAAGAGGCAGTTTACCGAAACTTTTTACACTCAAGCATACATGCAGTCCATCAGCCATAACATTTATGCTTTATTTTTGCACAAGGAAGGAGTATGTGGTATATAGTGTTTCTGTGGTATATAGTGTTTCTGTGGTATATAGTGTTTCTGTGGTATTCAGTGTTTCTGTGGTATTCAGTGTTTCTGTGGTATCCAGTGTTTCTGAGGTATTCAGTGTTTCTGAGGTATTCAGTGTTTCTGTGGTATTCAGTGTTTCTGTGGTATTCAGCATTTCTGTGGTATCCAGTGTTTCTGAGGTATCCAGTGTTTCTGAGGTATCCAGTGTTTCTGAGGTATTCAGTGTTTCTGAGGTATTCAGTGTTTCTGTGGTATTCAGTGTTTCTGTGGTATTCAGTGTTTCTGAGGTATTCAGTGTTTCTGAGGTATTCAGTGTTTCTGTGGTATTCAGTGTTTCTGTGGTATCCAGTGTTTCTGAGGTATCCAGTGTTTCTGAGGTATTCAGTGTTTCTGAGGTATTCAGTGTTTCTGTGGTATTCAGTGTTTCTGTGGTATTCAGTGTTTCTGAGGTATTCAGTGTTTCTGAGGTATTCAGTGTTTCTGTGGTATTCAGTGTTTCTGTGGTATTCAGTGTTTCTGTGGTATTCAGTGTTTCTGAGGTATCCAGTGTTTCTGAGGTATTCAGTGTTTCTGAGGTATTCAGTGTTTCTGTGGTATTCAGTGTTTCTGTGGTATCCAGTGTTTCTGAGGTATCCAGTGTTTCTGTAGTATTCAGTGTTTCTGTGACATCCAGTGTTTCTGTGTTATCCGGTGGTATTTAGTGTTTCTATGGTATCCCGTGTTTCTGATGTTTGTATTGCTTCTATAACATTTTCCTCTGTATAATCTAGGACAAATCTCTACTCCTTATTTTCTTAGCATCCCCTCCAGGGTCTGATAGGACACAGCAATAACAGGTTCAGTGTTTTTCATTCAGAATTACCACTACTTCAAATAAGTTTCTCAGCCACTGACTGAAAGAGGGTTATGTGTTATTTTAAAAGTTAGTTGTGTAAAACAGTTAACTTTTCTTTTCATTCTTTAATATATGTTTGTAGATAGAGGTGAAATACAGTTTCAGAATCAGCACCAGTACACGACCAGTCATTGTCTAGAACATCACTGTTTGGTTCTTGTCAATGTGTCTTTCTTATGTTTGTGCATTTTTCTTGTTTTAATGCATCAACTTCATCAATTGATTGTTTACTTACTGCCTGAATGTTGCAGTGTGTGGGTGAGCATTATCCTGCTAAAAATGCCAGTTGTAATCCCAGATTACAAATGCTCACCACAAGACCTCCGTACTTGCTGTCAGATCACAACCTGACACAACCTGGATCCTCAATTAAAGATTAAAGAAGCTTTCTCATTCCAGATACCACTGCATATAACAGTGGTGGAGGCTAGCTGACAGAACATTTTGTTGAAATAATCTCTCAGTTTAAAGATGTACCCCCTCTCAAAGTCTGTCAACTGGACAAAATGTCATAGAGACATATCTAGCAGTCAGTGATTTTTCACCAGGAGGGACACTGCTCAGAAGTAACCTCTGACAGTCTCTCTTTCTAAAGGGCAGTGGAGGTAGCACTTTTACACCCTCTTGTGGTAAAACCCAGTGTGTAATCAGACCACACCTTTAATCATTTACATATCTACCAAAGCAAACAGGTTCATACATCCAACAATACAGGCAGCAGGAGATTCATTTATACTACAATAGAAACCCAGCAGCTCACAGAACACTTCAATTCCTCACACTGATCCACTTTACTGACATGTTCATGCAGCACACACACACACACACACACTACACTCAGGGCTCATTTAAATCCATTAAAGGAGACACACAGGGGCTGGGAGCACTGGGATGTGTCAGAGATGAGTGGGCCAGAGTTAAGGGAAGCAGTAAACTAATACACTCTAAGAAATATAAGTACAGATTTGTACTTAAAAGAGTACAAAGCTTGTCGCTGGGGCTGTACCTTATATTAAGGTTCAAAAAAGTACCTTTCAGTGAAAGTACTTTTTTGTACCCATGGTTTTTGTGCCAGTAAAGATTATAAAGATTATAAACATTGTCATCAACTAAAAATGGCTCAAAAACTTGATGATACAAAATTGTCTGGCTTTCAAATAAAAAATGTGCAATTTAAATATATACTGTTCATTAGTACAGTGATACAGAATACTGAATGTACCTTTTGGCTGGTTAAATGGTACAAATCTGTACTTATTGCTGTTAGAAATGACTTTGTACTTCAGAGGGAACAAATCTGACCCTGTAAAGACCAATATTGTACCTTTGAGGGTACAATTATAAAGAATGTACCTTCGAGTACAAAAAAGTACTCATATCGTACCTCTGTTTTTTAGAGTGTAGAGTGTCACTTTCACTTTATCTGTTTATATCTAACAGATGTTCGGACGCATAATGAGACTCATATTTTCATCCACACCACACCCTTCACTCTCATACACACACACACAAACACACACACACACAAATAGCAAGAGAGAAAGAAACAAAAGAAAGAAGATGCACTCTGTATAAAGTACCAGTATACTGTAACTGATACCCCATATCAATAGGTTTGTTAACACAATTGGTCAATGCTGTGTTCAATCACACACACACACACACACACACACACACACACTCTGTACAGTATATACCTGGAATAGCCATAAAGGCACAGTAAAGGGACAATGCTGCATTCAAACAAACCATGCACCTTTTAATCTCTCTACTGAGACACACACATACACACACACACACACACACACACACACACACACACACATTATATGACAGTACACATATTCAGCTACAGTAGTTTTTTGTGATATGGGGAAGATGCTGTTTTCCAGCACACCAGATGCTTCAGCTCAACAAAAGTACACTATGCACAACGACACAACAACCTGTGCAATTACCCAACCAAAGAGCTAAATATCTATATCATATTAAGTAGTTTCACATGCAGCTTTAACAAATAAACAAATAAATAATAATAATAATAATAAAGTAGAAGAAGAAGAAGAAGAAGTAGAAGAAGAAGGAATAGAAATAGAAAATATTTGCCTATAAGCAGCAATAAGATAAACAGTCAAAATACTCAGACAAAGTGTATATACTCAGGTAGAGATATAACATGTTTAACACTGTAAGTACTATAAATCACAGTAGACACTGAATAATTCAGTTTTATATTTAAGCAGATACTAAAGAATTCTTAGCGGACACTAAATCATTTGTAGCAGATACTGAATCATTTATGTTGTACACTGAATAACACAAAAAAGGATATTGAATAGTTAGTTTATAGTATCTACAGAACAGTTTATAGCTGATGTGAATAATTCATAGTGTAATTGATTTGAATAATTTCAAATCATGGCTGAGTAATGCATAGTTATTGAATATTTCATAACAGGTATTGGATAATTTTTAAAAGATACAAAATAACTACTAGTGGATATTGAAAACTTATAATTTAATCGGAATAATTTAAAGTACCTCCAGAAAAATCATACATACTAAATAATTCATAGTAGATAGTGAACAGTTTGAAATGGGAAAGGAGTTATAAAAAAACTCATACTGTGAATACAGAATAACTCATTGTAGACACTATAATAAAACTCCAATAAATATAATATAATATATATATAATAAAACTCTATGAATAAAATAAAATTAGTCAACACTTAAATATATGACATTCAACATAATTTTAAAAAATAATAAGTGAATAATATCACTGCAGTTTAGGGGTCAAACATTCAGTATACTCCTAATAAAGTTTAAATAAACAGAAAACACATATTTAAGTCTCACAAACAAATCCCTTAGCCTCTCTGTACATCAACATATTCAGTACACATGCACACACATACTCCAATATCAGTAAAAGTGTTAATAATAAAAAGGGTTATTTGAGTGAGGAGCTGAAAAACAGACCACCATCAGGTCTCAGGCTATTTAACACTTTCAATTTAACACCTTAGCTACAGTAATAAAACTGAAGCCACACCAACAAACAAATAAACAAGCAAATAAACAAACAAATAAACAAGTGTTTAAATATAGATGCATCTCTCAGTGTCCGGCTGAGTTACCGGGACTGACCGGCCGCCGTATTAGGACTTATAGTTTCCTCCTCAATCTCCACTGGGACCCTGCACCTGTTATACCTCCTCAGATATACACACACACACCCCCTTAACACACACACACACACACACATACACACACACACTCATTTATAACACAGGGTTCGACTCTAAACTGGACTTACCTTCAGTCCCGTCCACTTTCAGTGCTGTCCAATACCCCTACAGTCCTCCTCATTCAGCCCTACTGACACCCAGCTGCTGGTAAATCCACACCGAGAAAGTGAGAGAGAGAGAGAGAGAGAGAGAGAGAGAGAGAGAGAGAGAGAGAGAGAGAGAGAGAGAGAGAGATGATCCATCCAACTGCCTCTGCAGGACCACAGAGTGAGTGAGAGTGAGAGAGAGAGAGAGAGAGACAAGGAGAGAGAGAGAAAGAGAGAGAGAGAGACAAGGAGAGAGGGAGGGACAACCAAAATGAGAGAGAGTAGAGAGAGAGAGAGAGAGAGTAGAGAGAGAGAGTAGAGAGAGAGATGACGAAGCAACAGAAGGAGAGCGGGTTTCCTATTACACTCTTACACTTAAACACTTGAGCCTCTCCTCTACTTCACGTCTCTCCCTCTCGCTCCCTCTTTTTCTCTCACACACTCTCTCGCTCTTGCTCTCTCTCTCACACACATATTCTCTTTCTCTTTCTGCTCATCCAGTATCTGTCTCCTTGCTGGGGCTAATCCATCCAGTCTAATGCAATCATGGACAGACATGCACCAATACACATTATACAGTGTGTTTACTCACTCCCGTTGCAAGTGGCGTGTATCAGAAATAATGAGAAGTTGTCTTTCCTGGAGTGATAAAAAATGAAAGCAAAAAAAGTAGAAGTGGAGCAGATAGTAACAATATAAAATATAACAAACTAAACACTGCTGATCTCTATTGGTCTCTGTAAGGAAGAGACACTTATACACAGCTCTGGAAAAAATTAAGAGACTGAATCAGTTTCTCTGATTTTGCTTTTTATTGGTATATGTTTGAGTAAAATGAATATTGTTGTTTTATTCTATAAACTAGGGACAACATTTCTCCCAAATTCCGAATACAAATATCATCATTTAGAGAATTTATTTGCAGAAAATGAGAAATGGCTAAAATAACAAAAAAAACATGCAGAGCTTTCAGACCTCAAATAATGCAAAGAAAAAACAAGTTCATATTCATAATGCTTAAAGAGTTTAGAAATCAATATTTGATGGAATAACCCTCGTTTTTAATCACAGTTTAATGCATCTTGGCATGTTCTCCTCCACCAGTCTTACACACTGCTTTTGGATAACTTAATGCCACTTCTGTGCTCCTTGTGATCGTCCACCTTTCTCAAAATCTATATCTATATCCCTATTTCTTAAATTTTCTTCTCAATTTTCTTATTTGTACTGTTAAATTGTCTACTATTTGTATTTAATTTGATATGGACAGTGTAATCACTACTATTACAATTATACAGCACTGTAAAATATATTAAACATATCCACTGCTAACAATTGCACTGGCTACCAAAGTTTGTACATAATGAATTAGAAGCATATCCAACAATCAATGATTTCTTACCACACTACCCAAAAGTAGCCCTAGATAGACTTTTTACAGAACAATAGATGAAGCAATTTTATGACCCCTTGTAGGAAGACATAGTATCTAATCAGACCACATCTGTAATCTTTTATACTGTATATCTGCATATCTGAGACATGACTACATACATAACTGATACTGATGACTATCCTGTCCCCTCCCCATCCAGTAGAACTATCACTTTAAAGTAAAACTGATTCCCTGTGTTGCTTTAAGCTCTGAGAGTATAGATAAATCTTGTTTTTGTAGTGTAGATAGCTGCTTTAATGCATTTTATTTATGTATCAGGATTCTGCAGTTCAATATTTTGCAGTGTAAGTTAGTTTAAGTTTTATTTTAAATTGCATTTCAACCCTGTAAAACTCCAGACCTTCAGTCTTCAGTCTCGCTGTAACATATTTTAAATAAACAGAGGAACACTGCGCCCTCAGTGAAGCTGAAATATTACCGCTGCTGGACTCTAAACTGATGGTCGGGTTTGGACGGCTGTCCCGAGACTTTAGCACAGACTGCAGGCCTCAGCAGAGGAATTAGAGCGCCGGCTGTGCCAGGGCATTAATTACAGGCAGCGGAGAACGCCAGGGTTACGTTTATTTTCACTGGCACACGGAAACGACAGATACGACAGCTCAGTGATAAAAAAAAACACAGACCTCAGAACCGCAGAGTGATCCGACAACTATACGCTGAATTATTTATGAGCCAGAACATTATAACCCCTCAGAGATGGAGCAAATAATGTTAATTATTTTTATTAAAAAAAATCATGTGACAGATCAGGATATACAACCAGCCATAACATTTCAACTACTACCAGGTAAAGTGAATAACATTCATAATAATCTGATTTAATTTTTTCTTGTAATGCAGGGGGATTTACATATTAGAAGTTGAAGTTGAGGCAAAATAAATCAGGAAAAATCAATAAACATAAGAATCTGAGACACTGAGACAAGAACCAATCTGTGATGCTCTAGAATATGACTGGGTCAGAACATCTCCAGAACATCAGGCAGGTCTTGTGGGATGTTGATGGAATAGAGTAACTTGTACCACAGTGATGCAATAAGAAGAGCTTTAAAAATGGAAAGGAAGGGTTAATTATCTGAAGCATACAGTATAATATCTTATCACCTGTCAAACATAGTAGACGTAAAATTACAGCATTGGCATATAGACAGCTCTGGAAAAAATTAAGACACCACTTCAGTTTCTGAATCGATTTCTATCAATTGTGCTATTTATAGGTATATGTTTGAGTAAAACGAACATTGTTGTTTTATTCTATAAACTACAGAAAACATTTCTCCCAAATTCCAAATTAAAATATTGTCATTTAGAGCATTTATTTGCAGAAAATCAGAAATGGTTGAAAAAAAAAAAAAAAAAAAAAAGATGCAGAGTTTTAGACCTCTAATAATGCAAAGAAAACAAGCTCATATTCATAAAGATTTAGGAGTTTAGAAATCAATATTTGGTAAAATGAACTTGTTTTTTAATCACAGTTTTCATGCATCTTGGCATGTTCTCCTCCACCAGTCTTACACACTGCTTTTGGGTAACTTTATGTCACTCTTGCTGCAGAAATTCAAGCAGTTCAGCTTGGTTTGATGGCTTGACCTCATTCATCTTTCTCTTGATTATATTCCAGAGGTTTTCAATTTGGTAAAAATCCAAAAAAACTCATAATTTTAAGTGGTCTCTTTTTTTTATATTTAGCTGTATCTACTGTACTAAAAGTTCTCAGGAAGGACTGCAGGTGAACCGGTGACACAACCACTCACTGATAGGGCCTTGCTCATGGAAGCCCTGCCCACTTCACAACAGGACTTCAAGGATCTGCTGTAATGCTAGTCTTGGTTTTGTGTAGTCTTGTGTGGAGTCCATGCCTCGACTGGTCAGAACTGTTCTGTGGCCCATGTGGGGCCTACACACTTTTAGGCAGATGGTTGTATGTCAGATGGTAAATGAATAGTCCAATCTTGCAGTCGACACGTTGGATGTGGTAATTATAATATAACAAAGTTTTAGCCCACTCCGTCCTCTGTCCATATAGTGATCCTTAATCTGATTTCAGCAGTTATTAGATTAGTCTAATTATAATGTAAACACCATACCATTAAATCAGATTTAAGTGGTTTTTGAATTTCACCAAATATGATAAAGAGACCATTGTGTTCCCCCATAATCGGGTTTACACTGCATGTATTTCCTTAATCTGATTTTATTCATTTATCCACATCTGAACATGTGTTCAAACAGAGCTTTGGTGGATCGTTCCCATGCTAGGCTGGAACCTCCATGATTTTAGAGTCAAAAGTCACAGGACATGATACTAGTTCCTGTCTCGTGACTTTTGGCATATCAGTATGTATGGCCAAAAGTATTGGGACACCTGCTCATTCATTGTTTCTTTTGAAATAAAGGTTATTAAAAGGGCTTTATTTTGCTTTTGTTGGAGTAACTGTCTCTCCTGTCCAGAGACGACTCTACTAGATTTGAAGCCTTGCTGTGAGGATTTGATTGTGTACAGCGTTCAGTAAGAGTGTTACTGAGATAAGAAAAGGTAGTGTAGTGGATTTGTCAGCAGGTAGGTCACAATGTTCTTTAGTGTTCCTGACAGTTTACAACCAGCTCTAAAATCACTGTGCCTACTATTACTATACAGCATCACAGTGGGACCTGGGAGTCTGTGTATGTGTGTGTATGTGTGTCTGTGTGTGTGTGAGAGAGAGAGAGAGAGAGAGAGAGAGAGAGAGAGACAGAGACAGAGAACGGTGGCAGGGGGAAATAATTAGCTCCATTCTGACACATGAAGTGATTTACGGTTCCCAGTGAAACTGTCAGAGATGCTGGCCTGTAAAACCACACACACACACGTACACAGTCATGCATACACACACGCACACACACACACATACATACACACTCTTCTAATATAGAACACACAGTGACAGCACACACACCAAAGCCTGTAAATTACGCTAATGCCCAGGATGTGGCAGGCGGCCCATCACCTCAGTGTCCCTCTTTCTTTTTCTCTCTCTTGCTCACACACACACACACACACACACACACAATTATTTATAATGAAGGCATGCAAATGAGTGAACATGCTGCAGACAGCAGCTCTGGCTGGTGTGAAAACTCAATCTGCTGCAGGCAGGATAATTAGCCCGTCTGACAGCCACTGAAACCCGGCACTGCTGCAGTCACACACACTGTCTGGCCAAAAAAAATCTAATTTACATAACTCCTCCCCCTTTTACCCAAAATGCATAGACCTGTCAGTGCAGTGAGATACCAAAGTTATCTGATTATTTAAGTACTTATAAAAAACACAGAGTAAAATATGGAAATCCACTTGCGTAAGTGTTAAAATTTTTAGTTTTGGAAATGTTACCTTTAACATTTCCATAATGTTAATATTTGTCTAGATTGGAACTTTACATTAGAATTTTCTTTCTTTCATCTCACATTCCTGGAACATTATTTCTGCAACATTACAGGTTAATCTTCCTTGAACCTTTTCAAAATGTTGCTAAACATTCTTATGAAGTTTTCTGTTACCTGGGTCAGTAATCAGATTTCTCAGTGCATGTATACTCTTAACCACAGTATTCTGGGATGTCTCAGTGAATGTATACTTATAACTGGAGTATTCTGGCATGTTTCAGTGCGTGTATATACTCTTAACTGGAGTATTCTGGGATGTTTCAGTGCGTGTATATACTCTTAACTGGAGTATTCTGAAACTTCTTAGTGCATGTATACTTTTAATTAGAGTATTCTGGGATGTCTCAGTGAATGTATACTCTTAACTGGAATATTCTGGGTTGTCCCAGAGTGTATATACTCTTAACTGGAGTATGCTGGGATGTCTCAGTGAATGTATACTTATAACTGTAGTATTCTGGGATGGCTCAGTGCATGTATATACTCTTAACTTGAGTATTCTGGGATGTCTCAGTGTGTGTATACTCTTAACTGGAGTATTTTGGGATGTCTCAGTGCATGTATACTACTAACCGGAGTATTCTGAAACTTCTCAGTGCATGTATACTTTTAATCGGAGTATTCCGGGATGTCTCAGTGAATGTATACTCTTAACTGGAATATTCTGGGACATCCCAGAGTGTATATACTCTTAACTGGAGTATGCTGGGATGTCTCAGTGCGTGTATATATTCTTAACTTGAGGATTCTGGGATGTCTCAGTGAATGTATACTTATAACTGGAGTATTCTGGGATGTCTCAGTGCATGTATATACTCTTAACTTGAGTATCCTGGGATGTCTCAGTGTGTGTATACTCTTAACTGGAGTATTCTGGGATGTCTCAGTGCTCAGTGTATTTAACCTTAGCCCATATCTTGCATTAGTCGTGGTGCCAATAGCTTTATATTTATATATTCGTTCCACAGTCCTATCATGTTGGCAGTACTTCATGCATTCAAGGAGCAGAGAAGCGGTGTGAGTGCTTTTGCACATCTGTTTGAGCAGCAGTGGGTGGAACTTAAATCAGCTGAATGCTGAGTTCACTAGAAGGGGTGTCAACAAATATTTGGACATGTTGCGTACTTGAATATCAAAGCTAGTCAGAATGTTTTGTGTACAAAGAGCTTCATTCATTTCTAAATGATAAAATGTGTGTTCTTGTGTCACATGTTGTTTCCAAGAGCAAAAACCTGCTTAAAATATTACAGTTTTCCTTTTGGGGAAACCCTACACTCATCTGATTCCTCTCGTGTGTGTGTGTGTGTGTGTGTGTGTGCAGATGGTTTGTGTTGGTCACACTGGTGTTAAATGTTTGTTTCAACATGCATGCCACTCATTCATGCAAGCAAATCACATCAATATGTTTACAGTGTGTTTCAAACTGTGTTTCATACTGTGTCCCATGACTTTTGACATGTCTAATGGATGAAAACGAACACTGCATTGATCTGTGAGATATGTGGGCGGGGTCTACTGCATTGGATGTGAATGTAATTTCTGCCAGAGTCGCTTTCAGTCACTTTACATGGACAATTCTAGCCAGACACTGCCGGTCACCATCATTTGCCCTGTCCACTGTGGGTGGACACTGGTCAGCCAGTGTCCAACCTCTAACCTCACTTACAAGTTAACACCTCACAGCTTATACTGGTGTGGGTATTACCAATCCATGCAGTGAGGTAACACTTCAGTGTAAGTCAGTGTACACTATGTGCCCAAGTGTTTGTTGACATTTTATTACTTTTAGTTGCACCAATTGCTGACACAGATGTGCAAATGCACACGAACAGCTTGGCTAATCACTGTAAAGAAGTATTGGCAGTAGAATCAGACACTCTGGATCAGAGAAATATGAACCTTTTGGCACTATGAGTAACGCAGGACAAATTGATAGCAGCTTTCTAATGCCCACAATTATATGAAAAAGGACACTGGCATAGAGAGCATTCTGACTGGTCTCTCTTTGTGTTGTCAGTAGACCGCTTAGTGTGCTCTGTGGGCGGGATTTACATCCTAAATGGTCTTTATATGATTATATGAGGCCTATCAGATTCTTCTGTAGGTGGCATTGCACTCAACCCCTGTCTTTCATAGTGCATCAGTTGAGTGTAGGTCTGCAGCTCCATGGAAGAGGGTTAAACACAGGGAACATGCTCATGACTGTAAGACATGTTGAGGTAAGTTTACCAGGGTCATCCTTTAACTGTTATAGCTTACCATATACAGCATTGAAACAAAATAAGAGACCACTTAAAAATGATGGATGATCACAATCCATCAAACCAATTTTTTGCACCAGGAGTGCCATTAAGCTATCCAAAAGCAATGTGTAAGACTCATGAAGGGGAAGCATGAAAACTGTGGGATGCATTAAAAACAGGGTAAATAAATGCTTTAAATGACAATATTTTTATTTGGAATTTGGAGGAAATGTTGTCTGTAGGTTATAGAATAAAACAATAATGTTTTTTTTTTTACTTTCTTCTATAAATAGAAGAATCAGAGAAATTGAAATTCAGCAGTAAAACAGGAAAATTGGTCTGAGACCTGAACCACAGCACAAGCATGACTGAAAGGAACTATCAGCTGCGCACTGGCCTTATAGAGATTAGCACTGTTATGTAGTGACTCATGCAGTCAGCAGTTCAGTGTGTGTGAGGCGCCATTGTGTGGGTACATCTCTTACTCTCACGAATCGAAAACCAGCCCCACCCCCAAACATTACAAACACACACAGTCTACATACACTCAAACTACATTCAAAATACTTTAAATACTCTAAATACACTGACTATTCACTAACTCACTGCTCACCTGATTATTGAACACCTACCTTGTGCTTCCACTCAGTGTCCACTTCATCAGAAACACCTCTATTTTACTTCCTCTTACTTGCCCCTTTATTAGAAACACACTGTGATGAAGTAGGCTATACCCCTCTTCATCACCATAAAGACTATATTACTTACCTGTGTACACTCATGCTCAGCCTGTTGAGACAAAAGGGTACTACACGTAACTCAAAACCTTTTACTTACCTGGGTGAGTCCATCCTTGCAGAAGAGAGGGGGAGTGTGTACCTGTAAAAGAAAGGGAAGAAATGTGAATGTGTATTTTATATGTACATTGAAACTCGTACAGATTTCAGCACTTACAAACTGATTAGAGTTTGCTACTATTATTATTATTATTATTATTAATATTGTTATTCTTATTATATCATAGTACCATGTACTTGGTGTATCATTACCCGGTTCTACCCGTGTGAGAAATGGTATGTTCATGGGAGGGGTTAATGGTATAAAAGGTGTACTGGATCTATGAGTAAGGGGGGGCAGATAGTTCGGGATATCAGCCATGAAAAGAAGCTCTATACGACTGTATAGGAGATAGACCTTATTCTCTGCGTGAAGAGATTATTTTGTGTTTGTTTACTTTTCGTTTTCTTTTCTCGTCAAGTACGTACGCCTGTAAATTTGTAAATATTAGTGTTGGTGTGTAAATAAACGGTGTCGGATAAACTGTACCTCCTTGTTGCCATGGTTACTGGCCCTGCTTCTGAGCGCTCGCCCTACACTACCCATAAAGTTTCGTTCTGTCCTTGCTGGATATGAATGCGCTTTATCACACATGGTGGCAGCGGTTGCCGTAACTAAAGTTTGGCAGAGGTAATACAGTAACTACCGAGGGCTTCGGACGCCAGAGAAGGAGACGCCGCAGCCATTTTGCAGCGTGCTACTGAGCGGCCCCAGCCAGGAGAGGGCGATGGCACCAAAAAAGCCCACCGTCACCCAATCATCAACACATACACGCAGTGATGACCAGGAATGCGAATCCTCCGAAGCGCAAACAGCAGAGAGTGCATCGGAGATCGCTTGTCTTCAGAGGACGTTTCAAAACTTCATGGATATGCAGCTGCAGAAAGACGAGGAGCTGCGCAGAGAAGCGGCGAAACAAGACCAGAGGTGGCGCTCGATGCAACTTCAGTTCGGACTCCTGCAGCAGGAGGTTAGGCGCGGCAGAGAGGAAGAAGACACCGGAGCACCACAGGACACTACACCAGCACCAGCGCGCACTCGGATCTACAGACCGGTGATGCCTGCAGAAAGCACTCACGAGGCGGCAGGAGCTCAGACTCAACCAGCGCCTACAGCGTGGCCAAGGCTCCCAACACTGAAAGACTCGGACGATATCGAGCATTATTTTATAATGTTTGAGCGACTAGCACAGGCGGCTAGGTGGCCAAAAACGGACTGGGCTTTCCATTTAGTTCCGTTGCTGGAAGGGAAAGCCAGGGCAGCTTATGTCGCTATGTGCGCTGAGGACATTAACGACTTTGATGCGGTGAAAGAGGCTGTGCTCAGGAAATTCCAGATAAATCCGGAGACGTACAGGCAGCGCTTTCGGAGGAAGCAAAGGAGCAGTATTTCCCTACAGGTGGCGCCAAGTCAGTTCTTCCAGAAGTGTCACACCTGGGGGTACTGCAGAAAGAGGAGTTACTGCAAGTAATTCCACAAGGTGTGTTCTCAGAGGAACCTGGACGGACAGAGGTCACGCAACACAACATTCGACTCATCAAAGACGGGCCAATTCGTCAGACATCCTGCAGAGTCCCAGCTCGACTCGTCCCAGCTCTAAAGAAAGAGGTGGAGGACATGCTGAAGATGGGCATCATAGAGCCTTCGAGCAGTGAATGGTGCAGTCCTGTTGTGTTGGTCCCGAAAAAGGATGGAGGACTGCGCTTTTGTGTAGACTTTTCCAAACTAAATGCAATTTCAGCCTTTGACCCGTACCCTATGCCACGAGCAGACGAGCTCATTGAGAGGTTGGGCAAGGCTAAAATTTTGTCCACGTTGGATTTATGTAAGGGATACTGGCAAGTCCCACTTAGCCAGGCATCTAGGAGACTTACTGCTTTTAAAGCTCCTTCTGGATTGTATCATTTTCGGACAATGCCTTTCGGACTTCACGGAGCAGCTGCTACGTTCCAGCGTCTCATGGATACAGTTCTGAAGGGTACAGAGGAATTTGCGGCAGCATATATTGATGATGTCGTGGTCTTCAGTGCTTCGTGGGAGGAGCACCGACGTCATCTGGGCATTGTTCTCAGAAAGATCGCAGAGGCAGGACTGACTGCTAACCCAGCTAAGTGTCATCTAGCTCGCAGTGAGGTGTCGTACCTTGGATTCATCCTAGGTGGTGGGCAGGTCAGACCTCAGGTGGACAAAGTGGAAGCAGTGCGAGCCACACCACAACCTACGACAAAAAGGCGGGTGCGGTCGTTTTTGGGTCTAGTTGGATGGTACCGTAGGTTCATCCCGGACTTTGCGACCAAAGCGACGGCTCTAACGGACCTTACAAAGAAGGATATGCCACAAAGGGTCAGATGGACGCCGGAGTGTGACGTTGCATTCAATGTACTCAAAGACAGCCTGTGCAAGGAACCAGTTTTAGCCAGTCCAGACTTTTCAAAGCCCTTCTGTGTGCAGACCGACGCGTCAGGCACAGGTCTGGGCGCAGTCTTGTTGCAGGGAGAGGGTGAGGATCGGCACCCCATCCTGTACATAAGCAGGAAGCTTTTCCCCAGAGAGGTAAGGTACTCCACTATAGAAAAGGAGGCTCTCGCCATTAAGTGGGCACTTGACTCTCTGAAATACTATTTGTTGGAGACTGAGTTTCTTTTGGAGACTGATCACAAAGCGTTACAGTGGATGAAGAGGATGAAAGACTCTAATGCCAGAATTACTCGCTGGTATCTGGCACTACAGCCCTTTAAGTTTGACATTCGCTATAGAAAGGGCTCGGAAAATGTCACTGCAGACTTCCTTTCTCGACACTGGGAGAGTGCCGAGCTTGAAGGGGGGGTGTGTGATGAAGTAGGCTATACCCCTCTTCATCACCATAAAGACTATATTACTTACCTGTGTACACTCATGCTCAGCCTGTTGAGACAAAAGGGTACTACACGTAACTCAAAACCTTTTACTTACCTGGGTGAGTCCATCCTTGCAGAAGAGAGGGGGAGTGTGTACCTGTAAAAGAAAGGGAAGAAATGTGAATGTGTATTTTATATGTACATTGAAACTCGTACAGATTTCAGCACTTACAAACTGATTAGAGTTTGCTACTATTATTATTATTATTATTATTAATATTGTTATTCTTATTATATCATAGTACCATGTACTTGGTGTATCATTACCCGGTTCTACCCGTGTGAGAAATGGTATGTTCATGGGAGGGGTTAATGGTATAAAAGGTGTACTGGATCTATGAGTAAGGGGGGGCAGATAGTTCGGGATATCAGCCATGAAAAGAAGCTCTATACGACTGTATAGGAGATAGACCTTATTCTCTGCGTGAAGAGATTATTTTGTGTTTGTTTACTTTTCGTTTTCTTTTCTCGTCAAGTACGTACGCCTGTAAATTTGTAAATATTAGTGTTGGTGTGTAAATAAACGGTGTCGGATAAACTGTACCTCCTTGTTGCCATGGTTACTGGCCCTGCTTCTGAGCGCTCGCCCTACACTACCCATAAAGTTTCGTTCTGTCCTTGCTGGATATGAATGCGCTTTATCACACACACTACAATGTGCTTCTACTCAATGGCCACTTTATTAGAAACACCTGTGCAACTTGTGCTTTCACTCACTAGTGGTCACTATTTTAGAAACACCTACCATATTTTTTTTTGCACTAAGGTGCACCGGATTACAAGGCACATTTTATGTGACACTAGTAAGTAGTAGTAGGAACAGGGGTGCCGCCACATTTTTCTTCTAAATTCAGCAGGTCTCGTAAAGCTAAGCTAAGTAAACAGAGTAAACTAAGTAAAAAAGTACGTAAAAAAACATTTCAGTCGAGTCAGACAAGTCAATTGAGTGGTGAATGCTAATCTACACAGATTTCTCTCCTGAAAACAATTTATTTAGGTGAGTAAAGCACTTTAGTGTACTTACAGTAAGCTTAGATTTCCAATAAAGCTGAAACATTAGCATTAGCGGCTAACCACTAGCATTTAGTCGCTAATGCGACCTGACAGCAACACACTGAGGAAACCAAGTGTTTTGGTAAGCCAGCAGTTCCCATGGATCTTGTTTTAACACTGTAAACGTGCAGGCTACAGTCTGAAATACTCACCTCTGAACAGCAAAAGAACTAGAGCTCAGCGCAGTTAGCGGCTAAAGCTAATACTGCTCCAGCAGTGCTAGCCGTGGTTAGCAGCAGGGTACAGGCTGATAATACTCACCACTGAACGGCCAAAGAGCTAGCGCATAGTGTGGTTAGTGGCTAATGCTAATACTGCTTCAGCAGTGCTAGCTGGGGTAAGCAGCAGGCTACAGGCCTAATATACTCACCTGTGAATGGCCAAAGAGCTAGCATTTAGCGCAGTAAGCAGCTAATGCTTATACAGCTGGAGAACTAAACTGAAACTTGTCACGTCTCTAGGCTCTCCTCTCACACACCCGAACTCTATTTCCCAAAATCCCACTGGCGATGACGTCACCGTCAGTCGCTCACTCTCACCCAATCGCGTTACGCTCCCCCGTTCAGAGTCACCTGTATTCTAAGAAGTTCCGGTTCATAGTAATTCTAGGTTTTGTATATATAGGCTTCAGTCAGCGTCTGTCCTTTGCGAGGTATTGCCGACTCATGTTGGGTACTGAGCGTTATTCCAAACCCTTTTCTGTCTGCCCTTTTGTTATGACCCTTTTTTCTGTATTACGGATTTTGCCTTTTGTCTCTGCCCTTATCGGATTTGTTGTATTATCGGACTGTCTCTCTGGCTTTGGATCTTGGACTGTTTCCTGTACTACGATTCCTGCTTCCAGTGTGAGTGTTGTTCAACCTGTTCTCTGGCTGTGTTATTCTGTTTACTACTCTGTAAATAAACCCGTCTTTACCTTTTACTCGGCATGCGTCAATCCTATCTGTCTGGCGTTACAAAACTCGGTACTCCAGTGAAGTGGCTTTACTGCTCCACACCAGATTAAAAGGATTGCATTGATGATTTGGGGAAAATTAAGGGATTTTAAGTGTGCCTTATAATATGAAAAATACAGAACGATACCCAGTGCTCACTCACTGGCCACTTTATAAAAAAAATGTCCTTCCAATTGTGCTTTCACTTACTGGACACTTTATTAGAAACACCTACCACCACCTTCATCTCACTAGTGGTCATTTTATTAAAAACACATACCATACTTTGTGCTTCCACTCACTGGCCACTTTACTGGAAACACCTACTTCCAATTGTTCTTCCACTCAGTGGCCACTTTTATTAGAAACACTGACATTGTTAATGTGCTTTAGCAGACGTTTGTCGGGCGTTTGTAACAGCCTGCTGAAATTGTGTCTAATTATACCAAGTCCCTGGGCTCTGCTATGAGTGTGTGTGTGTACGTGCATGTGTGTGTGAAGGTTACTGCGGAGCAGGTCTAAAATTGGCATAATTGGTGACTAACGCCTGTGGTTGATGCCAGGCTATAAGCTGTGATAGAGAGTTTTCTCTAAATACACCCACTTCTGAGAACCATTCAGACTGGGTAGAAGAAAAAATAGACCTCCTTCCTCAAATTCAGGCAACAGGGTGGAGACATTCCTCAGAAACCCTTGCTGTGTGTGGGTGAGCATTATCCTACCAAAAAATACCAGTTGGTATTCTTGTCATTCTTGTTATGTGGCTGCAGGATGTCCTGCACATATCACTGAGCTGTAAGAGTCCCTTGTAATACTACTAGGGGTGACCGACTGTCGTATGTGATGCTCCCCAGATCATCACACCAGCAGTTGGGGCAGTGTGTCACTCCACAGCAAAGGCAGGATTGTAGTGCTCATCACAAGTCTCCTGACTGTTGATTATGGATCTCAAATAGAACCTGGATTCATCACTAAAGATGATACATTTCCAGTCCATAGGAGGCCAGTTTTCTCATTTATGACACCACTGCAAACAAAGACAACAATAGTTGGCTGATAGACTGAAGAGGCATTTCTAGCAGTCAACAATCTCTCACCAAGAGGTGCACTACCCAAACTAGCCTCTGAGAGCCTCTTTAGGTAAGACCCAGTGTCTAATCAGAACACACATGTAATCACTGCATGACAAGTGTGTTATTTGTTATTTGTTGTTAGAGTTAATATAGAGTTAATACAGCAGGGATGAGACAGAGACAGATGCCTTCTCTTCCCAAACATCCTGCAGTGGAAAACAGCAGGACATAAGAGTCCCTTCTTTCTGTCCTGACCCCACACACACTCTCTCACACACACACACACACACACACACACTCCTTTAAAGGAGCTCCTTTCAGAGCAGAAGCACATCTGCATAATATTAACCAGCGGATATACAATAACTCCCGAAATCCCATTATTCAATTCAGAGACACAGAGAGAGAGAGAGAAAGAGAGAGGGGTGGGAGAAAGAAACCGATGTATGTTAACTGTCTCAGCGAATATAGGGGGAAAAAGAGCAAGACCTAGAATTAAAAGAGAGGGAAAGTTAAAAACAATTTGGTGTGTGTGTGTGTGTGTGTCTGTGTGTGTCTGTGTGTAATGTATACTCTCTGATGGATCTAATGGTTCAGATGTTTTTGCAGATTGCCACGCATCATTACACTCTGATTCATACCGGAGTGTGTATTCAGTTCTGTAGATTCTGAAAAGCCGTTTAATTTCATTTCACCCCTCATTAAACCCCACCACCATACAGCCCGTCTCATTATCTACCACCAGTGTTGGGAAGGTTACTTTTAAAATGTAATCCCTTACAGATTACTGATTACATCACTCAAAATGTAATTTGTAACGTAATCAGTTACATTACTTCAAGTGAGTAACGTAATCTGATTACTTTGGATTACTACAATATTGTCGTTTTTTTAAGCCTGAATGAATGTAGCAACCACATATTGCATATTATCCTTTTATTTTTCTTTCCAGTTAACAAATAGATAAACAAATAAAAAAGCCTTTTCAATCACTCTATAAAAATACTTATGAAACCATTTCATCAAACAATTTTATGAAACACTTCTATAAATTGATAATAAAACAATTTAAAACCAAACAATGTAACAACTGTAAGCTATCTACTTGCAGGTTTGCCACCAGTGTTAATTTTGACAACAAATTTTGATTTAGTCTTAGTTATAGTCTTGTGACGAAAATATCATTTAGTTTTAGTCACAATTTAGTAATTTAGTCAACCTAGTTTTAGTCGACTTAATGTCATAAGAATATAGTCTACTAAAATGACAGTAAATTTAGTCGACTAAAATGTAAAGGGTGTAAATGTAAATGCTTTTTCATCAGTTCCCTTGAATTATTAACTGTACACTTATATGAAATGAAACGTTTAATAACCACTTGAGTAATATTGTTAATGTTTGAATGTGAAATATATTTATATATGATTTAATGTATATTATTATTATTATAGGTGTGTGACTATATATATTTTACATTTAAAATTTTGCTCTAGAAATCAGGTCATAAAACAACTGAATAGTTAAATTATAGTTTAAACAGAGCTGTAGATGCAAAAACAGCTTTTAAATGATCTAGTTTTATCTCCAGCAGTAACCCAGCACACCTACTGGAGCTACAGTCTATAAATGAGATCAGAAACTCACATTCACACACTGTCCTGTAGAGATGCTCTCAGGATGTACTGAGAGACTTCATGAGTTAAAGTGAGAAACTTATGAGAAAGTGCTGTAAGGAACTTTACACAGACTTTTGGGTTCATAGATTGACTTATTTTATTGTTTTATTTTGGTTATATTATTGAGTTCCTTTCTGACCTGTTCCTGCTTTAACACTAGCTATATCTTTCCCAGTGTGAGACTAAGCAGATGATCTGATCTTAATGAGTTAGGGTTCTGTATCAGTTCTGTGTTTTAGTGCACTGCCGAGTTAAACACATCAGCTCATGAAATAACATCAGCATTAAAACGCGGATCTCTGCATGGAGATCTGTGTGACTCTGGTCTGCAGAAGCTGAAAGATTAGTGGTGTTTTTACCGGAGATGGAGTCGCTCCACGCGGTTTACACGTTATCTTGTTTTTCGCGACGTCAAAGGAGAAATATATCGCCTCTCCTCTCTCTCTCTCCCTGCTGAACACTGTCGAGTTAACTTCCAGTCGAGCTCCGTAACGACAGGTTAATTCCCGGGTTTGTAACTGAGCGCGCGGCGCTACTGCAGGAGAGGCGGGTACTGATTGGATGAGTACCCCGCTTGTCCCGCCTCTCCACCTTCGCTAAAGTAGCAGTGATTGGATCTCTTCCTAACTGGTCCCTACCTTTCACAGAACTAAATCAGTTCTGATTGGATTTCGTCCCTGCCAAACATTTTCGTCTTGTTTTTATTCGTTGACCAAAATGTCAGTTAATTTCGTCTCGTTGTGTGTGCGGAGCCGCTGTCTGCCCCTCCTCCCTGTGTGTGTGTGTGTGTGTGTGTGTGTGTGTGCAGCGAGATGGGATGAGGGGCAGACAGTTCCCTTTCATATCAGAGCGATTTCACCGCAAAATGTTATTTGCGTTTTGTCAGTGTTGGAAGAGCAAAAATAGGAAAGTACCGCAATGTAATCCTTTAATTTTAGCAGAGTAACTGTAATCTGATTACCATTTATTGAAGCAGTAACTGTAACGGATTACAGTTACTTATAATTTGTAATCTGATTACGTAACGCCGTTACATGTAATACGTTACTTCCCAACACTGCTAGTAAGTAACACCCCCGCTTTCAGCTAGCAACACCAGTGAAGCCATCTGACATACAATCACACATATAATGTACTAGAGTAAAAGTACAAGTGCGTAATCAAAAAAGTAGCAAAAAAGTAGAACTTGAATTGTTTTTTATGCACCACATTATTGCCCATTGAGAACACACATGAACAAGCCAGAAGACTTTTGGAAGAAAGTCCCAGAGTTAAAGCTGTTCTGTATGGAGGAATCTGGTGTGCAGGACTGATCAACAGTTACTGATAATGTTTAGTTGCAGTTATTGCTGCAGAATTGGAGTCACAACACATATTTTTTACCACTCATAAATATGTTATATTGGATCATTTTCCTTAATAACTAAATGAGCAAGTATAATATTTTGTATTGTTTGTTTAACTGGGTTCTCTTCATCTACTTTTAGGATGTGTGAAAATCTGATGATGTTTTAGATCATATTTTTGTAGAATTATAGACAATTCTTACATCAGTATGTTTCATTCTGAGGTAAAATAACAGGGAGGTAAACAATCTTATTAAACAGTGCTTGAGAATTTTACTCCCTTACACTGACACATATTTACTGTTTTACTGTCTTGCAATAACTTAAATACTCAATTTATGCACATGATGATTGCAGGAAAACTATGGTGATTATTGAATATCTGCCACCATATTGTTTTAATATTATTAAAAACACATTTTTGGACTGAATAAAATTTTTTGACTGAATTTGGACTGAATTGTTTTGTTACTCACAACATTGTCACAAAAGTTCTTGACTTAGTTTTCACTTGAGAGTAGTAGTTTAACAGGGAGTGAATTTTGCCCTGTTCTGACACAGTTCTTGTGAACTGTGCACCACAATGCAATGAATCCTTGACCCGGTCTCTCCTGAGGAGAACAAGCAGCAGCCGACATCCTGCCTCTCCCAGCCCAGGAAATTATTACAAAGTATTTCACTCTGAGGTAAAAAAAAACAGATCAAATAATACATTGGCTTATTAAACAGCATCTGAGCATTTTACAACCAACCAACAGTCATGTGTACTATTTTTTACATAAAACAATAACTTAAATGCTAAATTAATGCACCAGATGACACTTTTAAATGAAAATGCAATGTGGTTTAATATATTTATTTATTTTCTATGCTGTACTGGTGTTCTGTCATTATTAGGGGTGTTATGAGATCTCGTGGCACGAGATCTGGCGAGATTAAACGTGACGATATTTCTCGTCAAGCTTAAACCTGTCTCGCGGGAAGAAAAAACAGTTTAGTGTGGACTTTTTAAGAGGGATCTGGCAACACAGTAGCTATACAGCAAGTGTGTTTGCTAAGCAGAGAGCAGCTCTCAGCAGAAGAGGAAAATTCAGGTATTTGCATAGAACAGATGTCACTAATGGGCGGACCGCGGTCTGGGTCCGGACCCAAATGTTGTCCAATGCGGACCCAAACCTACTGAGAAGGATTTAATTGTATATATGTGCTTTGCGGCGCAGTAAATCACAGTGTGGGGTAAGATCACCAAACGCTCTCTTCAGTCAATCAGATCTGTGCAGACGCGGTAAAAAAATAAAAAATAAATTAAACACACCGCTCCTCACGCGGGATCGAACCCATGTTGCCGCTGCTCCGGCTGTTGAATTTTGATGCGCCCGTGAAAAACACCTTTATAAGGAGATAGGGACCCCGAGAACAGGCGGAAAAACGAGAATGGGCGGAAACTAAAGTCATGCCGAGCGCACTGGGCGTGAATCATAACACAAGTTAACAATCGGTTCAGACCTTCTCTAACTGGACTATACTGAATTCTAATTAAATACCCCTGGCATAGAAGATGCTTCTGTTACTTTTAAGTTGTATATCTGGCTGCATTTTGCCTACATTTCCTTCGGGATGAATAAAGTACCTGTCTGTCTGTCTGCCTGTCTGTCTGTCTGTCTGTCTGACTATGGTTATGCATAGTTAAATTACAAGAGATTTAGGGGAAAAACACAAACCATAGTCTTAATATGACTGGTTGTGGTTTGCACTTATTGTTTGCACTATATAAAACCTAGAAAAGTTTAATTTTTGACATTTTCTTTAAAATTTTATTTTTAAATCTCGTCTCATCTCGTTCTCGTGAACGCAGTATCGTGTCTCACCTCGTCTCGTGATATTAGTGTCTCGTCGCACCCCTAGTCATTATGATTGCAGGGAAACTGTAATGTAGTATTTTATAAAATTTCAGTTTCTCTGCAAGTGAATTGTTTTTATATCAATGAAAACAATCATTTTTAATTTTTAAACAGAGTTATAAAAATCTGCTGTGTGTTATCTACACTAATCTTGTAGTTTCAGTTTAAAACTAAATAAAAACTACATTTTAGTTTAGTTTAGTTATTGCTTTAAGTGAAACATGAGGTTAGTAGATTTACAGAGGGGGGATTTGTGCCCTTTCCTGACCTGGGATGTTAAACCTCCTTTAAACCTAGTCCCAGATCTTGTGAACTGTAGACCACAATGCAATGAATCCCTGACCCAGTCGCTCCCCAGGAGAACCACCAGCAGCAGCAGAAGCGGCCTGGCCGGGCTGCACTCCGCTGGGCTGCAGGTGAGCTGGTTTGGTTGGGAGCAGTGGGATGGTGGGGCTGGATGTTAAATGGAGTCTGGGGGATAGTACTGGTGTGGTAGTTTTGCTGGGGTCAGTAGGTCAGTGAGTGATTAGAGGAAGTGCTGGTCCGGGGTTTTGTTGGCCACTCCGCTGGGATGTTTTTGAGTCTTTGAGGCCTGATGGACGTCTTGCGGAACGAATGGCCTGACATCACCCCTCAGCACTGGCTGGAAGCAGCGGTAAGGGATACCTCTCAACCTTTGACCGCGACTGTAGAGCCGAGCATTCGTCACGCGGGAATCAAGCTTCTGGAACATCTGCAGATGGGCAGGTAGACCACAGGGCCTGACTCCACTCTGCTGCTGATGAATGGGGGGTAACGGAGTTGAGGGGGCTGGGTGTTGACCCCGTGAGGAGCCCGTCTGCAGATCTGAATATCCTATTAGGCTGGAAGAGTTTGGGGGAAGTTCATGTTGGGGTTACGTCTGTGAGAAATGGAGATTCTCTGAGTATTCTGAAGAGGTTATGTATGACTTAGAAATAGACAGATGGAAATGCACTTCTCTTTTGGTCAAATTTATCAAGATTTGAAAATCTGCTGGAAACAATCATTAAAAATACAATCGCAAGGCAGAAAAAGCTGGGCTGAAGTGCTTTTTAAATTTATTTGACTTTTATTTGATTGCTGAATGTATGCACCCAAGATATTTTATCACATTTTATCATGTTATTAACTTAATTTAATGTATTAATATACACAAAAACAATGCAACACATTCCAAAAATGTATTTTAAAAAAGTGTTTACCACTTGTAAGGTTGCCATTTCTTCTCAAAACACTTAAAACCCATTTGACATTGAGGATACCAAGTGATGAAGTGTTTCAGGTGTTTTCTTTTTAAAATTCTCCACATTCTCTGCAGACAGACCAGTCTAGCCATGCCTTTGTAATGTATGCAGCATGTGCTTTTGAATTGTCTTGTTAAAAACTGTATGGGCGCCCCTGGAAAAGCAGCATATGTTAATCTAAGATCTCAATATACTTTTCTGCATTATTAGTGCATAACAGATATGTACTGACACATTAGCCATACCAAATCACTCTGGATGATCCTTTTTAACTTTAGCTCAGACCACAGAGCATCCTTTAAGATCTGGAATACTAATTAACTGTTACCACGATACTCTGTGTTTCCACTATGTGATGGTTCATTATCCCAGATTTCTCCAAGACTTCAGAGAAGTGGTGCTGCTTCTGGACATGGTGAACATAATCCCTCTCGATTTCTTAAATTGTTTAATGATATTATGGGCTGTAAAGTGAAGAATTAGCAAATTCCTTTCAGGAAACTCTAAATGTCTAAATTATCATTTTCAAATTTAGCCTAAAAATTATACTGTCAGAAAATTGCACTGAACAAAAAAAAGTAATGGAAAAGCTCTTATTTTCTAGTTTCTTCCACAGACACTGGAATATAGCGGAGTAGTTAGCATAACCTTTATCACCTGTCTCCTAAAACATTGAACTGGACCATATAGCAATCCGGCCTCTCAATCTGCAGACTAGAATGACCTCATTCTTCACCTCATCCGATTTCCCCCGGGGTCACAGGGGTCACCTCCGGGACCGGCTCATGGATTGAGACGGGCGAGTGACCTCTGAACTGCGGTGAGGCTCAATAGGACAATCATGATGGTCCAGATGAAAGTGATCTTTTTAAAGGAGGGATCGCTTAGACTCTTATTGACAGCGTCAATCATTCTGAGCTCTGATGACCATGGACACAGTAGAAGTGAAGGTGAATGGAGGCAGATGTCAATGCAGAGGGTTTTTTCTTCTTTAAAATTCCATTGGAGAGTTTCTCTGAGTTCCTGCAGAAAATCTGTGGAAATACTTTAAACAAGTGAAAAGGACCCAAACACATCTCAGAACTCGAGGCCTTCTCTGAAGAGGAGTAGAAAATATGTTAGTGTGGTGATGTGACTGATCACAACATAGCATTTGTATCTTCAAGGCAGATCCTTAAGAAAGCAGCAGAATGTGGGCGAGCATTGTCCTGTTGGAATAGTGCAATGGACTGGGCTTTTAGAAGAGGTAGGGCCACTGGCTGAAGGAGAAGTCATAGACATCAGGACAGAGAATCTGTGAAAACGACCCAAGAACATCTTAGATATCATATACAAGTGTGAAAAATGTTGTTGGAATGTTGATGATATGTCAAATAGAATCGTATACATTTTCAGTTGGGGATGGATCTGGCACTGCTGCTGACAATGGCATGGTTTCATAGAGCTTTTTTAGAGGCATTCTCTGTAGAAAAGTGGGATAAATTCCAATGACAAGAATGCAAATAGTTGAAAGAACTTAAGATGTAGAGCAATTGATTTGTGTTCTCTGGGACTATAGGGCTTTGCTTAATACTTTTGGGAATTGGTGACTATCATTTAACATCCTGACCTTCATAATTATCAATAACTTTATAGGCCCTACAGTGGAACTCTGCAGGACTCCTCAACCTATGCTGACTTACATGGCTACCCAATCATTTTTATGGCTTCTGCAGCAGGACAAATATTTAAATAGTTATTTTAGGGATCAAGACATTAAACAGTGAGCGTACAGGTGTCCCAATACGTTTGTCCACTTTATGTTAACGCAAATGTCAGTGTTGAGGGTTTTACACTCATTAAAATTCCTCCACTACGTTCCTCTGAGCTCCTGAAGACGGTGATGCTCGCTGACAGACAGATGAAAGAATTAAGATGTTGGAGATAAGAGGTTGGGATTCTCCCTTAGGACAGCTTTTCATTAGTCCCAGTTTAACAGCATGGAATAATGGCGGTGCCGGTTTTGACGGATCGATTGACGTGGAATGTGACGATCCCCGCTGCAGATGCCTCTGATTGGCCGATGTGAGAGTGAGTAAAGTGGAATGTCTCTGTAAGAGGTTTGGGTTGGACCCATCAGCTCACACTGTAACCAGGCTCTGACCCTTTTAAAGAATGTAAAGCAGAGTTTCAGGGCAGACAGTTTCATTTCTTAGTGTTTTAAATTTTAGAAGAGAAAAACACTTTTTTAAGAAAAATATAATGAGAAAAAATACTTAAAACCCCACAATTACCAACCAAATAACCTTCATTTGCACTTAGAGTGACCCTTATTTACAGTGTAGTTGAGAAAGAGAAAATTAAGGTAAAATTAGCAAATTAAAACAATTAAAAGAGGTCAATCAAGTTAATAGAATAATAAATGGAATTTAATTAGTAGGAAAAAACATTTTTCCATGGTAATGCTATGTGGTTTTTATTATGGTGCTAGGTGGTTGCTAAGGTGTTGTTAAGTGATGGCTGCCATATAGCATGTGGATAAGTGGTAACTAGGTAGTTGCTAGATGTTGTTGCTTAGTGGTTCCTAGAGTGTTGCTAGGTGGTTGCTAGGCAGTTGCAATGGTGTCTGGGTGGTTGCTCAGGTGTTGACATGTTTTGGCATGTGAATAAAAGGAGTAGAAATTGATGAAAATTGATGAAAAAAAAGTTAATATTACAACAATTAAAATATTTTTGGAATGTGTTACAAGCCAAAAAGCAAGTCAAAGCAAAACCTTAATATTTGCTTTTTATTTCTGACTTAGAAGGGGTTGTAGTAGAACATTTTCGGGATATGATATAATGTGAGATTCCCAAAATATCTGCATGATCTGCATAGAAATAGAAATTAAGAGAACATGTTAGCTTAATTATCAGACGGCTAAGGAAGTGTGTGTGTGGTAGACAGTGTTGGGAAGTAACGGATTACATGTAACGGCGTTACGTAATCAGATTACAAATTATAAGTAACTGTAATCCGTTACAGTTACTGCTTCAATAAATGGTAATCAGATTACAGTTACTCTGCTAAAATTAAAGGATTACATTGCGGTACTTTCCTATTTTTGCTCTTCCAACACTGACAAAACGCAAATAACATTTTGCGGTGAAATCGCTCTGATATGAAAGGGAACTGTCTGCCCCTCGTCCCATCTCGCTGCGCACACACACACACACACACACACACACAGGGAGGAGGGGCAGACAGCGGCTCCGCACACACAACGAGACGAAATTAACTGACATTTTGGTCAACGAATAAAAACAAGACGAAAATGTTTGGCAGGGACGAAATCCAATCAGAACTGATTTAGTTCTGTGAAAGGTAGGGACCAGTTAGGAAGAGATCCAATCACTGCTACTTTAGCGAAGGTGGAGAGGCGGGATAAGCGGGGTAGTCATCCAATCAGTACCCGCCTCTCCTGCAGTAGCGCCGCGCGCTCAGTTACAAACCCGGGAATTAACCTGTCGTTACGGAGCTCGACTGGAAGTTAACTCGACAGTGTTCAGCAGGGAGAGAGAGAGAGGAGAGGCGATATATTTCTCCTTTGACGTCGCGAAAAACAAGATAACGTGTAAACCGCGTGGAGCGACTCCATCTCCGGTAAAAACACCACTAATCTTTCAGCTTCTGCAGACCAGAGTCCCACAGATCTCCATGCAGAGATCCGCGTTTTAATACTGATGTTATTTCATGAGCTGATGGTGTGTTTAACTCGGCAGTGCACTAAAACACAGAACTGATACAGAACCCTAACTCATTAAGATCAGATCATCTGCTTAGTCTCACACTGGGAAAGATATAGCTAGTGTTAAAGCAGGAACAGGTCAGAAAGGAACTCAATAATATAACCAAAATAAAACAATAAAATAAGTCAATCTATGAACCCAAAAGTCTATGTAAAGTTCCTTATAGCACTTTCTCATAAGTTTCTCACTTTAACTCATGAAGTCTCTCAGTACATCCTGAGAGCATCTCTACAGGACAGTGTGTGAAGGTGTGTTTTTGATCTCATTTATAGACTGTAGCTCCAGTAGGTGTGCTGGGTTACTGCTGGAGATAAAACTAGATCATTTAAAAGCTGTTTTTGCATCTACAGCTCTGTTTACACTATAATTTAACTATTCAGTTGTTTTATGACCTGATTTCTAGAGCAAAATTTTAAATGTAAAATATATATAGTCACACACCTATAATAATAATAATATACATTAAATCATATATAAATATATTTCACTTTCAAACATTAACAATATTACTCAAGTGGTTATTAAACGTTTCATTTCATATAAGTGTACAGTTAATAATTCAAGGGAACTGATGAAAAAGCATTTACATTTACACCCTTTACATTTTAGTCGACTAAATTTACTGTCATTTTAGTAGACTATATTCTTATGACATTAAGTCGACTAAAACTAAGTTGACTTAATTACTAAATTGTGACTAAAACTAAATGCTATTTTCGTCACAAGACTATAACTAAGACTAAATCAAAATTTGTTGTCAAAATTAACACTGGTGGCAAACCTGCAAGTAGATAGCTTACAGTTGTTACATTGTTTGGTTTTAAATTGTTTTATTATCAATTTATAGAAGTGTTTCATAAAATTGTTTGATGAAATGGTTTCATAAGTATTTTTATAGAGTGATTGAAAAGGCTTTTTTATTTGTTTATCTATTTGTTAACTGGAAAGAAAAATAAAAGAATAATATGCAATATGTGGTTGCTACATTCATTCAGGCTTAAAAAAACGACAATATTGTAGTAATCCAAAGTAATCAGATAACGTTACTCACTTGAAGTAATGTAACTGATTACGTTACAAATTACATTTTGAGTGATGTAATCAGTAATCTGTAAGGGATTACATTTTAAAAGTAACCTTCCCAACACTGCTTACTAGACACTAAGTGATTGCTATTATGTTTTTTGGTGGTTGCCATGGCATCCCAGATGAAAGCTGTAGTATTGCTTAGTGGTTTTATTATGGTTGCTAGGTGGTTAAATTGCCGTTCCTACATGTCTATGTCTGTGTTGTTTCTAGGCATTAGGATTTGTATTTCTGGTCGTTGCTGTGGTGTTGCCAAATAGTTGCTATGGTATTTCAGGTGGATTTTAAAGTATTGCTGTGTTGCATGGTGAATTAAATGGTAGCTTAATGGAAAAATTTGATAAACTCAGGACCATTTTGTGAAAATTTTTTTTGTAGATGGTTTAATTAGCACCAAAATGAGATTCACTAATATGACACATAAAAAAGCATTTAATACTATAAAGAAAGAGGTTTGCTATCATTTCTAAACAGACATTAAGGCTCACATTTTTAAACGCAGATTCAGCAGGATGTCCACCAGCCTGTAATCCTTAGCATTATTGAATAATCAGAGGGTGCAGGAGCCATCTCTCCCCAGCGGCTCCAGAACGTCCAGAACATCCAGAACCGAGCCAGTCCCGCTTTTACACCCTGATCCAAATACTCCACTTCCACTAATGTGACATTTTTCATATTTCACTTTCCTTTTCTAACGCTCTCACTTTTTCCACCAAATTATTCACTGTACCAGAACGTTCCACTCCACCAGGCGAGCAGGACGTCTTCCAGTGAAAAATGAGGTGGATCTGCAGCGGCTGATAGGAAAAATGAGCGAATGCTTCTAATTAGGACAAATTGAGCTGGACTGAGATTGGGAATTACCTCGTACCCTGAGCAGACGTTAGTCTGGATGCTGGGTAATCAATAACCTGAACGCAATTTACGTCACTTCTACAACACGGACAGGAAGCGAACAGGCACGGACGCTCTCCACCTTCAACCTTCATGCTGAATAAATTAGCGTCCAACAAGGCTATGCTCCTCTGTTGCTCTGCTTCATTAAACGGCTAAGACATCAGGCTGACATTCTGGAACTGTTATGAATCTGAGCTGCACAAACATCCTGCTGTTTCATATACTTTAGAGGACAAAGGTCACAGCAGACGGGGCATGACCGACAGTTATATAAATCTGCATCTTAACAGAGAGTTCTAGTAGTTTGCAGGTGGTTTCTGTGGTATGCCAGGTGGTTACTGTTCCTATGTGGTTGCTAGGTGGCTGCTACGGTGTTGCTCCCACACGCAGAGGCGTGCAGACAGAGGCCAACTCTGCCCTTTATCAACCAAAGTGTCCTTTTGAAACTTTTTTTTAAAAATATATATTATTATTATTATTAAGATTTTACTGAGGCCAGTTTGAAATGATCTTTTGAAAACCTGATTGATTAAAAACTCTCTCTTCCTCTGTCACGTGACCCCGCGCGGTCGCACGCAAGGCACACTAGACGCGCTGCAGCAGCAGTTCAGTTCAGCGAGTCTTCAGCACAGCACGCACGGCAACAGAAAGGCTTCTTCTCCCCCGTGTCCCACCAGCCAGGTAACATACACATCAAGTAAAATCCTACCGTTTGCCCAATGTGAAATCATTTTGTTGTGCAGTAAAATGTCTCATACAGCACCAAACTACTAAGCATCTTTAGCCGACTGGTCACCAGATAAACTAGCCGCTCTAGCCCAAACCAATGATAGATAACGTTTTTTTTTATAATAAAGTGTTCCATGTGCACTAAAAAGTGCCCTTTTCCCCCCCTGACCACTTGCCCCCCAAAATGTCTGTGGATGCCATTGCCCACATGCTAGCTACAGTATTTCAGTGCTGTGTCTAAGTAGTTGCTGTGGTGTTGCTAAATGGATGCAGTATTGGGTTTATAAGGTGTTTTTCAGTGAACCAGTCGATGTTTCCACCAGTTTTAGTGGAACCATCAAAACACCACATCATCAACAGAGGGCGTTGCATAGAAGCTGTACTTCTGTACAAACAGACACGTCCACAGATGTTCTCACGGTTCACACTGGGGAACCTACTATTCGAACCTAGAATGATCTTGGTTCCAGAATCTACTTTTATTGGTGGAAAAGTGAAAAAAGCGAAAAAGTTCTAAGTGTGGCATTATTCTGCTCTGTAAAAACATCCTGCTGTTTAATATGCTTTGGAGGTCAAAGGTACAGCAGACAGGGCATGACCAATCATTATACAGTATTAATCAGCATCTGACCAGAGATTTTGAGGTTTCTAGGTGGTTTCTGTGGCATGCCAGATGATTGCTGTGGTGTTCCTACATCATGCCTAGATGGCTGCTATGGTGTTGTTAATGGTCTCCCACATTAATGGAGCCTACTGTGTGGGTCTTTCAAAGTGGTTGCTGTGGTGTTGCTAGGTGAGTAAAAGATGGGTGATGCAGTGCATTAAGGTGATTGCTATATGGTACATGTTAGTGGTTGCTAGGGTGTAGCTGGTTGGTGATTCCCCCTCTCAGCACTGGAAACATTTTATGGTTGTAGTTATAGTCACAAAATTGCAAGTGCCAGCTAGTTGCACTCTTAATAAAAATCCTAGTGAACCGATATAAGAGTGTTTAGCATAATTTGATTTGCATCCAAATGTTAATAGAATGTTTCTCATGCAATGTTCTCAGCTAGACAAATACTAACCTTATGGAAACGTTAAAAGTAACAATTCCTAAAACAACGAAAACACTGTCACAAGTGATGTTGCAGCGATGTTACAAGAATGTTTAAACATGTTAAAAGAAATTGTCCTAAGAACATTTGAAAAAAAAAACAGTTATAAGAATGTTCTAAGAAGATTAACTGTAACTTTCAGCATTCTACTAACCAAAACTTGTTAGCATGGTGGTTGCTGTGGTGTTGCTGAGTGTTCTCCTTCTCTTACTAAGTGTTCGCTATTGGTTTCCCACAAGGTAGCTATGCTACTGCAGCTATGCTGTTCCTAAGTGGTTGCTATTGTATCTTAGGTGGTTGCTGTGGTGTTGCTATTGGCCCCTTACATGGTACCTAAGATGTTAAAGTGATGTTCCTAAGTGGTTTCTGTATGGCTGCTATGATGCTGCTATTGGTCCCTCACATGATACCTATGATGTCAAAGTGTTCTTCCTAAATGGTTGCTATTGTATTCCAGGTGGTTGCTGTGGTGTTCCTACATGGTTGCTTTGTGTCTGCTATTGTGTAACTATTTGTCTCTCACATTGTAGCTGTAGTGCTGCTGTGTGTTCCTAATGGTTCACCCTCCCAGCACTGGCAGCATTTTTTGATATGAGGTTATAGGCACAATATATTCAGTGGCTGCACTTAAAATAATAATGGTTCAAGGGATCTTTGGATTGGTAGAAACTTCCTCTGCTGCTTTTCTTTAACAAGTCAAAAGAAAAAACATCAGCCTGACTTTCAGGAGCTGTTATGAATCTGTGCTGTACAAACAGACTGCTCCTTTATATGTTTGGAGGTCATGGGCCACAGCAGGCGAGGCATGACCAATCATTATATAAATGTGAATCCGACCAGAGAGCATGAGGTCACCACTACTCTATTCAATTGGCTTTACGTTTTAGCTATCAGAGTGAGCTGTTTAAAATGTGTGTAGCAGGAGCTCTACTATATTTCTACTATACTTCTACTATATGTGTTTATACACCACTAAAGCATAGCTTTATGACCACCTCGTTGTTTCTACACACATTATCTTATTTTTTAACTGCACTGATCATATAGGACACTTTGTAGTTCCATAATTACAGATACAGCAGTGCTGCTGGATTTTTTAAACACCTCAGTGTAACAGCTGAACTGAGAACAGTGGAAGACATCTAGGGGTGGCATCCTGTGCCCACTCATTTAATCATGTGATGATTAAAAGCAGATTCAGAGCTTCTGTCTCTGACTTTACTTTATCTACAAGGTGGAGCAGCTGTAGGTAGGAGTGTGTAATAGACAGTGAATGATTAAACACAGTGTTTAAAAACTCCAGCAGCACTGCTGTATCTGATCCACTCATACCATCACAACACACACTAACACCTCATACACCACCACCATGATAATCAGTGCTAATCACTGCAGTGCTGAGAATAATGACCCACCACCTAAATAACAATAATTATTATAGAAATAAATAAGCTTCTGAAATTATTATAGAAATACAAAATATCCTATATGATCACTGAAGCTGAAACTGGAAGGTGGACATAATGTTATGCTGGATTGGATTTAAAGACATTATGTTAAGATTGCTGTGATAAATTTCAGCAACTTTCTAAACTCTTATATTGGACCAGTATTTATCTGTACCTGCAAGTCAATCAGCGCTCCCTCAGGACCCCAACCAATCAGCCAACAGCCGTCTCAGACTTTAGAGCTGCAGACGCTTTAATCAATAGCTGCAGGGTTTCAGCTTAAGATCTTTCAATAATCAAGCTGTGGGATTTGGTTCAGCACGCGAGGCCTCGCTTTATCCCCCCGACTCCAAACACTGGAAACACTGGAGTCAGAACTGCCTTATCGATTCTGGGCTTTTCACCTAATCGCCTCCATCAGCGGCGAGACGGCCCAGATGCAGATGTTTATTATTTAGCTGGAGTAAAACTGTTGTGGTCACATTAAAAACAGTCATAAGACTAATATGTCTGAAACGTCTCGGCTGGACCGGGATTAGGCTTCGTCATTCCGATCATTCCTGCAGAATAACACACCCATATCTCCACTGCTCTGAGATCACATCAGAGATTAGGAGGAGTTAATGTGAGAGAGAGGTGCGCCGGCCATGCACAGATCAAAACCCTTTTACGAATGCCAGACAGACAGACAGACCGACAAGTTACACTGGCTTCCAAAAGTATTCATACCCCTTATACTTTTTTTTTTTACATTTTGTCACCTTACAACCACAAATGAAATTTATTTTTTAGAGATTTTAAGTGACAGACCAACACAAAGTAGCACATAATTGTGGAGTGTAACTGTTACACTAAGACCAGATAGTTGGATACAAAAGCTTATATGTTTTTATAGGAAAAAATCGTAAGACAAAAACCTTTAACCCTTGTGTGGTGTTCGGGTCTGTGGGACCCGTTTTCACTTTTCATCAAATGATACTAAAAAAACATTTTTTCTAACTCAAACTCATTGGCATTGGCTCATTTTTGTGAAAAACATATATCAAAACACATTTTCGATAAACACTCCCCTACACATTTATATTACATACAGTATGTTTGGCCAAGGGCTAATAAACATTGCTTCATTTGTAAATTTGAAACAAATTTTCTACTCATATCTTGATTTTCTTTTACATTTTATTGAAAAACAAATAAAAAAAAGAGTAGCACTTTTTGAAAGAAATGTAACATAAGAAAGGTAAAGGGCAAATATTAACCATGTAAGCTGTTTATATTGCTTGCAATTTAGGTGAAGCCATAGGCTGTTTATAGCTGGACAGAGCATCGTCTCTCAAAAGTGAAGCCACCACAGGTCGGGCGCCCCCTGCTGTTCGGCTGCAGAAAGCTGTGTAACTCCACCCACCCCCATAGGTTTCAATGGCAAAACAGACGACTTTCAATCACGTTTTTTTCTAATATACTGTAATTCTACCTCCTTTATTTAAATTCAACAGCTAGTGTAACCTCTGCTTATATTGTTAAATTTGTATATCCCCACAGAATTCGGTTTTTAAAATGTTATTCAGCTCTATTCAAAGAAGGTGTGGTTATTGTAAAAGGGCTGGTTATGGGAGGGACCAATAATAGACCGTCAGCTCCGCTCCGCCCCGCTCTGCAGTCTGTGACCGCGAGGCAGCCCTCAGGGGCGGGTTTATTCAAATGAGTAGGTTGCTATCCACAGTCTTTCTCCCTCCTCTGGTCTCTACTGCGCAGAATCGGGTGTCAGGATCTCAAACATGGCGGAAGATTTTGGCTTCATTTTCATTGAATGAATGGGAACAGCCTCTGGGTGAAGCAAGCATGTGTAAAGCATTTTAATGTAAAATTGCTTAATTTTGCTGAATTAAATACAAGTAACAAAGTAAACGAGTAACAAAAATATGAACACCACGCAAGGGTCAAAAGTCAAAAAACAGGCAAAGGGTCAGAAAACCAGGAATAAAAAATGCAGGGATACAAATTGTCAATAAAGTCATCGAGTGGCAATATCTCACAAGAAAGCAGAGACAGACTCTGAGTATATATAGAGCCACTAATTAGGAAGAGAACTAGTATAGGTGTGAGTGAGGGTGGAGTCAGCCTCAATAGTCCAGGGAGGCTGATCTCTGAACTCTGAAATGTGTTTTTTATTTTTTATTTTAATTATTTTTAAAACTGTATTAAGTGCTACTAAGTATTGATATAGGGAGTGAATTTCTTTTGCTCAGCACACTTTTCAGATATTTATTAGATACAAAAAAATAGAAACATGTTATTTTTGATCCACTGCCCAATTATGGGCTACTTAACTTTTTAGTCATTGAAGATACACAACTGATCAGCATCGCAGGTTCACAAATGAGATGTTCTTTCACCAGGAGGAACCCGCCACAAGTCTATATGCTTTTCAAAATCACGTTTCTTCTACTTAACATATAGATTTCTATATCAAAAGATTGCCATCATTTTCTGTGCTCTGATTTACAAAGAAAAGACAGAAAAAAAACAGAGAAGACTGATGAGAAAATGTAAAAAGACATGTTTAACTCCACCATTGACTCTCTTTTCACCCCAACATTCTGCAGTCTCACTGGCTATAGCTACTTGCTGAACCAACTTCCAGTCACAGCAATTTCACACTACCGAATTTAAAGTCACCAACAGGTTCAGATATTAAACCTGATATATATTTATCTGGCCTTGCTTGGACTGTGTCTTTCAGCAGTTTACAAATAGCAACAACTAAGTCATGTGTAGAGTGAAAGCCAATTTGTCCCCAATTAAGGTTATTTTCTCCAATAACAGTCAGCAACCGCAAAATTGAACCTATAATGTAGCCATGGACATTAACTAAACAGTTTTAATAGTTGACACGTTAGATGTAAAGACCTGAAGAACTTTAAAAAGGGTCAGATCATCACAATCAGACAACTCAGAGGACAGGGAGTGTCCCAAAAGAGTACCTTTCAATGATGATTAGAAAAGGTCTAAACCACCATCTAGTGACAGGATATCAAAGGCTATGAAATCCAGATGGAACCAACACAAGACTAAGAGGTCAAGGATTCTCCTAACAGGCTCCAAGTCAGCAGTGAATAGATTCAGCAGATGGTTGAAGAGGCACAAACCACCATCCAGTGAAAGGCTATGCCATCTAGATGGAACCGAGAGGCCTGCAACCTGCACACAGTCAGCAGTGAGACCCCCACTACAATCTGTGGAGGAAGAAACCACCCACCATCCAGTGACAGGGTGTCTCACCTGGATAGGGCAGACAAAAGACTGAGAAGACATGGAGTCTCCCAAATACTGTAGTTTCAAGGCTTGCAGGTGGATCATGGTCAGCAGCAGAAGAACCTCACTATCCAGTGAGGCAACCTTCAAACAGTGGTCCAAGATGGATTGAATCACTGACCAAGCAGAAGTTCTGCTATGGCTCAAGGACAGACATGTTTAAGAAAAAAGTAATGTCACAACACAGTGCAGCCCCCCCGCTGTCTAAGTGACTGCATAGCTTCAGCATGCCCAGAATGCCCATGCTGACACCAGTTGACAATCATCTAAATGTGGCTTGGTCTGATAAGTCCTGTTTCGTTACCCATCACTCGGATGGCAAGTTCTGCATCATCCATTTACCTGTGGGAGGAACTGGAAGATCAGGTTAGCTGTGCCCCTGGGCTCCACCTCCCATCCCTGATGAATAATCCATTTTAGGACCAGTTTCTGCTGATGCAGGTTTCAGATTATCTAATCTGGTACTTTATTGTCAAAGTGTTTGTAAAATTTTCTCCAGGGAACATACAAGTCTTACTGGAGCAGAATCTGCTGGAACATCTTGATTGTAGCCACCACCTTCAGAGCTCTTGATCAATGGTTTGAATGGTGGTCATCAACATTTTGGCTCATCTGAGTCTATGTTAGTTGATGAAGTAAGCAGAGTGTCAAGAACAATGATTTGGATCAAGACCATAGATCTTTTGTTGACCTAAAGAACCTGTAAATGGATGGTTCTTTAAAACAATTGACTTGAGAAGCTTCTTTAAAGTACTAAACACTGACCTTATATGGCATCCCTACACAGAAACCCTCTGAGCATCTTTGTTTTTAAGACTGAACCACAAATATTTCTCAATCCAAACTGAATCCCCAGCTCAGCAAGAGTAAACCACACACCAACCGCCATCATCCTCACAAACCCCACCACTTTTCCACCATTATCAGAAACGCAGATAAGGGCTTTTGGCTCAGGAAGGCCTCAGATCACTCAGATCAATTTACAGGAGGCTCTGGCTGCTTACTGGAAGGCCTAAACTCAGCTATTACATAACAACAGAGAGTGCAAACAGTGTAACGGACAGTTTTTCTGACCTTCTGAGAAACTAGCCCATTACTGCTAAAGCAGCATTTTAATCAACAGGACCAGATTACTAACACATGACCTCAGACTGGTTTAGATATACTGGTACTGAGTCTTTCCACTTGATAGTCTGTGATTTGATAAGTTGTTATGTATAATTCTAGCTTTGTACTGCTAATTACTGCAGTACTGGCTTGAGATATGACCAGTGTAGAGTTGCACGGTGTACCGAAGGTTCGATTCTTTTTCGATACTACGTCATCACAAACGATTCGGTTCTTTAGCGTTCGATGCTTTCTATACTGTATATAGCCCAGTCACTAGCTTCAAATGAGTCAAATTAGTAGGCGCGATTTGATTCAGTTCATAAGAAAACTGATTCACACCGCAGCAGTCGGTGTGGCAGGATTCAAACTTAGTGTTCTGAACAAATGAATCGATTCACGCGCAAGCCAGCAGAGCAGCAGCGAGTGTAGAATGGCGACGGCTAAAATAACAGATGTCTCTCATCCGCGACTTGTGGACAAAACGGGCGCGAGGAGTGAAGTGTGGGAAAATAGTCTGAGATGTAGGCATCTGTTTTTTATTTATATTTTTATTTTTAAATAAAATAACAAAAATAACGAAAACTGAAAGTGAAACTAAACTACTTTATTTATTAGCGCTGTTTTCACTCCCGCAGTTGTACAGCGGGGGGTGTTGTGCCGATTCTGTCCGCGAAGCGGGAGTCAGATTCAGTAGTGGATTCGGCACAAGCGCGGCGGCACCTCGCGGTCCGCGGTGTTAGTTGTAAGCGCTCGCGCTAGCCGCAAAATACGACAGAAAACACTGAGGGAGCTGCAGAATTATGTATGGGACTAGAATATGAGCACGAGGAGATAAAAGAGAACCTTTACCTGTGAGTAGCTCACATCAGAACACGCAAATCTCTCTCACTCTCTCTCTCGCTGTGTCTCTTTCTCTCTGTCTCTCTCTCTCTCTCTCTCTCTCTCTCTCTCTCGCACGTGAACGCCTCCGCGTTTGACCTGCAGCACTGTGTTTAGCTGTTCTTAAAAATCATTTTAATTAAATAATAGTTCTATGCTTCTATGTTACAGTGTTATTTAACATAATTCTGATCATATTTCGCTCATTCATTTAGCAGACAAGCACCCTGATCTCTACAAAGAGCTGTAAAGTCGACAGGTTAGTGGAGTTAGTCAAGATACACTCTGTCTGTAGCTTTACTAAGATTGCTAGTAAATCACGTTAACACAGAGAGGAGTGTGCAGGAGTTTTGTTTTGGACCCGTGGTTTTCTCTATTTCTCCATTATCCCATTGGCTGTGAAACATGAACTCAAGATGTTCACGTTTTCGCGTTTCCATCGCAAATCTGTGGTCAGGCACGTAGCCTGCTTGATCGTTACACTGAACATGGGCTTATTAAAAACGGTAAACGGTTGATTAATAAAACGGAGCAGTGAGTGTTAAAATGAACATAACATTGTAATGTTCTTCTGTCTCTTTATTTTCCTTATTCAGAACTTAACTTCTGCCCGCCCGTCAGGTTCACATAGTCAGGCTACCATTACCTCTGGTTTTAGTTTTTAGGAAGTGTTTAGATAATTATGTTATAGTTAAGGTTATAATAACGAAACTTGTTTTTTGTTCAAATGTTTCATTTTAGAATAAAAACGTTTGCACCGATTGTTCAGTGTTCAATCCAGTTCAGTCAAAAATAAACATTTTATGTTCAGATATTTTTATTGTTTTTTTTTCTTCCAAGTATCGTTTTGGTATCGAGAATTGTGATACTACAGTTGGTATCAGTAGCGAAGTCAAAATTTTGGTATCGTGACAACCCTAGACCAGTGTGACTTAAGAAGGAGATGAGCTTGATCATCATGCCCACATTCATATAGCAGCATAACTAGCCTGACCACCTTTACAACCAGATTCACTAAACTAGTTAACAATCTAGTCAACCACCATGACCAAAGTGAAGGCCCAGCAGCACCAACCTGACCACCTGATTTTTTTGTCATACATATGACCAGCTTTACCAAACTAATAAGCCAATATTATCAATGTGGTGGATCAATATGTTCAGAATTATCATTATGAACCCACTGGTAGACTAGCTTGAACAATCATTACCAAATTGGAGGACCAACACAATTAGCAAAACCAATAGGTCCAACAGTATAACCACCTTAACCAAAATAGCCAAGAATGTTTACCAAATTAGTCAACCAACATGACCAAAGTGTCAGTTTATTGGTGGACCAGTACGTCTTCAAGTGCATGGTAGAGGCAAGTCTAGCAGTCAATGATCTCTTGCCAATAGATACACTACCAAAATTATGCCTTTAACAGAATTGTATAGGGCAACAAGGGAAGCAATTTTACACCCTCTTATGGCAAGTGTATTATTTTTGAATCAATGAGTGTAGGCTGGATGTATTTGGTACATTGCAAAAAAGCACATATCCATGAACAAGGGGACATTTAAACTCCCTAGCAGAGTTAAATGAAGCGACCCACAGAAAGTCTGAGTTGCTGAATGTTTGGCGCCATGCCTTCAGGCATAAAAGCAGTAGTGCTTGCCAGCTAATTCACACTTCGTCCAGTGTTAATACCTCCTCTCTCTGGGGAGCCTTGTCGCAACATAATTAGTAAAATGGGTATGACCTAATCCAACTCAATCAGCTGTACCACTCTTAATGACGACCTCTCGCAACGCTCCTCAACGACTGAACCCGAGTCGATAGCCAGGAAAACCCAGTGCTGTGTGCTGGTGTGTGGAACTCCGGTTTTCTTTTCAGCAGTGGATCCATACAGAGAGTCCCTAAGGAGCCATAAAGAGAGTGAAGATGTGTGTGTGGTCGAGGCTAATTAAGCTAAAGGCTAATGCAAGCCATGCTAATGTAATTCTGCACAGAGTCTGATTGATTCAGCGGCATTAACCTGTGATCCCTCTTTGAACCAGTCCGTCTAACAAGGGCATTCAAAGGGAGTTTGCAACAGCAGCAGTTTCTATTGTTCTGGCCTGGCTTTCTATCTGTCTGTCCTTCTGTCTGTCTACCTACACTCAAAATAAACACTGGGTCTTGTCACAAGAGGGCATACTATACAGACACTTTTATATCTTTTTTCATCTTACAACCACAGATTTAAATGTATTTTATTGAGATCAAAAGTGACAGATCAAAACAAAGTACCACACAATTGTGAAGTAGAAAGAAAAGGATACATGGTTTTCAAAATCTCAAGTATGACTTGCAAAAGTATTCAGCCCTCAAACCTCTGAATAAAATCTAGTGGAATCAGTTCCCTTCAGATGTCAGCTGTGGGTTCATCTGTGTGTAATTTAGTCTCAGTTGTTAGAGAACACTAGTGAACAAAAAGCAGCATAAACACCAAGAAACTCACCAGATAGGTCAGAGATAACATTTTGGAGAAGTTTAAAGCAGTGTTGGGTTATAAAAACATATCTCAAGCTTTGAGCATTCCAATTAGCACTGTTCAATCCATCATCCATAAATGGTGTTCCAAAGTATTCTTCAACTGCAAACCTACACACCAACAAGACATGGTCATCCATCCAAACTGACAGATCGAGCAAGGAGAGCACTGGTCAGAGCAGCAGCGAAGAGCCCCATGGTCACTCTGGAGAAGCTGCAGAAATCCACAGCTCAGGTGGGAGAATATGTCCAGAGGACAACTATATGGCGTGCACTCCACAAATCTGTCCTTTATGGAAAAGTAGGATTTGTATTGGTGTCATAAATGAGAAACTTGGATTGCTACAGATTGAAACCTTATTATCTTTAGCAATAAAACTAGGTCCTGTTTGGGATCCAACCACAGTCAGGTTCAGATATGGAGGTTTTTTGGTGAGAACTTTAATCCTGCCATCACATTCAACAGTCAGTCACCCCTAGTAGTGATAGAAGAGACACTAACAGCTCAGCAATATGTGCATGACATCCTCCAGACACACGTTGCCTTTAATAACTGGACTTCCAATGGTATTTTTCAAGAGGATAAGGCTAGAAGGGCCCAACAGGATATTATAGCCTCCTTTTAATTGTGTTCTACAGACCTGGATTACCTCAGTAAGACCTTGCTAATTAGCTGATGAAATTTATGTCATGTCTCTGAGTTCTGCAGCTCTGAGACTCTTTATTACAAGCACAGCTACCCGAACGATTCTGAAACACAGTCCTACAATGTAAATCTCAGCATTAGCTAATATATTCCACCATCAGCACTTTACCGTCCGTCTTACAGCATGTGACTTACAGCCCTGTAGTCTGATAAACGGGTTAATGGTGGAGAGTCACCACCGTCCGAATGCAATCCCCCATGATTTATAAAGCCGCCAGCCGGTGGATGATTAATACCAAAGAAACGCACTGTTTATTTGAGCGTGCGACTCCGCAGATGTATCGTCTTTAAATGATACGTTAATCTGATTTAGTGCCGCTGAGAAGCTCGGGAGCTTAGGGAATGCATGTTTAAGGTTGCAGCAGCAAGGAACATTTTAACGACTGCTAAAAGTGTCGTAATTAACCATCAGAAGGCAATAAATGTGGTTCATTGAAACGAGTGCAGAACCTATGATAGATGTGGAAAATGCCAATTTTGAACCCTTCAGTCCATCTCACATCTTTGTCTGTAAGTATAAGGGGAGATTTATTGCCTCAGTCCAATGGTTGGAAAAGGAAGCTAATCTACCGATACATTAAAAACACCTGCCTGGTATTGTTTAGGCCTCCCTTAAGCCACTAAATAAATTCTGACCTGTTGAGGAATGGACTCCACAAGTCGTCTGAAGGTGTTCTGTTCTGTATCTGGTACCAAGACTAATGTTACAGCAGATCCTTTAAGTCCTGTAAGTGGTGAGATGGGTGGAGCCTCATCAGCATCAGTGTGTTTTGGGCACCCATGACCTTGTTGTCGCTGGTTCAGAAATCTCCCTCCTTGGAGATGTTTGGTGGGTACTGACCTCTAAACACCAGGAAACCCCAGAAAACCTGGCTGATGTTCCAGAGATATTCTGACCCAGTCATTTTCTAGAACATAGCAGCTAAATTACGCTGCACTGACCTGAGAGATACAGTATGTGTGTGGGGTCTTTTGCTCATCTGTCCACATGGACCATTCTAGCCACTGTCCACTGTGGGTGGTACTATTTGCCTTCTATGGTGTATTTCTGGTACACATGGATCAGTGTATTTTTGCTACTATTTTTTCCAACCCTGGTAAACTGATCTCACCTGTCCTCATATTTACGACTGTTTCCTGTAAAACTGGACAGCAGGGTCAGTTTGGGTAAGTCTGGTCAGTGTGTGTCCCAGAGGACCAGTTTAACCTTTCACAGCCTGTTAAACACTAAACACTTAATCACCCCACACTGCGGGGAACTACTGTGTGTGTGTGTGTGTGTGTGTGTGTTTTGATTTTCCTTGTTGATATTTTAGAAGATCCAAACACACTCAAAGTGAAATCTGAAATGTGCCAATCTGTGTTAGGCTAAAAGCTAACCATAGGTAAAATAGCAGGGTGGTAAAGAGGCTTAATAAATAGGGTCGTAAAACAGCATCTAAACATCTTTTACACCAAATAAAGTCACACACTCTCTACATATACATCAAAAAATGTATATACACAATACATGCATTTTATAGCATCCCACAATGGTTGGTTCAAATTTGGGCAGTTTTTGGACAGAATAACAGAAACACTTCAGCAATTGAATGCACTTGCAGTTTCTGATTTAAACCAGGAGCACTATGTGTTTTCATTTCTGTCGCCTTTTCTGCTCTTCACTTTTCCGTTCACATCAGTTTACATTTTTTTGCTTTAAATGTAAAGTTTTAGCAAACTGTTTAATGTAGCTAAACTCTTAACGAGTCTTAACGATCCTCTGTTTCAATAAATCAGTGCATTCTGCTTTAATGCAACTTCACCTTTAATCACACTGTTACTAGAACACACACAACAATCACTTCACTAAATCAACCACAGCCCACCAGAGACCATCAGTACCACACACACTACAACACACACACACTCATACACCACACACACACATAGTCACCTATTGATCAAGCCATCCGCCTCATCTGGAACACATTGCAGTTAACGAGCGTCTCAGGGAGAAGTGTGGGGAGGGGGGACAAAACAAAGAAATGGGAGAAAGAAGGATAAAGAAAAAAGACAGAAAGTGAGAAAAAGGAAAGAGAGAGAGAGTGGAGAAACTGAACATGAAATAGATGACAGATTCTAAAAAAAACAGACATAAAGGGCCACTGAGGTACAGTGAGAAACAGGAGAAATAAGGGGAGAGACAGAGTGAGGACACAAAGAGAAAAGGATAATGAGTGAGAGAGGTGGAAAGAGAGAGATATTTATACTGTTCCATAGGGTCCTATTCTATTGGCAGTAAACTGTAACCAATTCCTGCATTTTTACAGTACAATCTTACAGTAAATAAACGTTTAACAATGAGTGTAATGCATCTTGGGATGCCTTATAAAACCAGCTGCCACCTGTATATGTAACTGTATCATTTGATTAAAAAAACAGTTGGTTATACTTAAGATGTTTCCCAAGAATTTGCTGCACACCAGACACAGACAAAAACACAGAAATCTACCGCATGCAAAAGCTTCCTAAATTTGACCCAATTTCACATTGTAAAAACTAGTATATAAAATATACTCAATACATTTAAAGCAACAGTTTGCATAGACTTTGTTTGGGTAGAGTTTACTACATATTTTTTGTAAATATTACCCATATTAAACAGATAAAACACACTAAAAATCTAACATTCTTAATACATCACACAAAAGTTACCTTTATCTCTTATTTATTACCTTTATAATTGGCCCCTGACATCCTTCATTTGCATAATGAATGTGTCCCCTCATTCCTAACTCACCATCAGTGTGAACTCTTGTCTTCCCAGTATGCACTCACACCTTACTTTCCTGATGCTGCTGATCATGTGATGCTCTGGTGTTCCAGCTCCCCTACTTCCTGATTGTTTGCACCTGTTCTGTCCCGTATATGTATGTACTGTACCCGTCTGTCGCCGAGTATTGAATCTAGTCTGCTAGCTCTTCTACTGATTCTTGCCCTCTTCATTTTCTGCTGGATCTCCTGTGTATGACCCTGTTTGCCCAACTACGCTCTGGTATGTTGATTATATTTGCTGCCTTACATTTTTGACCCTGCCGGTCCCATACTACTACTGTAAGCCTAGCCCCTTTGTTAATAAACTGTGTATTTGGTATCCATGTGTGTCTTTTGTGTGTCTGGCCTGTGTGGCAAAATACACTGTAATGTACAGTAAATGACTATTCTTTTTATAAAATAATAAGCTGTAATAGTTCTCCACAGTAAATTGCGGGTAAATTGCCATTAACTTACTTTGCTAAGCTTTTTACAGTGTACTTACTCAGCAGGAACTAGACAAGCTATGTGTGCATTTGTACATCTGTGTGAGTAATGAGTGTAACTTAAAGTAGGTGTCCACAAATATTTGGACATACAGTGTTGTATACAGTGTCAGTAATGACATTTGCTCTGCTGGTTTGGACACAGTCTGTGCTGTTGAACTGCAGTGCAGCATGCTGACGCTCAGCCGTGACATCGCTTCGACACGGCCGCGATTACTCTACACTAACAGTGCCAGAACTGATTCAGCGTGACAAGAGGGAGCACCCGCTGCCAGAGCGACACCTGTGGAGGGATTAGCGCCAACAGGGTCCAGGCTAAAGCCAGAGCGGTCTGACCTGCCTGCTAGTACAGCCATCAGTCTGCACGTGTGTCAGCAGGGTTACATAAGCATATCAACAATTTAACATGGATGTGTGAGGGTGTGGGATAGCGTACTGTACATGGATTTAACTCTTTAAGCTGTGCAGATATCAGAAAATAACCAGTAACAGTATTAACGACAGCATTACGGATATTTCTGAAACATATTTACAGATTTCATTTCCCAGATATCCAGTTTGAGTTCTATGGCATTCCTACAAATAACCATTTTGGCACCTTTATGGTGTAGAAATGGTCTGTATTGGTGTGTAAAGAACATACTATAGCTGTCAAAGGTTTGGACACAACTTCTCTCTACACTGTAAATAAACACTCAAGTCATCCATACTAAGAAGGAACATATACGAAATCATGTAGTAACCTAAAAGTGTTTTTTTGTTGTTGTTAACTTGCGGTTTCTGAGTCTGATAACTCTAATTAACTTATCCTGTGCAACAGATGTAACTTTTGGACTTCCTTTCCAGGGGCGTTCCTGATAAGGGCCAGTTTCATCATAACATTTTTGAAGATCTTTGCGACTGCACTTGAGGATACTTTTCAAAGTCTTGAAATGTATCAAATTGACTGACCTTCATTCAGTCATTTTTGTTTTTTACTTAGTTGTGTAGTTCTTGCTATAATATGGATTAGATTATTACATGTCTTCTGTGTGCTTACCTGTTCATATGTAGCTCCACCCCCTTGTTACCCTGTCCCAGGTGTTTCCCGTTTCCTGTTCCCTTCTGTGTGTCCTGAGTTCCTCATCCGTGGTTGTATATCTAATGTCAGTCAGGTTTCATGTTTCCGTGTTATCTATGTTGTCAGTGTTTTCTTTTGTTTCTGTTTTTTTTTTGTTCTTTATTTGTTTATTACTTTGTTTTCAATAAATACTCGCAAGCGCATCCGCTCTCTGTCTCGTTCCAGCTCCCTACCTGACAACGCAAACAGAGCTATTCACTGTATATCAGCTCTCGCTCTTCATAACTCAATTCAAACACAGTAAGAGAGCAAGAAATGTAAGTAATTAACTCTAGTTCAGCACAGCTGTAAACAGAAAGCTATTCTAAGTGACTACCTCATAAAGCTGAATGAGAAAATACCAAAATACCAAATAACATGTGCAAAGCTGTCTTCTAAGCAAGAGATGCTTCTTTGAAGAATCTAAGATATATAACATATTTTGGTTTGTTTAGCACTTTTTTTTTTTTTTTAAACAATTAACAAAATTAATTTTGTTAATTTCGTGTGTTTTCTTCGTAGTTTGGATGACTTTAGAATTAATTTACAATGCAGCACATTATCAAATAATGAAAAACCGCAGATTTCAAGGTGTGTCCAGACATTTGACTAGAAATGTAGTTTGTGTGTGTATGTGGATGTGTAAGGGTGTAGTATATTTGAAATGTTATCAAGATCACAGGCCTTCCATTAAAATATCAGTTGTATAAAAACATGTTTGCCATTCTGGTGAGGAGTGATGAGTTGGGGTGGTGGATGTTTTCCTGCTGGGCTTGTTAAGAGCAGCCTCTTGCTGACCTCTTTCAGGCTGTGTGATGGACTGAATTATCTCAGATGTTCTCCTCCCTTACACTCAACACATCCCTCCCTCACACTAATCTAATACTCAGACCTGCTCTCTGTGTTCAGAAAGAGTTATGTATGGAATGTGGTGGATTCTGAGATTCACAAAGAGTTCTGACTATAGCCCACAGCCCTCTTTATATACAGCCGTGGTTCACCGTTTACCCACACTTTTCATAGGCATGAAGTTGACATCATACGTCTTCAAAAGAAATAAAAATAAATTGTGACAAAAAGGATTATTTTGGAGAGGAGATTCAGAAATAAACACATTGTCCAAATTATACTGTAGGCAGTGCTTGAAATGGAACATCACAAATTCCCAGTTCTTTCCAATAATGTTGAAGAAGTCAGCCCCTCCTCAAAATAGAGATTCTGATTGGGTATGTTGCGAAGTTGACAAGATTCTTCGACAAGCCTATCTGAACACACATGATCTCCGATCTCTCAACCGTCATTTAACCATTTAACAATGGCTGATAGAACCACATTAACAAGAGATTACTTTTCTAACCATTATCAACAACAAGCTCTACAATACAGAGTTACTATATTCACTAATAACACTCACAACTTTACTGTACAGAACACAAACTCTACAATACAGAGTTACTATATTCACTAATACCACTCACAACTTTACTGTACAGAACACAAGCTCTACAATACAGAGTCACTATATTCACTAATACCACTCACAACATTACTGTACAGAACACAAGCTCTACAATACAGAGTTACTATATTCACTAATACCACTCACAACTTTACTGTACAGAACACAAGCTCTACAATACAGAGTTACTATATTCACTAATACCACTCACAACTTTACTGTACAGAACACAAACTCTACAATACAGAGTTACTATATTCACTAATACCACTCACAACTTTACTGTACAGAACACAAGCTCTACAATACAGAGCTACTATATTCACTAATACCACTCACAACTTTACTGTACAGAACACAAGCTCTACAATACAGAGTTACTATATTCACTAATACCACTCAACTTTACTGTACACAACACAAGCTCTACAATACAGAGTTACTATATTCACTAATACCACTCACAACTTTACTGTACAGAACACAAGCTCTACAATACAGAGTTACTATATTCACTAATACCACTCACAACCTTACTGTACAGAACACAAGCTCTACAATACAGAGTTACTATATTCACTAATACCACTCAACTTTACTGTACACAACACAAGCTCTACAATACAGAGTTACTATATTCACTAATACCACTCACAACTTTACTGTACAGAACACAAGCTCTACAATACAGAGTTACTATATTCACTAATACCACTCACAACTTTACTGTACAGAACACAAGCTCTACAATACAGAGTTACTATATTCACTAATACCACTCACAACTTTACTGTACAGAACACAAGCTCTACAATACAGAGTTACTATATTCACTAATACCACTCACAACTTTACTGTACAGAACAGAATCCTTAAGTTTATCATGTCCAGAAACACTGTCCACTTTTCTAAAGACTCTGGGGAATCTGGGATAATGAACCATTACACAGTGCAAACACAGAGTATTGTGATCAAACCATTCAGTGTTTCAGATCTATTTTTAGAATTAAAGGGCACAGTGGGCAATCCAGACATTTTTCAACAAGCCAATGCAAAACCACATCCTGCACATATTACAAAGGAATGTCTGTGAAAGAAGAGGGTATGGAATACTGGACTGAATTGTCTGCAGTTCTGAGCTGTCTCCAGTAGTGAATGTGTGGAGAACTTTGAAATGGACAATGTGTCAGTGATGATTTTTTACTGCTGCACATCTTAAGACATGTTTTTAGGACAAATTGGACAAAATAACACCTAAAACGCTTCATCACTTTGTATCCTCAGTGCCTAAACATCTTTTAAATGCAGTGAGAAGTAATGGCAACATTACAAAGTGGTCAATACTTCACTACAAACTTTTTAGGGGGAACAACGCCTGCTTCACATGGATGTCTGCTTGGTGATTGGGGTTGGCAGTGTTTTATAAAGCCTATTTTCAGCCTTTTAGATCCTTTAGATCCTTAAATCAGGGACATACAAGAGCATTAAGGGGAAGTTGGGAACTTGACTGTGTCCCATATATTAACATGGATTATATCCTGAACCTGTACATTATACAGTGCTGTGTGTGTGTGTGTCTGTGTGTATGAGAATGATGAATACGTATCTGTGGCTTTGATCCTGCTTTAATGTGCCATGGCCTTTCCCCCTCTTTTGTCTTTAAAGGAAACACATTCCTACAGCCCATTTCAAAGGAAGCAATTCAGCCCATATGGACGTTCATCAGCCCTGCCAAATACTGCACTTATTGACTAAAGTGGTGTGTATGTGTGTGTGTGTGTGTGTCAATGAGAGAAAGAGCAGGATACGTAAATGTTTTTCTGCTTACTATATAATATAATTAAAAACAACTGTGTCTACAATCTAACCAAAATCATCTCTTCATAGTCCTTAAAAATATTAAAATATTGTGCCAATAGTAGAACTCTTTTCTACACTATGTGCAGTGCAGTGAAAAGCATTTGCCCATCTATAGATTTCTTGGTATCACTTTAAAATAAGACTACCTTTATAAAGGTTTATAAATGGTTTACAATTAGTATATTAATGGTTACTAATTAGGTTGTAAATCATTAATAATCAGTTATAACACATACGTTGAAAGGCAACAATGACCTGTTGTTTGCCAAATAGTAAACCCACAGCCATCTATAATGTTAAACTTCAGATCTTGACAGATACTCAACTTACTTTGTCTTCTTCATCTAACTCAACTTGCTTCTCCATCTCCATATTCTCCATCAGTCAACATCAGTTTAACCATTTAACTCCCTATTTGGTGGGGTCACTCCCACTACATGTAGGGAACCAGACCAACAACCAATCAATTTAGACTACGCCACCCTAATTTATCATACAGGGTAAGGGATCCCCAAAGGTTGCCTCAAATAAATGAGAATCAAGGCTGATTAACAAAAATATATCATTTATTGTATAAAATCAGCAGGACACAAGCATAAAATACTTTAAGGCCCTTTCAGTTAGCTAATAACAGCAATTATAATAATACAGACAAAGGCTTCATAAAAAGAGAAATTCTGGCACTTTCAGTTAAACAATAGCAGCAATTATGGTTACATCAACCAAAAACTCCAAAAATGGAGGGAATAATGTTATTACTGACCCTGACAACAAAAAGAAAATAAACAAAAGAGTGTAACACCTGCAACACTTCAGTTATTGAAAACAAATCATTCACCTCAAATGAAAAAAATAATAAATAAATAAATAAATAAATCTGTGTTATGACGCACACTAGCAACCAAAACAACCACAAACAAAATAAATCACTCTACAAACAAAACTAGTTTTGACATCAAATAAAGGATGCTACAGGTGTACACCAAATTAACAAAACACCATGAGTCAGTATCCAATACCACTATTAGTTACATACCTAAGGCCCAGTAGGGGATATTAGAAACCGTGTCTATCTAAAACACAGTAAACACAAGTAAAAATACTGAGCTCACAAAGAACTGCTTGCACAGTGTTCATTAAATAAAAACGTGGTAGGAGGAAAACAGTGGCTCACAGGCAACAAGGCCCAGTTCCACTGCAACAGACAACACAACACTTTTATTCCTCAATACTCAAAACATAGCAAATGCAGTTTAAAGAATAGCAAAATTACCCCCCAGTTATAAACAGCACAGTTCTTAAGATTTTAATACAATAAAAGTACATCCCTTATACTACTTTATTTTCAGTACAAATTCAAATATACCCATTAATCAATCTACTCAATCACTAGGATAGCCTAGCTATAGGAAACCCTCAGAGTCATGAAATGATTAAAAAAAAACACCCACCTAAATTGTAGAATGCTACACTCCAACACAAGTGGAGAAGGAAGGCTGGACAATACTCAGTCTGTGCTAAAATTAAAGCATATAGTTCAATATTAACACCATTATATAAATAATAATTGTTAATAATAATCAATAAACACATTCTAGAACCAGGAGATACATTACACTACACAACCCCCAATTAAACAACCATACTTACTATACTTTGGCAGTGAAGCCTAAAGCTCTATTTAATTAGATGGCCCTCCACCACTGGACCACTGCACCACCAAACAACCGAGCAGAAGGAAAACCCGTGTTGGATTCCTAACACGGCTTACTGCTGCATCTATGATCTACCTCCTAAATAATTAAAAAAATATATATATTTAATCTAAGCTTGACTTTACGCATACCAAGTAAAAAGACATGCGCTGAATTAATCATTAAAACCTACCAGACTCAGCTCCCGCCACAGCGACGACACACCAACCGAGCCGGTCCCACAACAGCGCCAGCATGCACGCCAAACAACAGCTGCCCCCTTTTGTTTCCCCATACCGGAAGTGAACCCTTATTAGGTGCTGGCCTGATATGGCGCCAGAAATTAAGTTTTTATTATTAAAAAATTCTTTTAAAACCCACTTACCCTATTGGTATTCCACTAATGTACATAAAAGAAAAAATATATATATATCTAATAATAATAAAAATTAAATCTCTACAGATCGATTCTTCCCTAATTTATTTCCTACTAGCCATTACACAGGATTCCAGCAGGTGGCGCCAATGGACTGTTTATATATTTATTTATTTAAAACCCGTCTGTTCCCAGCCCTACTACATTCACCCCCAGTTTCAGAGTTCACCGTCCCGGTGACTATTACTGACCATAGTACTACTGCCATGGCCTAAAAACTGACTGGGCCAAGCTAACTATACTTGCTCTCTGAACAGAGCTTGATATAGCAGCACGAGGAAGGTGAAAGGGATTTGAATGTTGCCCTGCCGTAGAGCGTGTAGAACGCCGCATGCTTAAAATACCTGCCGATTCATGCCCGTCCTGCTCTGACATCAAAGGCCCCTGAGAAACTGAAGGAATGGGGGGTTGGCTAGTTGAAGGCTCCTGGTCCACTTGAGTAGGCACCAGCCCACAACTATGAGGGGGCTCTGGCAATGTATTATCAACATCTGCCCCACAAGGCCTTACATAGAACACTGCTTCCCCCAGAACACTCTCTTCTTCTGACTCCCCCAGCTCTTCCTCATTAGATGAAACTAAGGCTGCCCCTTGAGTTAGTTCCACCGTACTCTGCTCTACTGGTACCAATGGTTTCGCCATCATAGTGACCACCTTCAGTTCAGACCGATGCATAGTTTTACCATCTCCCTGACTTCCTAGGGGTCTAACCTTATACAAAGTGCCAACTTGATCTAAATGCCTAATTACCTCAAAAACTGAGGAACTCCACAGGTCCTGTACTTTGTGTCGGCCCTGAAAATGGTTCCTACAACGCACCTGGGTACCTACAGGAAGCAAAGGAGAGGGTTTGTTATGATTACGCCTACGATAAGCTGCTGCCTCCTCCAAGTGTCCTCTAGCCTTGACATAAACTCTAGCCAAATACTCCCTATGTTGGGCCACCCAATCGGAAGGTTCAACACTTACATCCCCCTTTTCCTCTCTGGTATTTCCCAACAACCTGTCTACAGGCAGCTGTGGCTTCTGCCCGAACATCAACTCATATGGGGAATACTGGGTAGTCTGGTGTACAGTGGTGTTATATGCGAACAGTAGCTGTGGCAACAGCTGGGGCCATTTTCTCTTCTTTTCTGGGGGTAATGTCCTGAGCAAGTCATGTAGAGTTCGATTAAACCGCTCACATTGCCCGTTACCCTCTGGATGATAAGGTGTGGTACGGCTCTTCTCAATGCCATATAGTTCACAGAGACGTCGCAACAACTCCCCCTCAAAATTGCGGCCCTGATCTGAATGTATCCTCTGTGGTACCCCATAGACATAAAACCATTTTTCAGTTAACACCCTCGCTACTGTGCTTGCCTTCTGATCTGAAACAGGATAAGCTTGAGTGAATTTAGAAAACACACAACCATAAAATCAATGGCCACAATTTCGAGCGGTCGAGTAGCCAGCAGACTGCCCATAAAAGTTCTTACCTTAGGCTGAGTGGCCTTGGCCACTGAACATCGACCGCACTGCAAACACCAATCTCTCACATCTCGCCACATTTTTGGCCAATAACATCTTTGCCGCACAAGCTCAGTAGTACGTTCTATGCCCTGATGGCCCTGATGGTCATGTAAACAAGTGAGTACCTCCTCTTGAAGTGCCCGTGGCAGCAACAACTGGCGAACTGGATGAGTGGCTGGTGGAAGTTGGACTTGCCTATATAAAACACCCTCGCTCTCTATGATCCTAGGCCATTGCCGAATCAACTCTCTCAACCCCTCAGGTTCTGTATTTAAATCAGACCCCGTGGGCTTCCGCCCCTGCTTCCAATACCGCAAAAAGCTGGCAATGCATGGATCAGCAGCTTGCAACACCTGGAGATCAGCCTTGCTACGACTAGGGACTGCATCCACTGCTTGTGACTCAGCCAACACAGGTTTTTCAGAACAATCATCCTGATGGATCACCTCACGGGGAATAGAAATTCCTCCCACCACATCCAGAGGATTAGATGATTCTGAAGGGACAGGCAAACGCGACAGGGCATCAGCATTACGATTAGCCGTTCCTGGGCGGTACTTGATCTCGTAATCAAACAGTGCTAGCTGGGATGCCCACCGCTGCTCCACAGCTCCCAACTGTGCAGACTGTAAGTAACTGAGTGGGTTGTTGTCAGTGTAGACAATACATTTATTGCCCAACAGATACTCTCTAAATTTCTCAGTCAGAGCCCACTTTAATGCCAACAGCTCCAACTTCATGGTGCTGTAATTAGACATGTTCCTCTCTGCCGGCCGCAGCCCACGACTTGCGTACGCAATGGGACGCCGTTGCCCGTCTAAATCTTGGGATAACACAGTCCCCAGCCCTGCATGGCTTGCATCAATTTCTACAAAAAAGGGCTGAGTAAAATTAGCATAACCTAGCACCGGAGCCTGTACTAAACGGCCTTTAAGACTCAAAAAGCTCTTCTCGCAGGTTTCATTCCAGTGCTGTTCGAAAGTGCCTGGCACTCGAGGCTTGGGATTTTTCCGGGGGCCTTGTAGCATGCTCACCAATTTGTGAAGGGGAGCCGACAAATGAGCAAATCCTTCCACAAAACGTCTATAATACGAAGCAAAACCCAGGAATGACCGCAACTCCTTGACTGTGGAAGGTGTTCTCCATTCAGCCACTACCCGAACCTTTTCTGGGTCAGTAGATACTCCCTCTTTAGAAATAACATGGCCTAAATAACTGACTTCCGTCTGAAAGAAGTTGCATTTTTGTAACTTTAGCTTTAACTGATGCTGTTGTAGCCTGCCCAGCACCAAGTCCAGCCGCTGAAGATGTTCCTGAAAGGTTTGGGAGAAGATGACAACATCGTCTAAATAAAGTAAGAGTGAATGGAAACTCTGATCCCCGAAAATTCGTTCCATTAATCGCTGAAAGGTGCTTGGGGCATTGCACAATCCAAATGGCATTCTGTTGAACTCGAACAAGCCGAATGGTGTACAAAAGGCAGTTTTCTCTCTATCCTGTTTAGCTACCGGCACTTGATTGTATCCACTAGCTAAATCTAATGTGCTAAACCATTTAGCACCACTCAAAGCATCCAAGGACTCTTCGATCCTGGGCAAGGGGAAGGCATCTTTACGAGTTTTCGCATTAAGCTGCCGATAGTCCACGCAAAGCCGAATAGACCCGTCTTTCTTTTGGACCACCACTATTGGTGAGGCATAAGGACTCGTGCTAGGGCTCACCACATTACGGTCCACCAATTCTTGGATATGAACCTTCACTAGATCATACTGTGAAGGTACAAGACGCCGATACCTTTGCCTTACTGGAGTATGATCCACAAGGGGAATGGTATGTTCGACCAATGTGGTACAACCCAAGTCACCATCATGTTGACTGAAAGTGTCCCGATACTTCTCCAACGTGGCCAGAGCTTGTTCCTGTTCTCGAACAGACAAAGAGGGCCAAGTAAGTTGTGAAAAATCAGGGCCAGGACCATTACCTGTGTGCACAGACTGAACAGTCACTACCTGTTGCTGTTCATCCCTCTGAACTTGTACAGTACTAGCACTTGAAAGGCACTGGGCTACATAAAGCTCCCCTAATACTACCTTTGGCTGGAGCCACTTATCGTGATGGCCTACGTTCACAATGGGCACTTGCACTACCCCTTGGTCCACTGTCAAAAGTGCTAACGGTATCAGAAGATCGCTAGGCAAATGGCCATGCACAAAGGAGGCTGGTTCCAACACGCCAGAAGAAAGAGAATACCCTAGACCACTATGACATAATGCAGTTACAAACTTCATAGTGCCAGCTGGAATTCGCACAGCAGGACCACGCTGCAGTCTAACTAGGCCTACCTTACCCTCTTGGGAAGTACGCTCTAACTGTTGACATTGAGAGAATGCATGTTGCCACACCTTACCAGCCTGCTGGACATCAGGGGAGCGAAACAGGGCCAGGCCATGCTGCAGGAACAATTCCTGATAACACTGGCTGATTATGTTCATCCCCAACAAACCTGGAATAGATTTCTTTGACAGATGGTTATTAGAATCACATGGACTTTTGGTAATCAAAATGCCCATCTTGGGCAAGACTTTCCCCAAAACACACACATCTAATTCCAAATAGCCCAAGTATGGAATGTCCAACCCATTAGCAGCTTTCAACTGTAACCAAGGACAAGACTGCATGGATGACTGCAAAGGATTCTGTAAATACTGATAAAAAAACTGATCTGTTACAGTACTTACCATAGAACCCGTATCCAATAAACAGGTCACTGGCACCCCCCCAATCTCGATCTCCACCACAGGACACTCTGCAACCAATTTAGCTGTATGCAAGGATCGAAAGCCCCTTTCCTCCCCTCCCGACACCTGGGCCATTGTATCGGGGGGTACTAGTTTTCCTGATGTTGGACAGCAGCACAACCACCAGCCAACCCCCCAAGCTCTACACCTCTACCTGCCTCTGTCTTACAAAAGCGACCAATATGTCCAGGTTGACCACAACGTACACATATTGGCTTACCATCGGCCTGAAAACGATAACGTGAATTGCGGTTCAATGAGTTACTTCGGGGCCTAGAAGCTGAAGGGGCCAAGTCTAAACGCTGAATAATCGCATCTAGTTGCACTTGCTGTTTCCGAAGGCTCTCCTTTAAATCCCCCAATTCATCAGTGCGGTTAGCAAAGACAACATTCACTTCCCCCTCACACCCAGCTACTGGATAGGTACGGCATGAATTGGCACGGGAACGGTTACCGAGGGACTCTCCCTCCTCAGCCCAGCGAATTGCTTCACTGCGAATACTTAAAAAAGTTACTTCAGGATCTACCCGAACCTGACGCCGGAGTTCTCTGCGTAATAAACCATCACATACACATTCAATAAATTGATCACGTAGGGTAAGATCTGAGTTAGCAAAACAAAAAGGATCCCGCCGTTTTACGGCCTCCATCAAAGTCATTAATGCATGGGAATAAACCCTTAAGGACTCCCCCTCGCGTTGTCGCCGCTGAAAGAACTGAGTCTGTAGGCTAATACAGGTTTGTGAACACCCATATACACTACTTAAAATACTAAATATTCTCTCTGGTTCCTCTCTCTCTACAGCCGAACGAAACTTCACTTCTGCCTTTGCCTCCCCGTCCAGCAAATCCAATACCACTAAGGCCTGCTCACCCCTAGACCCAGGACGCACTGCTAAATATCTTTTAACCTCTTCCACCCACTCCTCCACTGTAACAGAATCTACCTTAGGGTTCCCTGAAAACCTCGGACATTTTCTATCCCTTGGCATATATACGTAACGTTCAACTACCCCATTTGAAACTGAGACATTACCTTGAACAGCACTGGGATTAGAGGACTGTATAGAGTTATTTGCAGCCGCATTATCTGTCCCTACAGCGGTAGATCGCTGAGTTACCTCCTCTCTAAGTCTACTATTTTCAGCTCTAAGTTGTTGAACTAAGTCAGTAAGTGCCTTCATCTGATCAGCAAGGTTTTCATCAGCCATTATGACAGCTAGAAAAATATATATATATATATGTATATCTATAACCTGAAAACGAATGAGAGGATACAAAGAAAACTAAAAAAAAATACAAAAAAAAGAAATTCTAAAGCTATTAACTAGTCGTTCCCAGAGATGCCTGGTCTTCTCCAAGATGCTGAAGCTCTTCTCCTGGTGTCAGCACCTCTCTTCACCTGTGACCACTGTTTTTCCTCCAACTCCTCCACTTACTAACCCAAACACTGAGCCATCATGTGTAACTGACCAAACCTTTGTCAAACAGCCTTAACTTAAGACCCTGCCGACTACGCCACTATTTGGTGGGGTCACTCCCACTACATGTAGGGAACCAGACCAACAACCAATCAATTTAGACTACGCCACCCTAATTTATCATACAGGGTAAGGGATCCCCAAAGGTTGCCTCAAATAAATGAGAATCAAGGCTGATTAACAAAAATATATCATTTATTGTATAAAATCAGCAGGACACAAGCATAAAATACTTTAAGGCCCTTTCAGTTAGCTAATAACAGCAATTATAATAATACAGACAAAGGCTTCATAAAAAGAGAAATTCTGGCACTTTCAGTTAAACAATAGCAGCAATTATGGTTACATCAACCAAAAACTCCAAAAATGGAGGGAATAATGTTATTACTGACCCTGACAACAAAAAGAAAATAAACAAAAGAGTGTAACACCTGCAACACTTCAGTTATTGAAAACAAATCATTCACCTCAAATGAAAAAAATAATAAATAAATAAATAAATAAATCTGTGTTATGACGCACACTAGCAACCAAAACAACCACAAACAAAATAAATCACTCTACAAACAAAACTAGTTTTGACATCAAATAAAGGATGCTACAGGTGTACACCAAATTAACAAAACACCATGAGTCAGTATCCAATACCACTATTAGTTACATACCTAAGGCCCAGTAGGGGATATTAGAAACCGTGTCTATCTAAAACACAGTAAACACAAGTAAAAATACTGAGCTCACAAAGAACTGCTGAATGGTCAGTACACAATCAACTAAACAAGATGGCTCAGAGATATTGCACAGTGTTCATTAAATAAAAACGTGGTAGGAGGAAAACAGTGGCTCACAGGCAACAAGGCCCAGTTCCACTGCAACAGACAACACAACACTTTTATTCCTCAATACTCAAAACATAGCAAATGCAGTTTAAAGAATAGCAAAATTACCCCCCAGTTATAAACAGCACAGTTCTTAAGATTTTAATACAATAAAAGTACATCCCTTATACTACTTTATTTTCAGTACAAATTCAAATATACCCATTAATCAATCTACTCAATCACTAGGATAGCCTAGCTATAGGAAACCCTCAGAGTCATGAAATGATTAAAAAAAAACACCCACCTAAATTGTAGAATGCTACACTCCAACACAAGTGGAGAAGGAAGGCTGGACAATACTCAGTCTGTGCTAAAATTAAAGCATATAGTTCAATATTAACACCATTATATAAATAATAATTGTTAATAATAATCAATAAACACATTCTAGAACCAGGAGATACATTACACTACACAACCCCCAATTAAACAACCATACTTACTATACTTTGGCAGTGAAGCCTAAAGCTCTATTTAATTAGATGGCCCTCCACCACTGGACCACTGCACCACCAAACAACCGAGCAGAAGGAAAACCCGTGTTGGATTCCTAACACGGCTTACTGCTGCATCTATGATCTACCTCCTAAATAATTAAAAAAATATATATATTTAATCTAAGCTTGACTTTACGCATACCAAGTAAAAAGACATGCGCTGAATTAATCATTAAAACCTACCAGACTCAGCTCCCGCCACAGCGACGACACACCAACCGAGCCGGTCCCACAACAGCGCCAGCATGCACGCCAAACAACAGCTGCCCCCTTTTGTTTCCCCATACCGGAAGTGAACCCTTATTAGGTGCTGGCCTGATATGGCGCCAGAAATTAAGTTTTTATTATTAAAAAATTCTTTTAAAACCCACTTACCCTATTGGTATTCCACTAATGTACATAAAAAATATATATATATATATATCTAATAGGGGTGGGAATCGTTTACTATCTCACGATTCGATTCGATTCCGATTTTGGGGGCCACGATTCGATTCAAAATCGATTTTTGATTCAAAACGATTTGAATTATAAAAATTTCTGCTTCTGGCTTATGAATCTTATTGAAAAAAAACCCTCCATAATATACACTGGTCCTGGAGCAGGTAATGTGTTACAAAAACAATAAAATGTGCAGGAATGTGGGTCCTCAGTGACAGAGGAATCACTGGGATATCACAATGACGTTAATGAACAATAAATAAATAATAAATAACACTGCTTTATTACCAGGCTACTAGCGGTGGTGTGTAGGTGACGCTGCTGGGCTGATGTGATGATAGCAGTGGAGCGCTAAAGTTCAGGAGCAGCTGCTGATTAACTAGTTAATTTAAGGTCGTTGTATTTCTTCAGAAAGGGGGCAAGAGGTGGAGAAATTAATTCATATGGTCCATTCCTTAATTCCTCTGTGATGAGGAGCTGAAATTAGCTCTGATTAGCTTATTGTATTTTTCCGTTCCGCCTTAAATGCTGCAGCCCGCTGCCGCCTGTAGCGTTATTTAAGGTGGAACTGGAAAGTTAGCTAGTTAGCTAGCTAACAGTTACTGAAACTAACTACTAGCGATCTTTTTTATGCTTGTTATGAAGCATTCTGCCATAAAACATTGAAACTACACGTTAATCTAATGTAATATAGTGCTTGTTCTGCCATCTTACCGGTGATTCTCAAACACCTACGCTCTGTGTGTGTCTGGAAGATCTCCGTTTGAAAGGACAAGCGCTATCCCCAGGGTTGCCAGGTCCAACAAAAATACCCAGCCCAAAATCAGTCTAAAACCCGCCCCTCAGAATCGATTTTGGGACATTTTAAATCGATTCTGAATCGTAGTAAATGAGAATCAAGATTCTTATGTGAATCGATTTTTTGGCACACCTCTAATATCTAATAATAATAAAAATTAAATCTCTACAGATCGATTCTTCCCTAATTTATTTCCTACTAGCCATTACACAGGATTCCAGCAGGTGGCGCCAATGGACTGTTTATATATTTATTTATTTAAAACCCGTCTGTTCCCAGCCCTACTACACTAGTTTAATCATTCCACCACTAACTCTTTTAGTCATTTATAAACAACAGGTAATCTTTGCCTTTTCTACGTATGTGTGACTGATTATGTATGATTTTTAAGGCATTTACAGCCTAATTAGTAACCATTAATAAGCTAATTATAAACCATTTATAAACCCTTAATAAAGGTAGTCTTATTTTAAAATGGTACCATTTTCTTTTACTTTTGCTTTTTTTTATCTTATGCACAAACACATTTTAATACCTGACGAAGATTGTCTGTATAAATACAAAAAGCAGTAAATGTTCATTTCAGTTATTAAAGGAAAAAATATCCAAACCAACCTGACCCTATGTGACCAAATAACTTGGTTTTGCCACCCATGACGGAAAAATTGCAATTAACTATTGGTGATAACTGGCTATTAATCGTTTTTGGCCCAGCATCTCAATCAGATTTTGACTAGGACCATGCCAAAAGCATTTTGAGGAGGACTTGCTGGTGTGCTTCAAAGCATTGTCCTGCTGCAAAACCCATGTACTTTTGAGCTTAAGGTCACAAACTTTTGAGCTGAGATTTCTCTTCAGGATTTTCTAGTAGAGAGCAGAATTTATGGTTTTATCGATTACATCACGATGTCCAGTTCCTCAAGCAGCAAAGCGGCCCTAGACACTACTAGCACCATCATTTTTGACTTTCAGTAAGAAGATGCTTGTTGGTAAATGTGAGATGGGCCTTTGTGGGTTTTTTTTTTTTTGGTCAGTAGTGTTTTTTAGTGCCAATTAATTTTTCACATAAGGCCAAGTTGGTTTGGATTGCTTTTTTCCTTAATAAATGAAATAATTTAAAAACTGTTTTTTGTATTTACTCTTGCTATTTGTCTTATAATAAAGTTTGTTTGATAATCTGATCATCTGAAAAAAAATGGAAGTATCACAAAAAACTGGTGACTGCAATGGTATTTTAGGCAGTTTCCATGGTGCTAATTAGTGGATAATAGGGTGTGGCTATATAGTGGTTAGACAGTTGCCATGGCATCCGGAATGGATGATATGATGTATCAGGTGGTTGTCAAGTGGTTGCTGTGGTTCCCAATGAGGTTGGTTGAGTACAACTACTAGGGCTATTTATATAATTATGACAGTGCCACGTAATATTCGAATGAAATAAAAATCTGCCTGAATCAATTACACACATTCACACTACAGTTAAACTCAACTCAGATAATGCACTTAGAATTCTCTGGTGCTCTAGTGCAAGATGACTTGAAGGTCATAATCAACACATGGCATAACTGTTTAAACAATAGAAAATGTAAAATTTTCCTAACAAACTATTCTACCATACTTGACAATAGACTTAACAACACTACTTATTTAATTTACAGCATTTACTTATTTTTAGGGTTAGCATTACATTTGAAATACTCCTAAGTCACACACGCACACATACATAATCAGAGACAGCAGTGAGTGAATAGTGAATAAAGTGAGTCAGGTTTGGTGAGGGCTGTGACGTATTTCATAAACACAATTCACTCCAAAAAATCCAATATAGATCCAGTCTGAACATCACAGAGCCTGAACCCAGTCAGCACCTGCAGCCCCAGACCCATTAATATAACCCTCACTCCACACAGGTCCAGCTCCAGCTGCTTCTGCTTTACTGGATGGATAATATAGTTAACATGGACTAAATAAGATGCTCTGAATTCACTCTGTTCAGTACAAACTTCTCTGCTAACACACATACAGTCAGTACACTCATTACAACTCACAAACACACACTGAGATACACGCTCACACACACACACACATTGACAAAAACACACACATATACACTGAGATATTCACACAGAAACACGTACATACCGAGACACTGACACACACACAAATACAGACACACTGACACACATGCACATTTTAACACACACATACACACACACACATATATATATATATATATATATATATATATATATATATATATATATATATATATATATATATATATATATATATATATATATATATATATACATACGCTGGCACACATACACACACACGCACACATATACACAGACACTGACGCACACATTGACACATATAAATGCTGACACACACATGCCCATACACAAACACACACACACACACACATAAATGCTGACACAGATACACATCCTGAGGCACACATAACACTGACACACACACTGACACAGTCCCACACTGACACACACAAACCCACATATACACTGGTACACACATATACACACTGACATACACACATAGACACACACACACATACAAACTGACACACACTCAAACACACACATTCACACCGACACAGATACACACACTGAGACACACACAAATACAGTCATATCACACACTAACACACACATACTGAAGAGGAATTGATATGTTTATTCATTATGGAATTTATTTTAGTACAGACTGATGATGTAATATCACAATACTGAGTGTACTTATAACAGATGGGTTTCAGAAACAGACAGGATGGTACAGATGGAGGGTCCAGTTCCAGTTCACAGGCTCTGTTCTTTAGTGGTGTAATATCGCCACCTAGTGTTACATATGAGCTATTTATTACATTTCACAATCCCTACAGTCTAAAAGCTTGATATAACGTCGGTGGACTGTTTGACTAAAGATAGTTTCTTTAGTCAAACAGCCCACTAACATTATATCAAGCTTTTAGACTGTGGGGATTGTAAAATGTGATATACAGCTCATATTTTAACAAACACACAATGCACAGGACTACACACTGCACTGGACTACACACTCACACTAAACAGGACTATACACTTACACTGCACAGGTGTGTGTAGTCCTGTGCAGTGAGTGTGTATTCCTGTGCAGTGTGCATTTAGTCCTGTGAAGTGTGTTTGTAGTCCTGTACAATGTGCAATGTGCTACACACACTATACAGGACTACACACACACTGCACAGAACTATACACACACTGTACATGATTACACACACACTGCACAGGACTACATACTCTGAAACATGTTTGAGATGTGAGATGTGAAATCTTTACAATGACTTCTTGAAATCTTAAAAACGTTGCTCTTACAGCCTACAAAAAAGAGGTCTGGCAATTAATCAAAATATATAATATATAAGTTTACTACCTACGGTAGCCTGGGGGAATGACTACACACTGAGAGTGAGTGTCAAAAACTGGGGGACAGAGCAGAAAAACCTACCAGAGCACTCTATTGGTAATCTACATACGAGTAGCACTGTCACTATGATCACTGAGGATCACCAGTTGGAGTCCCGGGTCTTGCTGTTTCACCATCAGCAGTCAGAGTCTGAGAGAGTACAGCAGGTCATGCTGTTTCTCTCTGGATGGGTACAGTAGGTGGTGCTCTTTCCCCTCATTTCTCCCATTGTGATGCTGGTCAGTACAGGCATCTGTTAGCTGATGTTTTAGAGCTACGCTACCTCCCGGCCGCTGCGCTACTCCAATAAACGTCGCTTCGCTTTACCAAACATTCACACAAAGCAATCCAGACTGTTCTCATACAGAGTTCCCCAATGGTGGAACAAACTACCTTCCACTGCCAGATCAGGAGAATCTCTCACTATCTTTAATAAACTCCTGAAGACAGAGCTCTTCAAAGAGCACTTACTCTTTAGACCCTATCTAAAGATGTTTTTACCTTTAAACTTTTGTTACTTTTGTACTTCACTATTGTAAGTCGCTTTGGACAAAAGCGTCTGCCAAATGCAAAGTAATGTAATGTAATATAGCTAAGGATCCATCACTTTCCTCCGAGCATGCTGTGTTGCTGCTGGGTATTCACATGAACTGGGACTGGAAAATGGGCCTTCCAAATTGCAGAGAAAATGAGGTAAAATTAGACATTACTAATAGAAATCTGGAGTAAATTGTGCTGTCTCTTTAATTGAACTGTTACAGTAAAAATCACAATAGCTGTCAAGAGAACATGCCCCTGAACATCTGACAGATGTGGATGTTCCTCTCCACAGACACACACACAGATTTATGAGCTGAGCCGGAGTGTGTTCAGTGCCTACGCCTGTGCCCTGTGGATCAGGGTTCATCTGTGAGGCTGGCATCAGTAAACATGTAGAGAATATTACAGCAGAAACAAACATGGAATATGTGCTCTGTTGTCCTGTGAGTCCTGCAGTTCTGCACACTGCACACAGATTAGCCAAAACATTATGACATCAATGCAATGACATCAATGCAGCTTATACACCTGGAAAGTGTCTATCAATTCTGAGCAGCATATTGAGGTTCAGGCCTCAAGACAAGAACTGCATGACTTTGCAGGAGAAAAGAGTCCGGGTGCTGAACTAGCTTGCTGCAGTCCAGACTGGGAGGGCATTCAATCCTGGGACCTTTTTAATAACTTTATCTTGCAAATTAAAGATAATATTTTATCTGAGTCAGTGTTTTCTGTTCCAGCTGGCTTTATGTTTATTTGGGTTTATTCTAATGTTATAAAGAGTTAATTACAGGTAGACACTCTCACTGAACACTGAGTTTATGTTTATTTGAGTTTATTCTAAAGTAATATAGAGTTAAATACAGGTAGAATTGAGTAAAAGTATAAGTGCTCTATTAAAACATTTATTTGTGTAGAACTTAAAGTTTTCTTTATGCACCATACTTAAGTAGAAGTATTACAGTATTTAAGTAGTTTATTGTAAAATGTACTACTGAAGTACTGAAAGTAAAAGTACAACACTGAGTTTTGTAGTTATGACAGTGGAAAGTTCTCAGAGTGAACGGCAGAAGATCAATTTGATCACTTTATTCTTTCAGTGATGAGAAGCCTTATCAAACCTGCTGACAGTGCAGAGCATCTACCACTCTGGATTTAGTGATAATGTGGGTTAGGAATGATTCCTAACGAGTAACGGAGCAGCACATTAAAACAATGTATTGGAGAAAAACTATTAAACTAATGGAAAATCTGTAGTAAAACTGGAAGTAGGAGAAAAAATAATACTCCAGATAAATCAAATATAGACAGAGAACTATAGTAACAAATGAGAACTACTTCACTACTGTACTAAGTAGTAGTAATAGTAGTAAAATGCTGTATCTGTACATGGGGATCACAGACAATGTGTTGTCATGGTTCAGATCATACCTCACTGGGCGCTCGTTCAAGGTGTCGTGGCAAGGACAGCTTTCCTCAGCCTACTCCTTATCCACTGGGGTTCCCTAGGGTTCGGTACTGTGACCCCTTCTCTTCTCAATATACACCACCTCCCTAGGTCAGGTTATCCACTCACATGGCTTCTCCTACCATTGCTTTGCTGATGACACCCAGCTATACCTGTCATTCTCACCTGAAGATCACTCAATCTCTGCAAGGATATCGCAGTGCCTCTCAGACATATCCTCATGGATGAAGGAGCATCGCCTTCAATTAAATCTCTGAAAGACTGAACTTCTGGTCATACCAGCAAAACCATCTTTTCAACACAACTTCTCTATAAGCATCAACTCTCTCTCTCTCTCAACTACAAAGGTTGCTAGGAACCTGGGTGTTATGGTTGATGACCAGCTCTCCTTCACGCACCATGTGGCCTCAGTTCCTCGATCCTGCCGCTTCGAGCTTTATAACATCAGAAAATTTTATGTTTCTGACACAACAGGCCACCCAACTCCTGGTACAAGCAGTGGTCATCTCACGCCTCGACTACTGCAATGCCCTGCTAACTGACCTCCCGGCCTGCGTAGTAAAACCACTCCAGATGATCCAGAACGCAGCAGCACGTCTGATCTTCAACCAACCAAAACGGGCACATGTCACCCCACTGCTCATTGAGCTCCATTGGCTACCAGTTGATGCCCGTATCAAATACAAAGCTCTTACAATCGCCTACAAGGTGATGACAGAACAGTTCCTTCCTACCTGCACTGATCACTCCTGAAGGCTTACGCTACCTCCCGGCCGTTGTGCTCCTCCAATGAATGCCGCCTCGCTTTGCCAAAATCTTTAATAAACTCCTGAAGACAGAGCTCTTCAAAGAGCACTTACTCTCCTAACACCCCTAACACACTAACTACTTCTAACCTCATTTCCTTCCTCCCCTCCTTCACTCCTCTATCCCATTATTTTCCTTTGACCTCCTTTAGGCCCTGTCTAAAGATGTTTTTACCTTATATTACTTTCACTTTTCACTATTGTAAGTCGCTTTGGACAAAAGCATCTGCCAAATGCAATGTAATGTAATGTACTTTGCTGGAGTATTTTTTCTCCTACTTTTACTTTTACTTCATTACATATTTTCCATAAGTTCAATACTTTTACTGCGATTGAGTAGTAACACACCTATTCTCTGCACCGCTCTAATCCCTTGGTCTTTGCCATTGCCATTGCCATTGATTTTACAATAGTGATACAACAATTAGTGACCTTTCATGCTGAATTTGTTAAAATATCCTAACAGCTTGCTGTTTATCCTTTTTGTTTTTGGATAAGTTTGTTTATAGAGTTAATTTAAGACTTTGTGTGAATGTATTCTTTCCTGTTCCGTCCTGTTCTTGTGCTGTTGCTACAGCCAAATGAATTGTGAATGTACTTTGGCCTTAACATCTGAAATAATATAAACAATATGATATTAAAATTTTTGACTTCTTTCTGTAATAACTATACAACACAATACTTGTACTTTTACATTCAGTACTTAAGTATACAATTTTAGAAAAAAACCTACTTGCAATACTTAAAAACAAGAAATGCTGAAAACCTAAGTACTTCTGCTTAAGTATAAAGCTTAAAGAACACTTTAACTTCTACTCAAGTCACCTTTTAACAGAGTACTTGTACTTACTCAAGTATGGGTCTCTGGTACTCTAAACAGGTGCCTTTTTAAACAGTACTGTGTAAATATGTAAGCCATGATTTACCTTTTCAGCGATACACTGTGTTTTTCTTCACTAGATGGAATAATCAATAACAATATTTATTATATTCTTCTATTTTTATTATTTCTTTTTTTTCTACTGACCAGATTGTTTTTTTTTTTCATTTTCCTATATTATTTTCCAATAAACAGAAACAAACGAATTCGTTTGTTGTATTTGTTGTTAATTTTGACTAAATCCAGCCATTTTCCTTTGCGCAACACACTGTTTTCCGCTAGATGTCAGTATTTATTTACATTTTACTGCATATGATCAATAGTAATCATGTTGTATATATTTTTATATTTACGTTTTCTAATGTTATGTTTTTTTTTATTTTTATGTATATATTTAATTATTTCATTTAGCATATTTATGTTACAGTACAGTACAGTAATTTTGTCGTAACGTTTTTATTTACTTTTGATTTATGACCAGCACTTCGCCAGAAGAGTGCGCTTCCCCTCTGTTCCGCTAGATGGCGCGTTACACCACTGCAAAAATGCACTCATCCATTTTTTTATTTTTAACGAAGTGAAATTTATCATTATTTTATTATTAATTTTGTTTCATTTAAATAGCATTTCTTGTATATTTTTGTTATAAAGCCTTTTTTATAAAAAAAGTTGTACATTTATATTAGTTTTTAAAATATGTTTTATTAGCATAATTTTTTTTAAATAGCTCATTTTACTTAGCTGTCATCATGTTCTACAGCACAGGATACTGTATTACTTGTGCCTTTATTGTGCCCATGCTGTGCTGTGCTATGCTGTGCTGTGATTGGACCCGGGGTGCAGATGGAGGGGGGGGGGGGGGTGGCGCTCCTCAGCACGTACATCACGTCCAGCACGCTCTGTTTGCATATATAATACAATATATCTGAGCTGAGGTAGCGCTTTTGTTAAGATACAAATAACATGGATAAATTATTAGATTTGATTAGATGTTCGTGTATAGTAATACAATTAATAATAATAATAATAATAATAATAATAATAATAATAATAATAATAATAATAATAATAATTTACTTTAATATAATACTTTTTATTTACATTTTAAGTCATTATTTGCCTGTACAGTGATTAAAGTAAATTCTAACTCAATATTGGTGCACTACGGACTCACATGCCTTTAGTGCTGAAGTATGCTGAATAATTTCATTTTATATAATATAAATAAATGGCAAACATACGAAATATTTTATTTCTATTATAAAATTAACAGATATTCTATATTTATTTTATATTTGGTAAATAATGCGTGATCGAGCGCTTAATCTACAAAGAAAGTATAATATTTTACTGCATTGTCTTGTTTAAACACAAGGCTTGGTTACCGCACGTAGCTGTTGTTCACTTCGGCACTTCCCGTCACATTTCGCCGTTTCCCTCTGACTTCGGCCTTTTCCGTTCAACTTCGGCATTAACCGTTTGTCAGTGCCTTATGTGGGTTTTCCGTGTCGGTTTTAGAGAAATGCGTTATTATTTTAGTTCAGTGAGGTAAATTACACAATGCCCAGAAACACTTTAAAAACAATATTATTTTCAAGAATGTAAACATTTTTATGGCATTAACATAAGCTTTTATGACATATGATCTTGCTTCGTTTTTCTCCGTTTTACTTGGAAATATCCATCTGATCATGTTTATATTGATTTTTTTTTATGGGGGGAACGAGTTTTGTGTGAATTATTGTGTAGAAAAAATATAATTTAACAAATTCCATAACTTTTATGAATTACAATAATTAATCATTAATGTTTTTCAAACAATTCTTTAGAAAATGTACTTTCAAAATATAAAGGGTTGCATCAAGACTAAAAGCAAAATTTCACCAAATTTATCAGACATGTTTTTGAATTCCAAATAACTATAATATTAGTTTATGTATTTAAAGCAAAAGTTATAATCAGAATCTATACGATTCTCCCACAAATAGTACACACATATTGCTGTACACATCACAGTATTATCATTGAAAATAAAGATGAAAATAAAGAAACTACGCATTTGATGACGCCAGATGACCTAAAAAGGGCGTATTTGATCTCTATAGCGTAAACACGGAGTGTATTTTCCCTCTGTGCGTCACTGCTGAAACGTCGGGGGTTTCCGTCACACTTCGGACCCCCTCGGTTCTCTTCGGCTGTTTTCGTGTGAGTTAACCCTGCGCTCGGCCGCGGAGAGGGACAGGAGAAGATGGCTGCTGCCCAGCTGTACTGTGTGTGCCGGCAGCGCTACGATATTAGCCGGTTTATGATCGAATGCGACATTTGTAAGGACTGGTTTCACGGCGGGTAAGGAGTTTATTTCATGTTTAATCGAATTAGCTGCGTGTTTGGAAAAGAAAACGGCTGGTTTTGTTATAAAATATGAAGTTAGCTGGCCAAGCTAGAGCTAAGCTGTCTGATGGTAGCTAGGTTAGCTGGGTTAACGCTAGCTGGCTGGGATCCCGGCTGTCATGTCGAGAGTTAGCCGAGCTTTCTTCGATTTAAATCATTTCATACTGGAGTTTAGAGCTTCAGACATATTTGAATACTTATGTACACCTACTTAATATTATTTACCTTAAAACTGACCGTATTTCGGTCATATTTAGCTCGGTTATGAGGTGGTCTGCTGGCTGCGTTAGGGTACTCTGTGTACTCGAGCTGTAGGTTAACGTTATTGGTAGGTAGAGCTAAATGTCACAGTTTACCGATAGCTAATATCAGATGATCAATAAGTTCCACAGGGGGTGTAAACTTGCATTTATCATCTTGTAAATCGATTTGTCGCAGTAAATTCTGACTGGGGTTGGAAGTTCTGACCAGCCGGCTACCGAGATTAAAGCCCCTCCATGCTGGTAAAGGGGGGCATTTAAACTGGCCCTTTAAATCTGACTGTCTTTGTGACTGGGTATTTAAACTGGAGCTTTTAAATGATATATATTTAAGTTTAGTTATGTGGACTGACCCCTCACATTACATTTAAAATCCTGAGATTGAGAGTTTTGGTCAGCTACCAAGATTGAAGCCCAGCATGTTTAGAAAAGGGGGCATTTAAACTGGCCCTTTAAACTGGAGCTTTTAAATGAATATTTAAGTTTAGTTCTATAAAGTAAGCATTATATTATATATCAAAGTAGATTTTAGTTTAATATTTACATGTTCATTTACTTTTATTCTGTTTTTTGTTTGCTTTTGTAGATTTTAGACAAACAAAAGCAGGAAAATACATAAATAAATTTTGATGGATATTAGATTATTATTAACTTTTATAAAGGGGCAGGTTTAGCGGGTGTTTATGATGTAGTAAATATATTTATTACAATAAGACTGTTTATTACAATAAACCCCAGCCATGCTTAGAAAAGAGGGGGATGTTGTAGCTTTTAAAGGAATATTTAAGCATAGTTCTATAAATAAACCTTATATTTTGTTACAGAATACAATGTAGTTTAATGTTTAGGGAATCATGGAATTTTATTTTGTTTATGATTTATTTTGTAGATTTTGGACAGAAATAAGTAAATAAATAAATAATAAACTCAGGTTCTAGGTTCATATGGTTTTAGTAAATGTATTTATTACTGTAAGACAGACCGTTGGCACTGAAAGATTTGGCCAGTTACCTAAACTACTTTTTACCTTTTTAGAGTACTATAAGGTATTTTACTTTACTTATTTTATTAATGTGTATAAAGTTGTACCTTTTGTGGTAACTTTTGTGTTTTATACTAGATTTATGTTGTGTAATTTTTCATTCTGGTGCTAACTTCTAAAGTAGTTGCAATTCATTTAAAAAAAATAAATATATTTCTCATTTTTATCCCATTTTCTCCCCAATTGTGCTCTCTCAGGGCTCCAGTAGCCAATGGCAAGCTACATAAACAGTATTCGAACCAACAAACGACTGATATATTATGCCTTGTTAAAAAAAGCAATTGGAGCTGAAACACCCCTGCTGACTTCAGTGCATGTATTTGTAAATATGTTGTTTTTTTGTGTTTATCACAAATACAGTAGCTTAAAAAAAGGTTTCAGCGTAGCTTCCATATGCTGACTGTATGAATGGGTGGGTAACCATGTTTACACAGTACATCGGATTCCATGTTTTCTTTTAGCCTGTAATATCTCTAAAAGCAGGTCTAATGTATCACAGTGATGATTATGTAGTTTATGGGCAAGTTTATGGGCCCTGCTGGCAGCTGGGGACGGCCTGCCATTGAGCTCTTGACCTAATTCACTGGGACTGTGTAATCCCGTTATCATTACTGGGTCACCTGTGGGCAGGGCTTAGCCCTTTAATGTACAGTAAACCAGTGATGCATCATTACTGTCATTGATCAATCACTGTGAGTGGGTTCTTTATTTTATTATTTTTATAGTTAGAATTAATTTGTTTCCTGTTATAAATTAGGTGCTTGTACTCCAGTTTGGAAAAATAAGAAATCCTTTGTGAGTTCATACTTAACATTGACAGTTGTGGTTTCTGATTCTTTTTGAGAAAATGTTGTATGTTATTGTTCAGTGTGCCAGGGTGACTTCATAAAAAGCTCTGCTCTCGTTTTTGTGTTTGTGTGTGTGTGTGTGTGTGAGAGAGAGAGAGCTTTTTTTAACATGTGTTTTGTGTTGTGTCTAGAAAGCAAAACATTTTAGATGATGCTACTCAAATTAAATATCTACATTTTATAATTAGTAACTGTCCAGGCATGTTTTAATTGGGTAAGGAGTTCCCTGTTATGCCAGATTTAGTCGCAATCCCTTGTTTTTACCACTGTGCTTCAGTAGAGCACATTCTGGCAACCTGCAAGGGCCACAATGGACATTATCTTCCTATACTTAACACTGATGGCTTGGTACAAGGGTGTGTGTAATTCTGATGGTAGCGAGTTATCTTTCCAGGTGTTGTGCTGAATTTACGTCCTTGCCAGTATGTGACTGCCTTCGAGTGCAGGTGTGTTCCGCAGCAGATTGAGTGCAACAGATTCCCTTCAGATTCCTTTTATTTATGTGTACAGTTACTGTACATTTCAGGAATCACCATCATGACCTGCTGCACGATGCGCCTGCACACTAAGGGGAGTTGGATTTCGGCACAACACCGTTTCTTTTTTCTGATTGTTTGAAACTATCTAGAAAAGTGTTTTTACGCTGCTAACAAACCAGAGCATGATTCATCTGCTCTGGACCAGAAACACCACTTTTGGTCAGGACATATTTAGGTCCGTAACGTAGTCTGAGACGCACACACACACACAAATCTGTCCACATGTTTACAGATTCTTTGATTTGTCCTGAGTATATTTTTTTTCCACTCTGTTCCTGTAAGTTGCCGTATTCAGCTGTGAGAGAAGGATGGAAAAGGTGATTTTACTGAATGAAGAAGGTGTAACACCACGTGTGGAGGTTTTCCCCCACATGCTGGCTTTTGCGTAATGCTGAGCCCTGGAATGTGTGTGACTTTCGCAAATCCATCGTCAGGGCTGCCCAAAATTACAGAAGTGAAAAATCTCATGAGTGGACATTCACATTAGGAAGGAACAGTGGCCAGAAAACCCACTGGCTGAATGATAAAGTTAGGGGTGGACAACAATCCAATATTCAAAAAAGAACACGAAAGAGAAGGTTTCAAAAACAGTGATTATTATTTTTAAACAAATTTCCCATATTTTTCTATATATTATTTACAGTATATGTTGCTTGCTGATGTTTATTCATTGCATTGTTCATATTGATATTGACAATATATTGTATCCACTGAAATAACAAATCAGCTATATCGCCCAGCCCTAGCCGGAGGGTAGAATAGGGCTGTCATGAGACAGAATTTTGACTTAAATACTGATATTAAGCTGAGTATCACAGTTCTCGATACTAAAATAATACCTTTTACCTTTTGTTTGGTAAAGTATTTATTGAAATATTTTAAAACACACATCTAGATACTAAGTCATTATTATTATTAATATTATTTAGTATGTTGAAGTTGAAGATAAAGTAGTTTTAGATTAGATCTACACATTTATTTAGCTAACTAGGTAAGTGCCTCCTAGCTGCTATAACTGATAGGGCTGCATCAGTTAATCGACTTCAAATGTTCATTGTTGACTAATCGTTAATTTGTGGCACTACACAAAGTACTGGCGACAGAAACACAGTTTACACAGGTAACAGTTTACAGATCTACTACTAGCAGCACTTTTCAGGTTTAAAGATTAGTGTTCTGGGCATTTAAAAGGCGTTAGAATCGTGTTGCTGCAGTATCTGAGATTTTGTTTTAGACTGTGTTGTTGCGAAACGTTGTGATCCTGTGGTATTAAGGGTGTGCTGTGCTATCCAATGTTGCTGGAGTGTCTGTACTTTCTAGGATATCTTATGTGTTGCTGTGGTGCCCGGCACGTGTTGCTCAGGTATCTATGTTTTTAGAGTGTACCATTTTACAGGGGTACCCATGGTTGCTATGTCTCTGGCCTATTTTCTTGAATTGTGTGTTGCTGGGGTGCCTAATGTGTGTTGTGGTGGTACCCAGTGTTGCCATGATGTCCAGGGTTCCTGTGATGTCCATCCTTTCTGGGTATCCTATAGGTTTCTGTGGTATCTGTGTTTTCTATAAGTAGTGTGTACATATTTTGTGCACATTACAACATTTTTGAATATGACATTCCTGATCCGTTGGAGAATGATCACTGAGATCTTCCTCTTTCTCTCTCCAGAGGGAGTGAGGAGCGATGGGTCAGGATGTGGTGGGAGATGAGTGGGAGGAAGTGGTGGGAGTAATTCTCCCGCCAACGCACTCCTCATCCATGGCCACAGTCATTATATAACCCATTAAGGAACAGTGGTGGCTCAGTGGTCTGAGAACTTGGCTCTGGCTCAGGAGGTCATGAACTGAGATTCTGCTGCTATTGTTCCCTTCACTGAAACACTTAAAGAGAGAGTTTCACGGTTTAAATGTAGAATTTATTCGAATTTTCAGTTTTGATAGTTACCAGTGGTCTTAAAGTTAATTCTTTGAATGTATATTATGTTCTTGACATACACAATAACACAGTATGGTGTATACCAATGTGGTGTACCTGTTGATACAATGTTTTTTCTAAAATCAAGCATATAAAAGAGTTTATCCTGCTTGTCCAGGGAAGACTTGCTCCTAGATTGTGAAACATTGTTGTGAATTTGTGAAGTCTGGATGTTAATAAGAATTGTTAATCTGGTAGATATCTTCATTTAAAATTAAAACAGTATGAATTTCTTGTTTTCCACACCAAAAAAATCTTGACATTGTACATTGTGATAATAATGTACTGTATTGTGTAGCCAAAGTATCCATACAGTCATTCTGACAGGTATAAAATAGAGATAATAGATGATGCTTTTAGATACTCAGAGGTTACAATCCCTCCATGATTCTCCTGTCCATCTCCATTATATCCAGTTCTGCGGTTCTCAGCGTTTACTGCAGGCCGTTACAGTCCCAGTGTCCCAGGGAAGCCAGTACGTCTGCTTTGTCTCAGCCGCCGTTTCCTGCCGGGATGGAAAGATCAAAGCAGAGACTGCGGCTCACTGAATCCAGCTCCCATCTTCAAAGCCTCATCCTCTCACTGTCCTGCTCTTCAGCTGCAGCACCCTGCTGCCTTTAACACCCTTACAACCCCGTCACGCAGCTTTATACCCGCTCTATATACAGCCCTGAAGAGAGAGAGAGGAGAGCTGCTCGTATTCACGCTTTAACAAAGATAACTACACCCAGTTACTGATTACTGATTTCTGCACCTCAGCAAATATTAATAAATAAAATAAAATGATAAATTAAAAATCAAAAGATAAATATAAATGGCGCAATTCTCAATTTTTATATTACTTCTTGTTCAAATATTATTATAGTTTAAAATGACCTGTTAAATCTAAACATATTAGCCTAATGCAGTTCATACCCATGGCCACACATGGTTATCCATGTCTATACCCACCACACCCTCTAATATCCATTCATACCCATTTATATCCATAGTACACATAACACCCCTTTAACACTATTGCCATGCATACTCATTAGTACCCATAACTAACTATCACCACAAATTAATACCACCATTAATACCACACTAGGGGTGAGACACAATCTTTATATTGCAACATAATTTGTCGTTTTCGTTTGCAATATATTACTGATACAAGGTGTCAGATATTTGTTTTAACTGAAATCTAGGCGCTCTAATCTCCCTAAGACTCGCCCCCAATTAGACTTATTAAAGTTACTGCTTCATTATTCCACATTGTGGCACTAATCAAATGAATAGGATAAACCTGTGTTTGTAAATTTCTGTGAAACTGACACCAATAAATCCATAATTTGTGGTGTTTAATTATTTAGGAGTATTATATTCTGTTCAGTTACACAGATGTCATGAAGTATTGGAGAGAAATGTCTTGACATATCGAGTATCACAGAATAGGGGTGGGCGATATGGACCTAAAATATCACAGTATTTTATGATAACAATAAGATAAGAACATAAGAATGTTCTTGTTGATAGGAAAAACACCTTATTAATTTTAAGAACATATATATATATATATAGACTTCCAACTAGGACTATACAATATGCCATTTCTTATTAATTACAACAATGTTGACCTTTTTTGTCGAATTACTGAGGGCTGTAATATGCGAATGAGCCCTTTAACCAATCTGTGCGTTTACTGTATCCTTTGTATCTGCCATACGTGAATTTTAATTTTAGTAAAAATATTGACATTTGCTCAAAACCACTGTAACAGGTGTGAGAGATGCCGTGAACCAAGAGACTAAAATTTGTTCCAACCAAATGAGATGGTCTTGATCCAAATATATTTGCCGTGCAGGCACATCACGCAGCAGTATGAGTACAACAGATTACACTGATGATTCCTGTACCTACTGTTGATGTAGATTAGCCCTAACTTATAAACAGAAATATATGGAATCCGAGGAGATTCTGTTACACTCAATCTGCTGCCGGACGGTCCTGCACTCAAAGGACTGAGTCTCATTAGGTAAAGGGAACTGACTGAACTGACAGTATTCTACAATACAATCAGAAGTACAGGGAGACTCCGCCCACAGTAGTTGACCATGACAGGCTGTAGTAAAGTAGTTTAGTATAGTTTAGAGCACTTAGTCACTAAAACGCTGGTGTGCGAAACATAAACAAAGCTTTCTACCATAAAATGTAACACACACACACACCCCGGTCCAGATCTTCAGGTGTGAACATGCCTTCACAGTCACAGTGTGGCAACAGAAACTGTAAATAATATCTCATAGGCCTGCCTCATCTACCTACTTTCTTGTAGGAGAGTGTTTAGGTTGTAAAGTGAGAGTATTGTAACTGTGAAGACACTTCCATGTGGGTGGGTGGTTGTTAAAGGTGTGTTTGGTTATGAAGCTGTCAGCACAGATCACTGCTCAGCTCAGTTAAGTTTTGCAGGGTTAGCCTGTCAGAACACAGCCTGCTGAGCCCACGCAGAGTCTACAGCAGCTTTAGTATGAACCTCAGGAATGTGTGTGTGTGTGTGTGTGTGTGTGTGTGTGTGTGTTTGGTGTGGTTGTGGTGGGATGGGAGATGAATTAAAACCCTCAGCGCCACCGTAAGAGCGTCATCAGGAGAGGGTTGGGCGGGCGTTTTGGACATCAGAGTTTTGGTGTAAAAAAGCGATGGCAGCATTTCAGTTTTTTATGTCAGCCTCCACTTTTAAACTAAAATATAAATTCTCCTGCTGTGTTTTTTTTTGTTTTTTTGTTTTTTTTTTTGTTTACTTTTGATTAATTCTCCTTAATAGGCTCATTGTGATGACTCACTTCTCAGTGAAACATCACTGTTTAAAAAAAGAAAGAGGAAAATGACAATTAACACAGTATTTTCTTTATATTTTATGTTTTAAAATATGGTCTGATATAACTGCAGTTATATATGCTGTTAAAATGGTTCATAAATAAAATTTAACATTACCAAATGTCCCATTATTTGGATGAGTTTCTATTTCATTGTAGGGAAAGAAATGGCGCTGATTTATATCATGTAAGGATCTCTGCTAAAAAAAACTACTGCAAAACTGACTGGTTATGTTTTTGTGTGTTAATAAAGATGTGTCCAGGTGGAGGAGCATCATGCAGCTGATATTGACCTCTACCACTGTCCCAACTGTGAACCCATCCACGGACTCTCACGCAGTAAGTAATGTTTATTTTCATTGACTACAATCTCAAACCTTGTTCAAGAGTGGAAACACAGCTGAATAGAGCTGCTCATCCACTACTGAAAACTCCATTATTCTGAACATGATTGATCTGGCTGGCTGCTACTGCTGCATTTCTGGTGGTTGTTAAATGTAGTCTGCAGCATTTGCTGATTTGTGTGGTTAGTGATGTTTGTTAGCTCTGCAGTGTTGCAGTGCCAATAGCTGCTCACTGTATGGGTTGAAAAATGCGCTCTAGAGAGGAGTATCCTGTTAGAAGTGTTAAAGGTCTTTGTTCTCTTTCCTCCATGAGGCACATTAGTTTTACACATTCTACACATAAAATCAAAATGCAGGGCTGATGAAGTCGAGCCTGTAGCCCTGTACTACACAAACTGTTAATGAGAGTCTGCAGCCATTCTAGCTCTAGCTCAGTAATTTCTTTAAGAGGTTGAAAGAGGAACTTCAGCTTCCTGTTACAGAGTCGCTGTAAACCTTAATATTATCTAATTGGGTCTCAGCATAAACTAAAACAGAGATTTTGGTTGAAAATCATCTCTTTCATTAAAGGGTTTTTGAATGATTGCCCAAAATAATTGTCAGTGTTTTGGTATGTTTTATATAGTTGGCATGCTGCTGTTAGGTTTTTGTTTGCTTATCTGTTTCAGAGAGTCATATTCTTCTGATAGTATTTCTCTAACGGAACTGGTCAAGCGGTAAAGCAACTGAATGCGTTCTTTAGAAGAGGTGTCCACAAACATTTGGACATGCAGTGTCTGTCTTATCTGAATCTGGCCTGTTGTTGTTGTGTATGCAGTGAGAGTGTGTGATTTATGTATGTGTTTTTCTCTTTGTCTCTCAGTGAAGAAGAGGAATAACTGGCACAGGCATGATTACACAGAGCCGGATGATGGCACTCTGCCAGTTCAGGCTGGAACAGCCGTCTTCATTAAGGAGCTGCAGGAAAGAACTTTCCCCAGGTACTGAAACATCTAATAAACATGTATTAAGCCACACAGTACAGCTAACTCTGGTTGAATAAACTGCCAGTATTAGCATTTTTTTTTTTTTACATTTATAGCATTTTATTTCTCATCTACACACCAAATAAGTTTATATGAATGCTTGTCTTTACACGTATGCATTGTTTCATAATGGTCACGCCCAATTATGTTCTCGAGGGCTGGGTGTGAAATGATATTTGAATCTGTGGTTATGGGGCTTTATCTAGGGTTAGTAACACCAGGTCCTTTTGTTATTAAAGCGAAAACATAAGGCAAGCATTGCTAGTTGCTAGTTTAAACTAAACACTTCCAATATCGTATTACAGTTTGTCAGAATGAAAATATGGATCATGTAAACATTATAGTGCATTATAGAGCTCCCCTTACAGTTCCTGCAGTGTAATCCTGTCTGTCAAAATAATTGTGTGTATTATATATGAACATTATAGAACATTATAGAGTGCCCTGTATGCTTCCTGTAGTGTTTTACAGTCTGTCAGATTAAGTGTGTGGATCATATGAATACTACAGTACATTATAGAGCACCCACTACACTTCCTGTAGTGTATTACAGTGTGTCAGATTAAGTGTGGGGATCATATGAATACTACAGTACATTATATAGCACCCCTACATTTCCTGTAGTGTATTACAGTCTGTCAGATTAAGCGTGTGGATCATATGAATACTCTATTACATTATAGAGCACCCCCTACTCTTCCAGTAGTGTATTACAATCTGTCAGAATGAGCGTGTGGAGTGTTTTTTTTTTTTTGTCTATAAAAAAACTGTACCTTGTAATCTTTTATATGTATTGCTGTGTAAATGAATGTTCAGTTGGTTACACCTTCTATTCCCTGTTCTGCTGCAGTGCTGATGAGATCCTGGTGCAGATGCAGGGCAGTCAGGTGACTCAGCATTTCCTGGAAACAGAGGGCTTCCACTACCCCATAACAGTCGCAGACATGGAAGGACTGGGGCTCAAACTGCCCCCGCTGTCCTTCTCTGTCACAGACGTGGAGCAGTATGTGGGTAAGGCCTGTGTGTTCATATTAGAGCATCTAGCAGCATTTGGTTAAAATAAGTGATTTGTCCAAAACAGCCCTTTATAGTGATAATTCAGTTGTTTTTTTGAGCCTGGTTGGAGCGCCCCCTAGACGTTGATGATTAACTTATACTGCATCTGTAATTCTAACTAATAATGAAATTAAGAATGTTTTCCCATTGCTACATAGTGAGCTTGACCTCCCAAACCTTTCAAATATTGGTGCTGTTTTAACAAATCACCAAACTCTTAGCAGTTCTAATCATGAATTTACCAGTTTTAGTCATAAGTATACTTAAGCAGTGCCACTCAAGTCATGTGTAGCTAGCTAGCTAAGATTAAATTTAATCAAAGAAATGGAGTCAGTCTTATGGTAAACAAACAAATTCTAAATCTAAGTTAGCTCAGTTTACAGTACTCTCTTAGGTGCATTTTGTATATAGGTGCATACAGGAAACACTGCAATATGTAAAGATCAAATTTGCATATTGCATTGGGTCATTATTCAGTATAAATGATTCAATATTTTCTTATAGTCGTCCAAACGCAGAAAGTAATATAACAGGTGTTATCGGGGAGGTGTGTGTGTGAGTGATGAGGACCATTCGGTGGAGATCATGTTCTCTGATCAAATTCTCTGATGACTGAGAAGAAACAATAGGCTGACCACACACAGTGTGTGTGTGTGTGTGTGTGTGTGTGTGTGTGTGTGTGTGTGTGTGTGTGTGTGTGTGTGTGTGTGTGTGTGTGTGTGTGTGTGTGTGTGTGTGTGTGTGTGTGTGTGAGAGAGAAAGAGGTGGTTGTTAACAGGAAACCCAGACAGCTGTGAACTGTGGCCCCCTAATCTTTTGAAAGGAGTGTTTGGTCAACAGTGAAGACCGTTTTAGGTGCTGCTCAGTTTTAATTCATTAAAATGTAATGAGGTGGTCATCAAGGCCAGAGTTACTACTCAACACTAATACACACTTTAAAGCTCAAGTAGGACAGGATTAGTTTAACCTGAGAAGGGAGGAATAATGAAATTTTACTACAGGAAACCATGAACATTTCACACCAGATAAAAAAAAAAAAAGTTTGCTTATTGTTTGCTGATTATTACAGCTGATTGCTGTAATAATATCCATAGTAACATGAAAAAGCACTGGAAAATATTTAATTTATTTTAATAATATACTACTGCAATAAAATGCATTTTATAATTGTATTTTGTATAAATATATCTAAACTTTTGTGTATTTTGTAAGCAGAAACTTACAAAGACTCTAATTTTGTGTAATGTAACAAAATAAATAATCTAACATAAAGGCTGACGTAATGCGTAACATGTATATAGGCTATAGGCTACACTACAGAATCACTTAATGAGCCTAAAGCTGTTGAAGCCCTGCCCTTCTGAGGAGTGATTTAGCTTGTCTGCTGGATTTAACTGAGGTTTACCACAGACTAAACAACCCAAGGTGTCTGTTCTATGCACAAATAAACACCTTCTTGAGCTTCTCTGTACTACCAGACAATCCACAAAAACCTTTTTACAGAATATAATGGAACATAATTTTGCCATATGTTCATTTGCACTAGAGCTGCACAATATTGGAGGGAAAAAGTACATTGAAGTAGTTTTCATTTTTGCGATATATTAAAAGGAAACACAAAAGTTATTAAAAGCCACGAGTCAGTCATACAATGTCATATTAATAATAAAAAAATAATAATGATTAGGAAAGCCTCCAAATCAAAAACTTAACAAAATTAAACATTTGTCTGAATACCTAGCATGTTTTAACACGGTTTTAAGTAAAAAAAAAATTTGCATGTTATTAATGTTATTACCATTCTAAAACCAGTTATGTGACCACTGCACTTGTCTAACTAGGCTGAGACTATATATTGTGCAGCCCTAATTTCCATGGGATTGATATAAACTGAGATTTCTTTTATGTGGTAAAAGGCAGTGAAATCTGTAATTACAGTAAACAAATACAGTCTAAAAAAGGGACAGTGGTGCGATCCAACAGAACTATAACCACTGATGATTTCCAGTATTTATTACAGATTGTAGTTAATAACTATTACGGAGAGGTAACTATAACCTCTCCATGTAAACTTAATCCCATCCATATAGGCCTTTAGTGTGTAAATGTTCTTTTTTGGTCTTTTTGCTGTGTCTTGTTGCTTGTGTGTTTGTGTGAGAGGAGAGAGTCTTTGTATCCAGCTGTTCCCTGTCATTAGACACAGTCCAGCTGTGTGTGTCCAGCTGTCCGGCCATGTTTCCTGCTCTCTCTTGCAGTTGTGGTTTGTGGTTCTGGAAGAGTGTTAAAAGTGTGCTTACCGACTCCTTTGCAGCTCCATTCAGGAGGTTTTATGGTGCTTTCTGTGTGGCTTAGACTTGGGTGTATTTATCCAAACCAAAATAACAGGTGTGACAGGTGCTGTGAACCTTTAGACCAGTCTGGACTTTACTTTATTCCAACCAAAGGACAAGGTCTCAGTCGGGCTCAGCTGAGAAATAGTTTGGTTAGTTTGCACATCATGCAGCAGTATGGGTTCAACAGATTACAGTGGTGATTCCTTATATATAAACAGAAATAAAAGGAATTTGAGTAGAATCTGTTACGCTCATTTTGCTGCGGGACACTCCTGCTCCTGAAAGGAGTCAGATTCTGACGGGGAGGCATAATTGGGCACTACACCAGGAAAAGCAACTTGCAGAATTGATAACGAGCTAATGCTTGATGTACAACCTTCTACAATCCAATTGGTGTAGAGTATAGGGAGACCGCCCACATAGTAATGATGGGATGTAGTTAAGTTGTAAAGTGCATTTAGTCACTAAACTGCAATGTGACCATCCCCAGACTAAATCTATAATATACATTCTTACAGGCACCGCTGTGAGAAATAATGAAGACCTGTTTGAATGCCTTTGGTACTTAAGACTATACATGTGTGTATGTATACTAGGGCTGGGGGGGGGGGTTGAGTGCTTGACTGACTCTAAAGCGCTGACTCAGCTCTCGGTCGGTCCGGATCTATGTCATGAGACAGCACACGGGTGGGGCTGGTGCTGTCACGGGTCCTGTATTGTGTAATTTCGCAATATATCGCAGAAAACCAAATACATCTAATGTCGAAATTTTCCAATATTGTGCAGCCCTATTAAATACAGCTCTGTAAAAAATTGAGAGCACTTAAAAATGATGAAATTCTTAAATTTTACCAAATTGAAAACCTTTGAATGTAATCAAGAGGAAGATGGATGATCTCAAGCCATCAAACCAAGCTGAACTGCTTGAATTTTTGCACCAGTAGTGGCATAAAGTTATCCAAAAGCAGTGTGTAAGACTGGTGGAGGAGTACATGGCAAGATGCATGAAAACTGTGATTAAAAACCAGGGTTATTCCACCAAAATTAATTTCTGAACTCTTTATGAATATGAACTTGTTTTCTTTGCATTATTTGAGTTTTTTTGTTATTTCAGCTGTTTCTCATTTTCTGCAAATAAATGCTCTAAATTACCATTTTTATTTGGAGTTTGGGAGAAATGTCCGTAGTTTATAGAATAAAACAAGAATTTTCATTTTACTCACCTATACCTATAAATAGCAAAATCGGAGAAAATGATTCAGAAACTGAAGTGGTCTTTTCATTTATTTTTTTTTATATGTAAAACTGTAAAAAAAATATCTCACAGAAGATAATTTCCCTCTCTGTACTCTCTCTCTCTTCAGGTGGGAATAAAGTCATCGATGTGATTGACGTAGCCAGACAGGCAGACAGTAAGATGAAGCTGAGTGAGTTTGTGAAGTATTATTATCAGCCAGAGCGGCCCAAGGTGCTGAACCTCATCAGCCTGGAGTTCTCAGATACTAAGTAAGTCCAGAAACATGTCAGAATAACACCACAGCAACCCCTAGACTGAATGTTTCTGTAACATTACACTGCAAAAGACAATAGATAAAGACAGAAGTGGATGCACAACCTAACATTGAGATTGGTTTCAGTAGAACATGCGTTACAGGAACAGTAGTTTAGAGTAAATATCTGGTACAATAGTATAGAGTTTATTGAATCAATTGTTTCTATGAATGTACCAGACTGTTGCAGCTCCCACACCTTCTCCCACCTTCTGTCTAAAATAGGTTGTAATGTTTGCGTTCTTACTGCTTCCTCATAAATGACTGCTCTTCCCATTCATGTAGCTGGAAATTATGATGATTAAGTTGATTATAATGAATATAATAATATTTATTCATATAATAATATTCTTTCATAATATTCTTGTTTTTCTTGTTATTGCTATATTGTAATTTTTTATGAAATGTTTTGTGCAAATATGTGCATAACTACATTTTAATTGAACCAAAAAAGGTATAAAGGCCATAAAATAAAACATTTTAATATAGACTTAACATAAGAACTCTGTTGTTGTCTGTGCTTTTTAACTACTTTAACTTCATGTAATTAGTTGTTTAATGTAATTGACTGATTTTTAAAATTTATTTAATGTAATGTAATGATCATAACTTTATTTTTTTGTGCTGTGTGCAGGATGGCAGAGCTGGTGGAGGTTCCAGATATCGCTCGTAAAATGTCCTGGGTGGAGAATTACTGGCCGGATGACTCTTTCTTCCCTAAACCATTTGTGCAGAAGTACTGCCTGATGGGGGTAAAGAACAGTTACACAGACTTCCACATCGACTTCGGAGGAACTTCAGTGTGGTACCACGTTCTCTGGGTAAGAGATTCATCATTTACTATGATCTGTTTTCTGTCCCAACTATACATTGTTTTTTTATGTACTATACAAATTTCAATCTATAAATTATTCATTATTTATTAGAAATTATTAAGTGTCCAGTATGTAGCTAGTATTTACTATGAATAATGTGGCTAATATACAACAAATTTCAATATTCTAAATGATAAAAATTTACAATTTTATTTTTTATGATTGTTGAGATATGCTGAGAGTTTACAGATAATTTCAGCATGGCTAAAAATGGCAATACTGACTAAACGTTAAATGTTTTTTTCTGTCATTAATATTTATTTATATTTATATGCATGTCAAATAATGACTATAGTGAATTAAAATACAGCACTTGGATTTTAGTCTCTGTATTTCACTCAGTGGGTTCTGACTTGGTGCGTCATGTTCAGTATTTTATGAGACTTCCGAAAACATCTTTGTAAATCACTCGCACTGTTTAAAGCTGATTTCACATTTTGCTAAAAGCAGATGAAGAGGCTTAGTTTTCAATAATAGGTGAACTTTTATTTTGCTGTGGTTGTATAGGGGGAGAAGATTTTCTACTTGATCGAGCCAACTAAGGCTAACCTTGCACTATATGAGTCTTGGAGCTCGTCGCCCAATCAGAGCGAAGTGTTCTTCGGGGAGAAGGTGGAGAAGTGCTATAAGTGTGTGGTGAAACAGGGGACCACTGTACTTCTGCCTACAGGTGAGTCCCCATACATACATACAAAAATACAAACATACATTACTTAATCCATGTACTACTCTATATATGTATAACTTTGTGGGCAGCATGATGGCTTTGTTGTCAAAGGTCAAAAATACTTAGTGCCTAATGCAGTCTGCCAGGCGGATGGTTGTTTCCAGTTGAGAATATGCTGTGTGCACTTTTCGTTTATTCACTTAGTCTGTTGTGTATTCCTACTTTGAGGTTGTTTTAATTTAGTAGTAACTGGGTGTTTAAAGCTCTCTCTGGCCCTGATCTAAATCAGTGTGTGCAGCTTATTAACACAAAGATAAGAACATTCTTAAACTGTTAAGTTTATTTGTTAAGATGTTCTGTTGTTAATGTGTAATGTATGTTAAGCTCAGAAATACAATACTGAATTTAAATTTACAAAAAAAACAAATCCACATCCATATGAACTTGGTGCACTCCTCCTGCTGAGGCGGGTCCTGTGCCGGGTCCCGGACTGGCTCAGATCCTCAAATGACCTCAGGAGGAGCAGCACGTGAGCTACAGTGGTGTAAAGCACTCCTGCGTACCACAGCGAGCAACAACGGCCTCCACACTGTTTCCTAGAGCAGCCGCCAGGAAAATCCCGGCTCAGCGTTTCAGCACCGGCGACAGCGCGCTGCAGCAGGAATGTTGGGCAGGAGGCGTTGCCAGGCAACCGCGTAAACAACAGTATAACATCGTACATGCTCAGATACAGTGTGTACGCTCGGAGTCCGATTAAAATCACAGCGTTTCCTCTGAGTGTGGAACACATAACAGATCTTGCATAACAGATCCAGAGTGCAGAGTCAGCAGCAGATAACAGTGCTCTTATCTCACCGCGGGTAAACACGTCTTACAGGGCACGGTGCCACACGGGAATGACCGCACAACTACAGTAAATGTGCCAGAGTTCATGAAAAGTTGGATTAGTGTGTTTAGAAAGTTCTGATAGTGTTAACCTCAAAATGCCTAGATGTATTATTCAGTATCTCATTAGGTATCTATTATTAGATCTATAATTACTTTTACTGAACCACTATGAATTGTTTAATGTTTGCTGTGAATTATACTGTAACTACTGTGAATTATTTAAAATGTCATATTAACGTTTTAGTATTTCCTGATGAATTGTTTGGTGTCTAATACAAATTATTTAGGTGTATTAAATCCTTTAGTAAATATCATAATGAATTATCTGGTAACAACCATGAATTAGCCCATATGTAATGTGAATTGAAGTCTATAATTACTATGAATATTTCAGGATGTTTATGTGAATTATTTAAATAATATGTAGAATTCATTGGTTATTATATAGTTCTCACTATTTGTATTAATTTATCTAGTAATCATTATGTTTAGTTTTTTTAAGAGGGGGGGGGGGGCTATAGCAGTTTAAGAGATCAGTACAGTTTCTCTGCAGGGTTTGTGGAGATGCCATACATAGCAGAGAGACACTCAGGCATGACTGTGAACACACACACACACACAAACAATAAACAAACAATAAAAGTGACTGGCTGAGCAGAGATATGCGTGTGTTATCAGTGTGTGTCTGCACTCCCAGCCCAATACACACTTCAGCCGGACAGAGATGTAACCCTGATCAGCAGGACGGTCCTGTACTGTTCCACGTGTCTGCTGGGGTTTAAAATAATGTTGTGTGTGTGTGTGTGCTGCCCTCTGCAGGCTGGATCCATGCTGTGCTCACCTCTCAGGACTGCATGGCTTTCGGTGGGAACTTCTTACACAACCTGAACATAGGCATGCAGCTCAGGTACTTCATTTACTTATTTCTTTTTTTAATTGTGTTAAATGTGTTCATTTTATGTAGACTAGAATACTAATTTAATCTTTTTACTTTTAGACATAGTTAAAACTAAAACCGATGTGGGTCGATGCCCATAGCCAATATTTCCCCCCTAGAGACACCCCATTATAACTTTATAACTTTAAAACTAATAAGAAAATAAATTAGAAAATGTATTTAGTTTACAGGAGTTTGACCAATGTTGCCCAATTGCAGTTGTTTTACCAGCATCACTTGGTCTTAATAATATACAATAAATACATCATTGATACTTCGATATCATTTTTCATCCCTACTTTTCATGCAGTACTGGTCTTCATATCAAGTCCCAGTTTGTGACATAGTTCAAGCCCATTCATGGACTGCGTTTTCTTTACAATTAAAAAATCTCTCTTCAAAATGCCATGTAGGCCAGGACTAGGCTAAATAACTATCCCTGTGATACCTAAATAACTGAATGTGTCATTCAGCTTTATAAAACATTTATTTATTATAAGTACAAAGAATTTGTTAAATGCTAATATGCAAGGAGTCTTCTGACATATCCACTGTGAATTATCTAGTATTCACATTGAGTTATTGATTAAATGAATTAATAAATGAGTAAATGAATGAGTGAGTGTGATCTGTTGTTGTGTTTCAGGTGTTATGAGATGGAGCGGAGGCTGAAGACTCCAGACCTTTTTAAATTTCCTTATTTCGAGGCCATCTCCTGGTACGTGGCCAAGAACCTGTTAGAGACACTGAAAGGTGAGAAACAGAAAATATCTCTAAGCTTTCTGCACAGTTTGCTCTGACTTGAGACATATTAAGATTTATGTAGTTGGCAATATGCTAATTGGTGTACAGAAGCCTTGTAGCTCCAGTATAAAGACGCTAAACTGCAGAGCCCAAATATGACTGGTCTGATTGACTACATTTGGGATGAAAGAACAAAAACCTGAACAACATAAAGCTTAAAAATTCTCATGAGAAGAACAGTCTGGCCCAGAATCAAAGCTACAGTTTTGTAGACGTGGTTTAATTGGACCGCATCCTGCTGGGAGTAGAGAGACGCGGCTGTTGTTAGATGTTGTCTGATGATCAGTAAACTGGCTGTTTGTGGAGGCTGATTGAGGATTGGTGTAGTACACTTAATTAGTGAAAAGTGTCTATATTTTCATTGCGTGTGTTTGTGTTTGGCAGAGCTGCGGGAGGAGAAGTGCCAGCCTCAGGAGCATCTGGTGGATGGAGTGAAAGCTTTAATCTCTGCACTGAAGACCTGGCTCAGGAGAGAGGTATGAGAGAAAACACCACACACCACTTTGATTTGGGCAAAAGCAAAAAAAAAAAAATACACCTTTAGATAAAAAGATCACATGATGGGTGAATACACTTGCCATGCCAGAAGTCATGGGACAGCAGTCTTTATGTATTGGATAATGGATCATAGAGGGTTAGCTCAGGGAATGTTCCCACCCACAGTGGACAGCGAGCACACTGGGTGATAATGAGGGTGACTAGTGGCATTAGAGGCTCTGGCAGATATCACATGCATTTTCAGTGCATAAGACCCCGCCCACATATACTACAGAGTAGTGCAGCCAGACAATCTCTTAATAGAAAGGAAAATACTCTACAGATTGAGTCCAAAATGAATGGGTTCATAAGGAGCAATTTATGGTTTATAAATGTTTAATAATTTTTATGCTAAAATAATATACTGATTTCCTCAAAAAGAAAAATATATACGTTTCATCACTGAAGACATACTTAAAGCTTTGAAATCCCAGCTGTATCACAATAAAAGTAATGCTAGCGTCGTTATTGGCTAAAAGTTTTCTTTGCCTTTTTAGCAAAAAAACAATAATTCATTTTTTGTCAATTAAAGGAATATCCTGGCCAAGTGAATATTTACTATTTTTAATGTTTGTTTTTAGCAGCTTAGCTGCATTCACCCCCATTCATTCTGGACTCTCAGAATCCCATCAGTTGCAGTCATTTTCTGATATAAGTGGGAGATGGGGAAATTTGGGTAGGCTCTCTATAAACCAGCACTAGGGCAGCCTTCTCTAGCTTCTGTGGAACATAGTATATTACTGTATCTGTCCATCCATCTGTCTCTATCCATTCATGCCTCCCTCTTTCCCAAGTATTAATATCTTCCCCTCTGTCTCTGTACCTCAGTTAACAGGACCCAGCAGTGAGGTTCCAGATAACATCAAGCCCACCCTTCTCATCAAGGAGCTGACCAAGGAAATACGCCACCTAGAGGTAAGACAAACCATCTTCCACTTTTTACAGGGTAATGTAAGAGAACTAGAGCTTGGATTGGGCCTGGTCCACTCCATAAACTTTTCAAGTTTTTTTGAGCAGGGCCCGAGAAATGTTATCGGAAATCTCGGCCCAATTTCAATTTTCTGTACTGTGTGATGTGATATATATACAGGTGCTGGTCAACGAATTAGAATAATTTGAAATAGTGCAATCATGAAATTCTTTGAATGCATTTTTTGTGCAGAAAGCAAATCAGGTGTTCACCGCACCTGTCCTACTCGTTAGACTAATCACAGAACTCGTTACCTGGAAAAAAATTTGCTCAGCTGAGCTTTCCAAAAGGCCCATTTAGGCCATTTAACTGTGACACTGTTGTTTTATTGAATTAGAATAATGGAGAAACCGTTTCATTGAATTAGAATAAATGCTCGAATTTTTGTTTTCTGTGAAGAGTGTTCACTGTGCAGTATAAAGTCAGGGTTGAGTAGAATTTCTAAGTTGTAAAATCAATCATGGGTAAGCAGCGCGACCTCTCAACCGGAATAGTGGCTCAAATTCAAGCCCTTCGCCAACAAGGCTTGACCCAAACTAAAATTGCTGAGCAGCTCGGCATCAGCCAGTCTTCCGTCTGCAAAGCTCTCAAGAAAAACTGCAGCAAGCGCACCAACTGTGCCGGCGTCCGAAAAACTTCTGCTCGCGACAACAAGCAGCTGAGAAAGATCGCAGTCAGCAACGGGTTCAAGTCCACTTCCGAGCTCACCGACTTGTGGAACAAGCAGACCGGCGCTGACGTCTCCAGATCAACCACTTACCGTTGTCTGCGAGAACTCGGCTTCAAATCTCGCGTTCCAGCAGCAAAACCGATGCTGAACAAGAAACAAATGGAGAAACGGCTGAAGTGGGCCAAAGAACACGGCGACTGGACTGCTGAAGACTTGCAGAAAGCGGTCTTCAGTGACGAATCACGCTTCTGCATCTCCTTTGGTGACCAAGGTCCTCGTGTCTGGCGTCGTGGTGGCGAAACCTACAACCACGAGTGCATGAAAAGATCCGTCAAGTTTCCCCTGAGCGTTATGGTCTGGGGATGCATGTCCGCTCGAGGTGTAGGGAAACTCTGCTTCCTCAAGAAGACTGTCAATGCTGCCGTATATCAAGATGTTCTGGAAACGTTCCTGATTCCGACTGTTGAGGAACAGTTCGGCGAAGAAGACTTCATATTTCAACAGGATCTTGCACCGGCTCATGTGGCAAAGTCGACCAAAGATTGGTTCACTGAAAAACAGCTTGAAGTTTTGGCATGGCCGGCCAACTCGCCTGACTTCAATGTCATTGAAAACCTTTGGGCCATCGTCAAGCGGAAAATTCGCGACAGAAAGCCTACTACGCTGGACCAACTGAAGCAGAACATCGCCACTGCCTGGGAAGCTGTGAGTGCGGAAACTTGCGACAAGCTGGTCAAATCGATGCCGCGGAGACTTCAGGCAGTCATACAAGCCAAGGGGGCAGCCACAAAATACTGAGAAAGTGATGATTGTAATTATAATAAAAATTATTCTAATTCAATGAAACGGTTTCTCCATTATTCTAATTCAATAAAACAACAGTGTCACAGTTAAATGGCCTAAATGGGCCTTTTGGAAAGCTCAGCTGAGCAAATTTTTTCCAGGTAACGAGTTCTGTGATTAGTCTAACGAGTAGGACAGGTGCGGTGAACACCTGATTTGCTTTCTGCACAAAAAATGCATTAAAAGAATTTCATGATTGCACTATTTCAAATTATTCTAATTCGTTGACCAGCACCTGTATATATATATCACATCACACAGTACAGTAGATTTGTAATTTGAGATGGTGTTGGGTGTGAAGATTCAACTGAAGGTAGGCCAGTCATGATTATTTATTAAACAATATATAATGTTGTCCCAGAAATACAGTAATTGAAATGAGTGATATTTTCACGTTCAGACCCATTTTATGCCACTGAGTTAAGTTTGATTAGACAAAATAGTAAAATATCCAAAAAAAAAAAAAAAAAGTTTAAACAAAGTCCACAAACTGGCTAAACTGGTTCATGGGTACTCCTCACAAAACACATTGGGTAAACTTAGATCTGCCAAAATTGAGGTTGTCTTCATACATCGTCCAATAAGGTGATAACATAATTGAATTCAACTGAATTCATTTTAAACTAGAATAATGTGATATTAATGTTATTGAATAAAGTATGGAGTAAATTGTGACTTAATTATATATATTTAATATTTATATATTTTTGTTCGTTTTTGTTTTGTTTTTTGTTTATGTATGTTGATGTAAATATGCGTGAATGTGCTCTACAGGAGGACTCGAGTCCAGTAAAGACAGTGAAATCTCAGGGAATGTCCTCAGAGTGTTTGTCCACACGCTCCGCTCTGGAGAGACAGTGCCAGGTGCGACGGGCAGCTCGAAGGCTCCGGGAGCACCGCCATCATCACCGCCATCGTCATCATCATCATCACCACCATCATCATCGACACCGCCATCAGCAGCATGCCAAGCCCACCTCCAACCTGGACATCCTGGAGCTGCACACCCGGGAGGTTCTCCGCAGGCTGGAGGTCGGCCCTCTGGAAGAGGTGAGGACTGAGTTTGTGTGTTTAGATTAGAAAGATGAATGTGTTTTTTGTGTCTGTTTACAATTACAATTACAATGTAATGACTGTTACAAATAGGGATGCACGAAAAGGTGGTAATTGTGTCTGTATCTATTTGTTTCAGAAGATACATTGTTTCGTTTTACCTGTTAATTTAAAAAAGAGGGTTTAAAGCAAAACTGTCTATGTAAGCACCACTTAAATTTCACCCCCTGCCTAGCTTCACGCTTCAGTCAGAGACCTTATTAATGATGGCAATGATGGGTTTGTCTGTTGTCCGTGTGTTTGTGGCTGGTCATGCTGGCCAGTTAACAAAGACGCAAATCCAGGAAGCTCTGTATCGAGCCTGCCGCTACTTTCATCCATGCTTCATTTTCCTCCAAACTGACACTTTGCTGAAATCTCCGAAGAACACTCTCACTCACTGTCCCTGTCACTTTTTTTTTTACACACACACACTCAGCTCTTTCAGTTAAACTCTGTGACTCATGTAAAACATTACATTGTTCTAATTTTAAAAAGCATCAAAATTACCCTGAGATGATATAATACAATAAGAAAAGTCGATCAGACCCAAACCACACTATACTATTCCTACTTTCTGTTCCTAAACATACAGGAAAATAACAGCATAAAAAATGATAAATCATCATTTAAATATTTTATTTTAATTTAAATATTTTATTTACATTTAAAAACCCATTATTAAAAGATTTATAATAATATCATACTCCTAAAATTATTTTAAAGTTGGCAGGTCTGTAAATGTGAAAACAAATGTGGTTGGTCCAAAGCTATAATGTAAGGTATACAAATGTTGCATTCGTTTAAGTTACACTGGGGTGTCTAGTGTCACTGTAAGTGATAAATGTGTAAATCAGAGAAAAAAAAAAAAAAAAAATATATATATATATATATATATATATATATATATATATATATATATATATATATATATATATATATATATATATATATATATATATATATATATATATATATATATGGTAATATTGGATATTGTCCCTGTGCTGTATTTTTCCGAATTTTCCATTTACAGTGCCAGTCCAAAGTTTGGACACACCTTCTTATTTAATGTTTTACTTTATTTATTTTATTTGTTTTGTACGTTGTAGATTAATATTAAAGACATGAAAACAGTTAAAGCATTGTGTGTGCGTGTATTTTCATTCTCAGCAGGGTTCAGACTTCGGCTCCAAGACGAACGGCAAGTTCAGGAGGATCATCATGACGTCTGCTGTAACTGTGAAGAGGAGTCCTGATAACGCCCTGCGGCTGGTGATGTGTAATGGACGGATCATACGGTAATATTCTGTACACTCTTGTAGTCAGGAAGCAGACAGATAATCTATTTACTGTACCGATGGGACTTGCTGTACAGATTCACTCTGTGTGTGTGTCATGTTTACAGAGAGAGGAGGCGGCTTGCCAGTGTAGCACTGAAGCATGAGCGAGACAAGACCTTGCCATGCCAGCAACACCAGGTCAAAGCAGAAAAAGCATTACCATGCCAACAAGATGGAGTGAAAAAGGAGAGCTCCTTGGAGGTGGAGTTAGAGACACTGTGCACTGTGAAAGCCACCAATCACAGTGAGTCTCTATTTATGTGTGGTTTTGTTCATTTGAAGACCCATTTTGACCTGTAACTCCATTATCACTACCTATCTGTATCTAAATGCTTTAACTGTAGCTGTTTCCTTTTCCTTTATGCAGAACTCAGGACAGAGCTGCTGAGCTCAGGGTCGAACCTGCAGTCAGATAAAGTTGAGGCAGCCAATGCAGAGGTACAGTTCGCAGTGACATTAAACAAAACTGCACTTGTCCCGTATAAATAATTTAATAATACACTGTGCTTGTTATTTATTTCCTCTGTGATTCTTTACCCCTCTGCAGAAGCACTCTTCAGATTCAGGAAGCTCAGAGGATGAAGAGTGTGTGAGACAGAAGAGGAAAGGCTCAGGGAGCTGCGTGCCCGGCCAAACCAGCCAGTACCACAGATCACTAAAACGGTACCACCCCGGCTAAACTGATAACCCATGCATTATCCAACAGAATACCATTCTTCCCCTTAGTGTCATCATCTCCATCAAACACTGTTGTATTTCCCCAAAAATACCCTGAACCCCAACACTCCCCACCTAAACACCATCATTAAAGAGCATGGACCATCCAAATACCCACACTCCCTTCCCCAAATATCATCACAATCTTTAAGGTGCATACACCACCCAAACACTTAAACCTAAACACTATCGTTCATCAATGAAATTCCATCATTAGGTCTTATTCTCCACCAAAGCATCATTCTTCATAGAGCTTCACATTACACATACACACAGTCATTCTCCATCCAAACACCATTATTAAGGTGTATGTATCACCCAAACAACATCTTTCATTTCATAAATGCCTTTGTGATGCAAACCTGTCTACCCAGGCATGAGCATTACTCATCAAACACCATCATTATTAAGAATCATTATTAATACATTCTCCCCGATATAATCATAAAACAAAACAGTTCTTCCCCCAATGGCATTATGTACATACATCCATACATCTACATTCCCCACCCAAACACTATTATTGAGCATCAGTCATAAACCAAAACTCCCCACCCAGAGTCATCATTCTCTTAAAACACAACAATTCTCCACCTAGACACCATTTATTAAGGTGCATTTTCCACACTAATGCCATCATTAACAAGCACCTAAACCCATCAATCATCACTAAAATGCAATCATTAGGGCACGCTCTTCACTAAAGCACCATCTTTCTCTTCCAAAAGGCCATCATGAAGCAATACTCTCTACTTAAGAGTCACTATCTTTCTCAACCTAGCTGCTGTTATTAAATAGGATTCTCCATCCAAACACAATTATTCTCCACCCACACATCACAATTCTGGAGCATGCACCACTAAAAAATATTTGTTTTATCAAATGCCATTATTGTCCACCCAGTTACCATCATTAAGGTGTATTTTTTTTTTGCTTATGGAAACCACATCATCTTTTCTCCAAACACATATTGCTTGACCCAAACGCCTTCTTACTCCACTCAACCCCATCATTAGGCAGTATACCCACCCAGACACAGTCACTTTTTTTACTCAGATTCATTTTTTTTTACATTTAACAAGCCAGATAAATAAATGTATTGGTTCTTATTGCTGTATATTTATTGTGTTTAGTGTTTAATGTTGGCTGCCCCTAAATAGGCTATCTTTCTCTCCCCAGGGAACGGCCTACCTCACCCAGCCCGGAGAAGGCCCTGCAGGGCGTGCTGTCTGTGGCAGGCCTGATGTGCCAGCAGATGCCAGAGGAGGGCACAGTTTCTCAGGAGGCCTGGTGGTCCAACCAGACCAGCAGCAATGAGGCTGCCAGTCCGGACAGGGCAACAGGAAGTCCAGGAGAGGAATATTTATACCGGGAAAGCTCACTGTCACCCCCACTCCACCCCACCAAGAGACACGCCCACAACCCCAGCCCCATCAACAACCAGGCCACTAAAGGTAAGGGAAAATCACATTTACGTTGGTTTCTACAAACAGTACGCAAACATTTAAAAATTTTGAGCTAATTAGCTAATGCATGCTAATAATGTAGCTAAGAGCATGGATGAATCATTTCACACTCTAGAGTCTAGAGGATCACAGTATTCTAAGTAAAGTGCTCCCTGGTGGAACATGGGCTAAAGTTTTTCACACATCATCATTAATGGGGATAAGCTCTGCTTGGATTGTCTAGTTTACAGTCCCTGGTGATGGCTCACAGAATGCACCAATTATAGCATGATTTTAACACTTAAACAAAAACATTGTAATATCCCTGAAGCTTACCAGCTAAAGAGATTCTACGCAGTTAGCTTTCAGCCTAGTCCCCACTCGCTTCTTCAGGTTTGTCTTAAAAAATGAATAAATAAATAAATTGGTTCTTTCTCTTCTAATGAGAGTTAAGCTTCCCTTCTGATAATGTTAGCTTTTAGCCTAGTGTAGATCCCCTATTACTGTTTTTACAGCTTTGACTATGGCTTTTTTACTTCTCAAGTGGGTAGGATCCGGACTGTGACAGTTTTGGGATCTGGAATTGGCCTGCTTTACAGTTGTTTTTTGGTTTGGCTTTTGAAGCAGAGAGTAGATATTGAGGTTATTGGTTTTTCTCTTTCATGTACAGAACTTTTATTCAACTGTGTCACAATTTTAAACAGTTCAACATTCCAGGGCACCTTAAAGGACTAATTTGGTACATGACTACTCTGGCATGTCTGACTAACTAAACAGCCTAACCAAAGGGAGAAAGCCAGGAGGTAACATAGACATAAGAGCACCCTGAAACACTGGCATCTATTAAAAGCCTTTTTTCACACTGTGCCCATTGTGTTTTTGTGATGTTTCCACAGGCAAGCGTCCCAAAAAGGGCATGGCAACAGCCAAGCAGAGGCTGGGGAAGCTCCTGAAGATGAGCAGACACACAAGCCTGCTCGTGTAGCATGACTGGGACCAGAGCACACACTCATACACTGACAAACACCCACACCACCTTTTCTCTCTACCTAACACACACACACACAAAACACATACATGCAGCACTCTAAATGTGCATGTTTAGGTGACAAGATATGTTTGAATGGCACTAGCATGCTGCTTCACAGCTCATATGGAGCGAATGACACGGAAAATGGAAAACGTCCTCAAAAACAGTGCAGGGAAATTTTAATCACGCATTTTGAAATAGGAAAAAAACATAAAAAACATAAATAAAAATAGCCTAAAGTTTCTGGGTGGGTCTCCAAAGCTCAGAGGCTGAGGTATTGGTAATAGCACAGGCTGCTGTACTCTGTTGAGACCTGCAGGACTATGGGCAGTGGTATGGCCAAAGCTGTGTTTTCCAATTCAGCCAATCCTTCAGCTTCAAACCTCCTTTTATACTGAAATTTGTAGATTTGTCACAGTTCGGCTTGGCCAGAGTGTGATCTCCTCCCTCTCCTACCTCCATACTGTTGTGTAGCATAAGTGAAAATGGTGCTTTTTGGGCCGAGGATGGCTTTTTCGTATTTTTTCAAAGCCTGGTTCAGGGCGTATCTTCTTTTTTTGGTCTTTTTTTTATCTCTCTGTCTCTCTCTCTCTGTCTCTCTCTCTTTCTGTCCCTGTCTCCTCATCGCTGACTACCTTCATCCTCTCTAGCTGTTGTCTGTGGCTGTGAATGATGAGCTTAAAAAGACTTGAGGGCCGGAATTTCCTGTATTTATGTTTTTAATGGAGAATCTTATTCTGATCTCCTTAATTCAGTTCAAAGCGAACTCTAATTCTGGTGGGAAAGCCAGCCTGGAGGTTTCTAAATGGTGCTGAACGTTTTGGAAGCTCTACACCACTATCCTTTCAAACCCTTGGAGCAATAATTGTACAGTGTTGATTGGTTGGTTTGTTTGTTTTATTGATTGATTGATTGATTGATTGATTAACAGATCTGTTGACAGATCTGTTGGTTATGTTATGTTCACAGGCAGCACCCCCACAGAGCTAGTCCTGTCTGATCCTATAGTTATTGTTATAGTAGTAGGTAGCTAACCATTAAGCACAATTTTTAAGGGGAAGTTCACTGATTTTTATGAATTTCTCTATAATTATGGGTTTTGATCAATTTGATATGAAATACACTGTTTATATAGATGATGATTATGGTAAAATACTAAAAAAAATCTGACCAAAATTGTTGGTTTCATTGGGGACTATTTTGGTGCGCAATGCCCTGAAACTTTATATGTATCCATCCACTCTTTCATTGATTTGTGATCTATTTTATAACTGTTCTATGCTTAAAATGTTACCAAATCTCTTGTTGGACTGCCGTGGTCACCGAAATGGATCCCTGTTCATGTTTTAATGTACTTTGTGTGATTGTGAGGGCACTGTAAACTCCCACAATTCACTCATAATTAATTGTAAACACTATTAGTAAATAATTTGGATATTGTGTGGGCTAGTAATGAGGGAGTAGGGATCCAGTTTTATCTTTACTATACTCATTAACTTATTAGTATTTTTAATTTGTTTGCAAATGAGGAACACCTTTTTTTTTATTTTTTTTTTTTTATTTTTTATCTTCTCCAAAACTTCTGAAAAGCTCTGGATTTGCCCTTTACCGTAGCACTGGGGTTATCTGCTGCCACCCTGCGGACAGACAGGTAAACTGCAGTGGGTGGTGCTGCCTTGTATTTTTTTCTGCTGTGTTTAGACTGTAAGGAATTCAGTGAGAGCATAAGAGCTCAGGGAGAAATGACATCATTTCCTGCCTAATTTGTGTTATTCTTTTTTCCTTCAAGTGTTTTAAATGTAAATGTTTTCTGTGTTTTTTTTCCTATTTGTTGGCTGTTAACTTATTAATTTCTAAGAGATGAAAAATGATGAAAATGATTTATGACATTCTGCTATAAGTGCTTCCTGCTATAAGGGTTGCTCTTGGATTTATTTGTTTTTCCCCGTTTGCTTGTTTTTTGTTGATGTAAATATGTGAAATTTCGAATGCGAGCGGGGACTTTATACGAGCAATGAAATTCACTGATCTTCACAGCGTTTTGTAGACGTCTACTTTCGCTCATTTGAAGCATAAGATTTGATGTATTCAAGGTTTTTGCTAAACTGTGCTGTAACTAATGATTATTTTAATTTGGGACGTCCTCAGTGCCTGTTCTCTGACTATTCCTCATCAAGAACAGCCAAAACTAATGAAAACAATCTGAATACAGGTGAAGCTGCAGGTGTTCTGGTTTGCTTGAGTTTGAGTGTGTTTTGGATGAAAGATGATGGTGTGTTTCTCAGGGAACAAGCGACGTACCATCTTTAATTTCACCACCAGCATCATTCACACTCTCGTTATGAGCCAGGCTCGTTAACTTTTATTTATAATTCTGTAAACGTATCTCCTGTCTGCCATGTGTAACAATGTGATTCTGAGTCTCAGTCTCCTTCCTGAAGTTAAGCTTAGCTAAGCAGGGGTTAGTGTATATATAAATGCAGGACAGGAATCTGCTGTTCTAGGACCCAACATTTTTACAACGCTGCCACCTAGCAGTACAGGAAGCATGTAGGAGCTTGTACCTTACAAACTAGTACCTTGCACCACTAGAAGTATGAGGCTAATGTAGCTAACAAGTGGTGGAGACTTTTCCTCACATACCTACCTTACATGTTAGCACTAGAACTACACTATATTGCCCAAGTATCCGCTCATCTGCATTGCGTTGGGTGATGATAGCCTTTTCTGGAGTTGCTCAGCCATGGAAACCCATTCCATTAAGCTGTGTCTACTGTTCTTAAGCTAATCTTCTGCCACTGCTCTGTTATTTTACATTGACAGAGGGAGCTGTTTTCATTCCCAGTCTCTTCCACTTTGTTATAATATCACTAACAGTTGACTGTGGAATATTTTTAGTAGTGAGAAAATTTCACCACGGGACTTGTTGCTGAAATCTACTGAGCTCCTGACAGAGAAATATTCTTTCACTAATGTTTGTAGAAGCAGTCTGCATGACTTGGTTCTAGGTTTTATACACCTGTGGCCATTGAAGTGATTGAAACCTGAATTTAATGCTTTAGATGGGTGAGCGTTTCCTTTGGCAATGTAGTGTATGAAGCTAATATAAATATCTTATTTGGAGCTTACATCAATGGGCCCATGACGCTAATAGAGCTAAAAATAGGAGCTTGTGGTGTACCGCCAGGTGGCAGTGTCGTGAAAACGTAGGGTGTAGAAGCAGCAGAGTCCTGTACTGTAGTCTGAACCTACTCTTTAGGGGTTTCCCGTGTTTTGTACCCAAGGATTATCTCTGGTTGGGTGGAGGACTGTCTGGCTTGCCTAGGCTCCTCCCTCAGAGAATGATTGTGTTTACATGCACTTCATAATCGTATGTTATTTACATCACGTCTTATTCTGTAAGTTTAGTTGCTGGCAAAGCCAAAAATATCTGATTGACTAAAATCTTACCCACGTTCAAGTTAAATCATTGATCAGATTACTGACAAAATCTTATTCTGCAGATATTAGATTATGAAATGCATGTAAACAGAGAAATCAGTGAAAAAAAACTGTGGTTTCCGGTCCTTTAAGAACTGGTGCCGATCATTTGTTTAAAATGGATTTAAATGAACTGATGATTAAGTGATTTTACAACATACTTAAATAACTGCATATCATTTTTTTGCCCCACCCCTTCATGCTTAAGTCATAAGGAGTATTTTAGGAAAATACAGAGCAGAGTTCATTTGTATATATATAACCTGTAAAAAATGTGTTAAAGGCACAATAAAAATGAGCTTGTTTAATTATAAGAAATATAAGTTTATGACTGACGTGTTAATTAGTGAAAATAAAAAAAAAATAAAAATAATTGTGGTTATGGGCTCTTAAGGAAACTCTCCCCACTCATTTTGAATTGGTTTAATTTAAATCTGCATATTCAGCCCCGCCCCTTCATGCTGAAGTTATAAAGAGTGTTTCAGTATGTTTATAGGGCCAATAAAAAAATAAAACTTGCTATGGGTCAGTGATCTGGTCTTGCACTAAATCTAGTCTCAGAAGTGAACTGTCTTTAAAAAAAAAATTAAGTTTTAAGATTAATCTGAGTCTGGGAGTGTCTCAAGTAAAAGATTTTTTTTAGCAGAATAATATATTCAAAATAATCAATCCTGGACCAGACAAAATTGTTAATAAAGTATTAATGTTATTAATACATTAGTTAATAGCATTTTGTTTTTGTATTGGGAAAAATCAATCCATTAAAATGTCCAAGATTATGTGGAGTTTAAGTTAACAGGCTGTAAAGAGAGTGTTCAATTCAGCTGAAGCAAAAACCTTGTAGAAATATTTTGTACAGTATTATTATTATTATTATTAATTATTCCATTTTTGACTCCACCTGTTGGCGACTGTGTGTGTAACCGTGCTCCGCCCCCTGTTCTATTCAAGATCAGAAACTCTCCTGTGGGATTCTGGGTCCGCCCCCCCGCAGTAAGAGTAAAGTGTAAATATTTGTCCAGGTGAAATACTGAAGGTTTTTGTAGCTCATCTTCTTTTGCATCCTTTTCACCTATTGTTCAGTGCTGAATAAATGCGTTTGAGAAGAGAGATGTGGCTCCAGCTGTGCTGTGTTCGGTGTCTTTTATCCCGTGTTTAACAGATGTTCGCAAAATGCAGCAGAACTTTAACACAATTAAACTTTATTAAATCAGACTTGATAAATAAGTCTCTGTACAGAATTAACTCTTAGCAGTCTGGAACTGGAGAGAGTCTGGAGGAGCCTCTGATCAGAATCCGGATTCAGAACCTGCAGGAGGGAAAGAAAAGAGAAAATGATCACATAATACAACATAACAGGTTTGCGTCTGTAGATCATTTACATTCTTCAGGAGAACCGGTGTTACTCACAGAGACACTATAGGACACAATAATAATAGTGCTGTACAATATAAAGTTTCAGCATTATTATTGCAGTGAGCACAATAAAGAGATAAAACAAAAATCTGAGGTCATGTGCAATGTAAAAATCCTGTATGTTAGTATCACAACATATATTTTCACAAACAATGTGATATTTCAGTGTATCAGAAAATTTGAATATTATATAAGAACCGATTTTCCAGGAAAACATTGCACTGACGGTGGACACAGTGGACCAACACCAGCAGATGACATGCCTCTCCAAACATTGATAGATGTTTAGAATATGTTGGAAGAGCATTTTACTTTTAATGACTAATTTCTACAGAATGAGAAATTTAGCTTTCTTTTTACAGTATTTATGTTAACAATTTCTTAGACTAAACTTATTCACTGTTCTTAAATCTGTCCGAACCTTCATACTCACAACATGGAGCTTTTTACTCATCATCAGGAGGGATTCCCAACTCCTCGTCTGTCCATGCGGACATGTCCGGCCAGGGGAAATGACCCTGTACAAGAAGAGAGTAAAGGGAAAAGTTTATTCATTCTTATCACATATAAGTGAGAATGTGATCCTTTTAACATGCATTTTTCTTCCAAATTGAAGTAGACACTAACATTTAGCATACATTCCCTTAATGTTGAATAATTAAGAATATCTTCATTTTAAAGTAATTAAATGATACAATGTTTTGGTAAATGTAATTATTTATTAAAATACTTTACAGGGTAATGCTGTTGCATCTTCTGTGTTTAATATGATTAGAATATGCACGATAGCAGTGAGCTTCTGCTTAATTTTAGGCTGGCATTAACTCACCAGTACTGCGTCCGGGTCATGCCAGCTGTGCCACAGGATCCAGAACCACATGGCTCCGCTCAGCAGCTCAGCATGGAACTGCTGGTGTTTGGTCAGCTGTGGGGGCTGTCTGTACTGGGCCTCGATGTGTGGACCATCTCCCGCTCTGAGGACATTAGCATTCATTTGTTTCTCATGTTTTACAGTCCATAATATTTATACATACAACAATACTATACTACACAATGCTATTAAAATAACATTATTATGAACATGTTCAAATTGACCTTTTGTTTTATTAAATTAAAGACCTGGATGTCTATGGGAGACAACAGTGGTGGTTGATTGCAAAATCCATTATATAGTAAAAAAAAGAAAATCCCCCTTCATAACATCCACCCAAGTGAGGAACACTGCAGAAAGGAGGTGTATCAGTATCTCAGTCTACTATAAAGAGAAGACTTCATGGGAGCAAATACAGAGGGTTCACTATATGGTTCAAATCATTAATAGAAAAGTCATATTAGACTTATTATATTAGACCAAAAACACGTCTGACAAAACTGGCGGCCCAGTTGTAGAACAGTGTTTTTTAGATCGGTGAAACTAAGATCAATCTAAATCGGAAAAACTGGAAGCAGAAATGAAGGAGAACACTTGTAACGGCTTGAAACAACAATACACACAATATATATTGTTAAATGGTGGTGGTATGGGTGTGCTTAGCTTCCAGTGGCACTGGGTCACTGGTGTTTATTGATTATGTGACAAAGAACAGAAGCAAAACGATGAATTCAGAAGTGTACAGGGATTTAATTTCTGTTCAGATTTAACCCAGCGTTGCAAGATTGGTTGGACAGGGATAAACAGCACAGACAGACAATGACCCAAAATACACTGCAAAAATAACCCAGGAGTTTTTTAAGGTAAAGAAGTGGAATATTCTGCAGTGGCAGAATTGAACCTGTTTGAGCTTCATTTCACTCGGTTAACACAAAAGTAAAGGTAGAAAGTCCCACAAACCAGCAACAACTAAAGACAGCTGCAGTAAAGCATCATAAAAGAAAAAACACAGTGTTTGGTAAGGTCAGTGGGTTCCAGACTTCAGACAGTCATTGTCTGAAATAGATTTTCAACAAAGTATTAAAAATTAAAATTTTATTTATGGTAAATTTCATTTGTCCTATTACATTTGAACCCCTGAAATGAGAGTTGTTTTTCTTTTTTCTTCGAAAAATGCAATTTCTAAACGCTTGATAGTATATTTTTTTTCATCCCCTTGAATTAAATATGAAAGTCTTTGCAATTTCATCTCATTTGTTTCATTTCAAATCCAGTGTTGTGGCATCAAGGGACCAAATCATAAAGATTGTATTTATTATAGTTAATAGTGTTCACCTATTTCTGTCTGATTGCTCATCAATCTATCCTAACCTACCGATATCAATCTGCCTATTATCTATTTCTGTCTATCAGTCTTTGAAGTTTGTATTTGTCAGTTTGTATTTTGTCCAGCACTGAATGATTATATATTTGTCCATCAATCAACATCTATTAGTATGTATGTCTGTATCGGTCTATTAGTGTGCACCTATTTCAGTCTGATCGTCCATCCAGCCATGTCTGACTGTCTGTCTTTACGCATGTTTGTCTATAAATCTCTAATTGTCTGTCTATATATCCATCTGTCGGTCTGATTATATATTTATCTGTCTGTTCATCAGTCCATCCATCCATCCATTAGTATGTCTATTTGTATCTGTCTGTTATTGTGATCTTATTTCTGTCCAATTGTCCGTCCATCCATCCATCCACCCATCAATTCATATATTGTATGTCTGTCCATCCACTAATCTATTAGAATCTCCGAATGGAGGTGGGCTATTACACAAACATTTGTACTCGTTATCATGTTTTACTACACCAAAGGTCCATTTCCCACCATAGTTCTCCTTTAAAGACTCTAATATTAATCTACAATAACAATAACTTTTACAGTGGGGCTGCTTGTGAACCCTTTCGAATTTTCTATATTTCTGCATAAAAATTATATAAAACATAATTAGATTTTCATTAGAAGTCCTAAAAGTAGAAAGAGAACCCAGTTAAACAAATGAGACAAAAAATATCTGGTAATTTCTTTAGTGAAAATGACCCAATATTACATATTTGTAAGTGGCAGAAGTAAGTGAACCTCTAGGACTATCAGTTAAAAGGTGAAATTAGATTAGGGTGTTTTCAATCAATGGGATGATAATTAGCTTAGTAAGCAATTGGTTTTATTTAAAGAACAGGGATCTATCTAATCTTCACAACACATTTTTAGAAGTGCATCATGGCATGATACTTCGCAACTTCTACAGCTGTGTCATGGAGAGCCTCTTGACCAACTGTGTGGTCCGGCAACACTACTGTGACTGACCGCACGCATGCAGAGAGTGGTAAAGACTGCGGAGAAGATCATCAGAACTTCACTGCCCTCTCTGCAGAACATCTACCACCAGAGTCCTCAGGAGAGCTGCCTCCATCCTCAAAGACTCTACCCACCCCCAGCATGGACTGTTCAGAAGTACAGGTACAGAAGTGTGAAATGCAAAACCAGCAGATTAAAGAACTTCTTCTTCCCCACTGCTACCAGACTCTTGAACCTACCTCAGAAATAACCATTTACTTTACTCTCTACATGTTTACATGTCAAGGACATTTCTCAGAGGCACATGCTCACTTTACTGCCCTTTATTATTGCACTACTAAACCTTTTGCACTTTTTTTCATATTGCACTGCTGTAGATATCATGTAATTACTTGTAAATAATATCCATAACACATTACTATTTTCATGTATATATTTCCATCCTGGATGTAAATTTAACACCAACTTAATATTTATATTTAGTTAGTTTATTTCTTTCTTTATTGTATATTTTCTATTTTTATCTTTATGCGGCATACTTGGCGAGGGGCAAACAAAGAATTTCATTGTACGAGGAAACTTGTTTCTTACTGTGCACATGCCAATAAACTCTTTGAATCTTGGACAAAGAAGATTTCTGAGGGCCTTAGAAAAGATTTGTTGAAGCTCATCAGGATAAAAAAAGGTTACAAAACCATCTCTAAATAGTTTAGACTCCACCAATCCAGAGTCAGACAGATTGTGTGCAAATGGAGGGTAACAAAATCACTGTTACCCTCCTCTGGAGTGATTGACCAATAAAAAGATCACTCGAGGAGCAAGGAACGTTACTTACACATGCTGCGTTTGTAGTTTCCTAAAGATCACATGGACAAGCCAGAAGGCTTTCGGAATAATGTTTTGTAGACGGATGAGAACAAAATACAACTTGAACAACTAAATGAAGAGCGTTATGTTTGGAAAAAGGAAAGTGCTGTATTCCAGCATAAGAACCTTTTCCAATCTGTGAAACATGGTGGTGGTTGTATCATGGTTTGGGCCCATTTTATGCAGCAATACAACAACCCTACAGACACAAGCCAATCTATAAAAGAATGGTTAAAGAAGAAAAAAAGTAATGTTTTGAAATGGCCAAATCAAAGTCCTGACATTAATCCAATTGAAAGTTTGTGGAAGGACCTGAAACGATCAGTTAATGTGAGAAATTCACTAACATCCCAGAGTTTAAGCTGTTCTGTACGGAGGAATGGGCTCAAATTCCTCCAAGCCGGTGTTCTGTCGAATTGTCCTACCTTGTCGAACCGTGCTGCCCTAATGTATATTTAAATGTTAAAATACAAAATAAGCATCTACATTTCAGTAGATGTAAGTTATTAGATTTGGATAGCATAAATCATTGTATCATAGCAAAATAGTAGTAAATATAGCTCATTACAAACTGCTTTTGTATTTATTTATAATAATAATTGTAATTTTTAGTTTCCATTTTTGTGCAATGACAGTGCGTCCAGGTTGTTTAATGCACATAAACCCCCCTAAAACAGATTCGTTATAAATAAAACACGAGAAATAATTACATTGTCAAGGTCAGCGCATGCGCAATACCTTTGGGAAGCATGTATCGATGGGTAGGAGAATTCGACAGAACACCGGTGTACAAAACTGATCAACAGTTACTGGAAACGTTTAGTTGCGGTTATTGCTGCATAGGTTAGCTCAAACCACTCACACACACACACACACACACACACACACACACACACACACACACACACATATATATATACACTAACACTGATGTTAGTTCTGGTGGTCGGAGCTCTTTATTCGGTTAGCTTAGCTCTTTATCTGCGGGCTGGTTGGTTGTTGTTGTTTACCTGCGGACCTGGACTCGCTGGGTCCCCCGGCGGAGGACCTGAGCTCCGGCTCGGAAAATTCCCACCGTCCTCCCGATCGTGGACATTCTCTACCCGCTACTCTAAACTCCCGAACCCGTCCGGAACCTGCTAATGTCACCTTCTGATACCAGCCTGTACAGCGGCCCTTCAGCACCACGCTCTCTGATTGGACAAGAACAATAGCGCAGCTCGTATCAGCAGCGGGACAAGAACGCGCTCTGTGATTGGCCAGAACAGAATTACTGCTGGGATCATATATTATACATCCACTAGAGGCCGCCAGAGACGCATTGTTTAGAGTATTACAAAATAAAAGCAAGCTTACGTCACACTTTAACAAGCGTCTGGAAGATATATTTGTGTTTTTAAAATTTAAATACAACTTCATTTGTTTTTGGCACCAAATAACAAAAAACTTCCATCATCCACAGGAAAACATATAAAATATTTTCATGTTTAGGCATTTTGAAATACATTTTCACATACAGTACAGGCCAAAAGTTTGAACACACATATTCAATGCGTTTTCTTTATTTTCATGACTATTTACATTGTAGATTATCACAGAGGGCATCAGAACTAAGAAGCTTTATGTACTACAAAAAAGGTGAAGTAACTAAAAAAAATATATTCTACTTTCTTTAAAATAGCCACCCTTTGCTCTGATTACTGCTATGCACACTCTTGGCATTCTCTTAATGAGCTTCAAGAGGTGGTCACCTGAAATGGTTTTCCAACAGGTGAGAAATGGTTTTCCCTGAGGTGTTTAGAACTTGTTGGCCCCTTTGCCTTTACTCTGCGGTTCAGCTCACCCCAAACCATCTGGATTGGGTTCAGGTCCGGAGACTGTGGAGGCCAGGTCATTTTTTGTTAAGTACATAAAACTCCACATGTGTTCATTTATAGTTTTGATGCCTTCAGTGAGAATCTACAATGTTAATAGTCATGAAAATAAAGAAAACACATTGAATGAAAAGATGTGTCCAAACTTTTGGCCTGTACTGTATGTACTGTATATGTAATGTATACATTGTAAGAAAAACATGCAATTTAAAATTATATTTATTTTTATTAATAATACATCCTGTGGCCATAATATATACCAAACCTAATATTGTGTGTGTGTGTTACATGGCGATTAATGTTCTATTAAATATCACATTTACAAAAATATTTTAAAATAAATATTTTTGAAAATATTCCATATTTGAGGGGGGTAGTGGGTAACAACACTGATCTTTCTGAAGTTTGTGTTTGCATAATTAAAGCCTGATCCGCTACAAAGACTGCTTGAACAACAATTAGGCTCAGCCCCACTTTAAATATTGCCAGAACGATTTTTTTTACAAATTACTTCTCATCCAGATCAGTGATTGGTCCAGATTAACAAATAATGTGTAATTCCTATTGTATTTCTATATGCTATAAATTACAGTACATGTGAAACATATATGTAGAATAATACCTCTAATGTTTCAGTATTCATTTTATATTTATTTGTATAATTTCTAAGAACTCTTGATACATGTGCTGTCAGTGAATGATCTTTGCTGAGACTGATTCATGTTTTAAGCACATTAAGCAGAATGAGGATTAGTGCTGAAAACTGATTGGCTAATGGCAGACATATTTTTCAGATTTGCACTAAATTTGGCATCTTGCCAAATATGCATATGCACCAAAATTATTTGTATTTGCCAAATGGCAAAATTTTTAAAGCATTTTTATTAGTTTCTGCGAAAACTCAAAAGTTTAAACTGTATAAACTGTATAGGTCAAACTTTTTGGATGTGCTTCCACAAGCTTCTCACAATCATTGGCAGGAATTTGGGTACATACCTCCAGACAGAACTGGTGTAACAGAGCCATGTTTTTAGGTCACCTTGCTCACACCTGCCTTTTCAGCCTTTTGGCCATAAATGTCCAATATGACTGAGATCAGGACTTTGTGATGGCCACACCAAAACACTGACTGTGTTATCCTTAAGTCACTTTGTAACCAGTTTGGCAGTGTGCTTCTGGTCATTGTCCATTTAGAAGACCTATTTGCACACAAGCTTTAACTTTCTGGCTGATGTCAAGAGATGTTGCTTTAGTATTGCCACATAATGTTCTTTCCTCATGATCCCATCTATTTTGTGAAGTGCACTAGTCCCTCCTGCAGCAAAACAACCTCCCAAACATGATGATGCCACCACCCCCCGTGTTTCACAGTTGGAATAGTATTTTTTATTTTTCTTCCAAATGTAACGATGGTCATAATGGCCAAACAGTTCAATTTTAGTTTTGTCAGACCACAGGACATGTCTTCAAAACTAAGGTTTTTGTTCCTGTGTGCATTTACAAACATTAATCAGGTTTTTTTATGTTTCTTTTTGAGTAATGGCTTCTTCCTGGCTGAGTGGCCTTTCGGCCCTTGACGATACAGTTCTCGTTTTAGTGTGGATAATGACAAGCATCTTTGGAAGTTTTTCTGCAAAATGTCTTGGTAAACTTGGAAATTCATTTTTTAATAGATGACGGCAATCTGTCCGATGCCCCCTCCACCATATTTCACAGTTGGGATGAGGTTTTGATGATGGTGTGCTGTGCCTTTTTTCTCCACACATAGCGTTGTATGATCCTTCCACACAACTCAATTTTGGTTTCATCTGTCAACAGTAAATTTAGCCAGTACTGCTGTGAAACATCCAGGTGCTCTTTAGCAAACTCCAAATTTACAGCAATGTTTTTTTTTCCTCCCATAAAGAATGGAGTTCAAGGGAGGAAAAAAAACATTGCCGTTAATTTGAAGTTTGCTAAAGAGCACCTGGATGTTTCACAGAAGTGCTGGCTAAATTTACTGTTGACAGATGAAACCAAAATTGAGTGTTTAATGTGTTCCTTATTGTAGATTTGTCAACAAAAATGTTAGCATGTGCCAGGGATTACTGTAAGTCTTTAGCTGACACTCTAGGGCTCTTCCTCACCTCATTGATCTTTCTGCGCTGTGCTCTTGCAGTCATCTTTACAGGATGACCACGCCTAGGGAGAGTAGCAACTGATCTTTCTCCATTTGTAGACTGCCTGTCTTACCGTGGACACATGAACATCAAGGCTTTTAGATATTTACTTTTGTAACTCTTTCCAGCTTCATGCAAGTCAACAATTCTTGAATGTAGGTCTTCAGAGAGCCTCTTTAAGCGAGGCATGATTCACATCAAGCAATGATTCTTAAGAACAGCAAACTCAAAACTGGTGTGTGTTTTTTATATGCCAGGGCAGTTTTAACCAACACATCTCATCACATCCTGGCCCTAATGAGCTCTTAGAAAAGTCATTAGCCTAGGGGGTTTTTTTGTGTGGCACACGTTTAATGATCAAATTAATGGACAAATCCAAAAGGGTTCACATGGCAACTATATATTAGGGGTGGGAATCGATTACTATCTCACGATTCGATTCGATTCCGATTTTGGGGGCCACGATTCGATTCAAAATCGATTTTTGATTCAAAACGATTTGAATTATAAATATTTCTGCTTCTGGCTTATGAATCGTATTGAAAAAAAACCCTCCATAATATACACTGGTCCTGGAGCAAGTAATGTGTTACAAAAACAATAAAATGTGCAGGAATGTGGGTCCTCAGTGACAGAGGAATCACTGGGATATCACAATGACGTTAATGAACAATAAATACATAAATAAATAACACTGCTTTATTACCAGGCTACTAGCGGTGGTGTGTAGGTGACGCTGCTGGGCTGATGTGATGATAGCAGTGGAGCGCTAAAGTTCAGGAGCAGCTGCTGATTAACTAGTTAATTTAAGGTGGTTGTATTTCTTCAGAAAGGGGGCAGGAGGTGGAGAAATTAATTCATATTGTCCATTCCTTAATTCCTCTGTGATGAGGAGCTGAAATTAGCTCTGATTAGCTTATTGTTATTTTTCCGTTCCGCCTTAAATGCTGCAGCCCGCTGCCACCTGTAGCGTTATTTAAGGTGGAACTGGAAAGTTAGCTAGTTAGCTAGCTAACAGTTACTGAAACTAACTACTAGCGATCTTTTTTATGCTTGTTATGAAGCATTCTGCCATAAAACATTGAAACTACACGTTAATCTAAGGTAATATAGTGCTTGTTCTGCCATCTTACCGGTGATTCTCAAACACCTACGCTCTGTGTGTGTCTGGAAGATCTCCAAAGGGACAAGCGCTATCCCCAGGGTTGCCAGGTCCAACAAAAATACCCAGCCCAAAATCAGTCTAAAACCCGCCCCTCAGAATCGATTTTGGGACATTTTAAATCGATTCTGAATCGTAGTAAATGAGAATCAAGATTCTTATGTGAATCGATTTTTTGGCACACCTCTACTATATATATATATATATATATATATATATATATATATATATATATATACATACGCGATATTATATAATATCCTAATATATATATATATATATATATATATATATATATATATATATATATATATATATTGTTAAAAGAGCTTCTATGCAGGGCTTTAAAATGGATCAGTAAGTTTCTCCCCAAACGCGCCATTTAATCACCGAGAGCGGAGAGACACACAGACAACATGGCGGCTCAGTAACACCAACATCACAAGCCCTGAGAGAGATTAACAGCACGCAGCTTATTAAACCCCTGATTTAACACTAAATACAGCTCATCAGCACTAAGTACACAGTCTGAATTAGACCTGTGGTGGTGCACTTCACATTAGATCATGTTTGAGCCGTTTAACCCGCGAAGAAAAAAAGTATAAACAACCAAAGTGTGCGAAGAGACTCAGAAATTAGATTTAGAGGGAAAAAACACATTTCCATTCTTGTCGTTTTGTTTGCCTTTATTTATTCAGTCATTACCATCGTCTTCCTCATAGCCATCAGAATTACAAATAACATCTACAGATATTAATGTATATTCGAGTTTACTTTTTTTTATTTATTAAATTTGGTCATTTGTAACATGTTAAAATGAATTAGACCGTAATTAAAAATGTATCATTTAAGTTTGAGACAAAAAAGACTATCCTACTCGTGAGAAATAAATCGAATTTAAGCACAACAAACACAAATGTTTCCATGGCTGGAAGCAGCACAGCTGCACATTTTGGTAATTTGGCAACACACCATGCTAAAACGCTAACCTAAACAAACGTTTCATTATGTCGGGTTACGCGTTAAAATCCACCAATAACGAACCAAAAGATACGAAAAACAAGTCATATTTGTTTTTAAATCGATGTAATCCCGTTTTCTATCTTTAATACGACTTAATAGCCGCACACAATCCTTTAACGTCGTTTCCGCTGTAATGACAAAAACAGTACTCTGCCAAAATCGCCATGCCAGAGTCTCGCGAGATCTTGTGAGAAACCGAGGGTGTCGACTGCACGTTTATTTACTAAAATTACTCAGAACATTCTTCACATTTTCCTATTTTTTTTATTGTAGCCTATCTGTTGACTATTTTACTTTAGAAGTTGTTATTAAATTACTGTTTTACAACAATTTGAGGGTAAAGAAAAATAAAGATAGTAAGCGAAATGAAAGGCCAAGTAAAATTATCTATCGACTTCTTTTACGTGTCATGTCACATAAATGCTTATTTATTTGACATTAAAAAGTTAAACAAGATAAATCGGGATTTATCAGGGGATAAATCAGTGAGTGAGTGACCTTAAACACAAAAGGCCTGTGTGTCTGCAGGTTTTTATTTAGTGACCCACAAGCATACTTATTTACAGTTGTTAAGTACTCAGTTAGCCTCATTCCTAAAACTTAAAAAATAATATGAAGTGTATATCTGTTGAGTTGAAATTAACATCTATGGATCTGTAAAAAAATCATATCCCCATGTTTGGTTTATAAAATTATCAGAATATTTCCTGAATTATTAATGTAAAAAAAAAAAAACAATATAGATGACATGAAAGAGAGAATATACTGTATATCTACAACAAAGGATTTGATTTAAAAAAAGGTTATTACATACTCTTAATTACCTATTTATATTAATAAAAGTCTATCTAAACTAAAAAACTATTAAATAAACTATGTATTGTCACTGTCCAAAGTAAAACATGTTTATCTATATTATGTAAAATTTTACAGTACAACGTAATCACAACTGAACAGAGAACCAGTCTGTCACATAATTGATTGAGATGCTCTAAAATTACTTGGAATAAAATTTTTACGTTAATATTTTGAGGATACGTTTTTTTACTGTTATATATTAAATATTAGTAGTAATAGTATTAATATTTATCCAATTATTTATGTTAATCCAATGTAATTATTTATGTTAATCCAATGTAATCTTCAATTCAGAACAATTATAGCAAGTTCTTCAGCATTTTTAAATATTTTCATATCTTAACACCACAAATCTTGTAATTATACACTATTTACATATTTACACTTGCATTCAACTATGTATTATCTGCATGTTATAACAAAAATTATATTTAATATGACACAAAAGTATTATAAACTTGTAAAAAAAATCATTCACAGGGGTATTTGTGGTCTTATTATAAGCCATCTGCGCAGCGGCTGCTTGAGCTCCTCGAACGCATAGCTCTTTGTGTGACGTCACATCAGCCTAGCTGGCCAGCACAACCAGCCGTGCCCCGCCCCCACCGTCCTGCACTGTTTACAGCAGCCTGACACTTATAAAGCTCAGTTTCTGTTTAAATTACGCCTAGAAACGACACGTTATCCGCCGTATCACGAAGATAGGGTTGCTTCATGTCTAAAACGCTATGTTTAAGTCACAAAATCGTCGCGACAGCAGCGTAATTCGGTCGTTGTTGTGGGTGTGTTTAATGGCGCCGCGTATCTCCGGGCGGGCCGCTCTCCCCTCGCAGCTCAGGCCACGCCCACATACGGGTTACCGCGGGGTGACGTAATCCAGACAGTGCCCCCCTGGTCTCAGAGCGAAGCAGGACAATGGGTGCATTATTTTGGCCGCTCGGTCTCTTAAAACAGCACTTTAGGGTGGGGTGGCTCCGCGAAAATACCTAAAATCGACGATTTTATTAGTTATTTCGCGAAATAAACAAATTAACCTCAATATCGGCGCTGTTGGAGCAGCCTGGACTCCCACCACGAGGCTGGACGGTCCTCCTCAAAAGTCCCAATGTGCTGCAGAGTGTGAAAATCAGTGAAATCGAGTGAAAATAAGTCCTGGTCGCTTATTTTCCGCGTTAGGACGCTCTGCTCTGGTCGAAGCTGTCTGCAATTTCACCTTCAGCGCTGCTGCTCTCCTCCGAGTGGAAGCCAACGCACACAGTGCTGCTGCGCAGCGCGCATGCGCAAGAGGATGCGGCTAGGCTGTGCGGTGGGTGGGGGAGGGATGGACAGATAGATGTTTGCTCGATGGAGGGAGGAAGGAGGCAGTAGAGTGGATTGGAAACATGAAAGAGGCCTCCTGGTTGAAAGCCAGAACTTACTATTGTCATTGAGTAAAGCAGAAGTGCTGTGGCTAAAGTGGCACCATGCACAAACCTCACGCTGGAACAAAACTCAGCTAAGTGACAATAAAAGAACACATACAAAAAAATCTCAACAGTTGAAATAATAATGTTCCAGCAGCTTACATACATGTAAACATAAGCACACACAGGTTAATGAAAAAAACTTAAATACAATTAGAAATCTATGGTAGGCATTCTAGAAACGTGACATACATTATGAACAGAGAATCCATAGGCTAGAGGGTTTATATGTACGTCAATGTCAAAGTGTCATTCAGACTATAGAGCAAGGAGTGCATAGCTAAGCGATAGTATATCGGAAGGCTTTAATGTGCAAATATAATAAAATAAATACACAGTAGACAAATAGACATTTTAGACAGCATTGACAGACAAAATATTCATAAAGAAAAATATATATTTAGGTATGCATACTGCACATTGTAACTGGAGGTGTAAACGAGGTACTGGTGAACAAGTGCTCAAATTGTGTGAAGTGTAATGCACATAACATTATGAAAAAAAATAGCTGCATTTATGAAAATTTGAATAAACAGCAACAATTTCATGTTGGGCTAGAAGAGTACATGTACTACTGTGTGAGACATATGGTTTAAGTAGTTACAATTTAAATGTCCACGGAAAGGAGGAATACAGGTTGGATTGGATGACATTTTATTATTACAGATAATGACATACTATGAAAATTATATATATATATATTCTAAATATTACAACTTCTTACAACTCGATACTTCATTAGTATTGTACAGATCTTTCATAACAAAATATGACCATTCGATTACAGCTGAATACTGTTAAATGATACAAAATAAAGAAGTGTTACCTATAATGTTGTGATTCACCCACACAAACTCTTCAGTTCTATTTACTTCATCTGATGCAGGGATGTGCATCCCGTAAGGCAACTGATGATTTATGACGAGCTGGGCCCAATCTAAATATTTAAAAATACCTTCTTTCCACAGCCAGATGTTTGTGCTCGCGATAGGTGGTCACCATTTCACTCCACCTACCTTTAGCTGAGTGAGACTCTGCGCTTGTATAAGGGCTTACATAACAGAGATGTGCAGCCTCCCACTGTGCTGGGTTACATATGGTGCACTGCTCATACGCAGCCAGAGGGCCCTAGTCCAGGTAGCCTTTCTTACCCGCGGAGGAATCTGTTCACGGCAAAACATGCAGAAACTGTTCGTTTATTCACAAGGGAACAAAAGAGGAAATACACCAAATTCCAACTTCCTCCTTCCTCCATCAATGCCTCATCAGTGACAGAGGGGCTAAGACAAGAAGGAGGCCTGAACATGAATCTAAATCGGGAGCAAAAACATATAAGTATATAATTTAAGCAAGTATTAAATCAAAAATAGAACAAATTTATTTTTCAAGACATTTTACTTGAACCATATATACAAGTTCACAGTGCAGAAAATGTGTTAACCTCAAGCACTATGGTGCAACATAGAACACACAATAAACAATGGTACACAAAATGTGAAGAACGTTTGTTCTCCATTGTTGTAAATTCATGTAAAAAAATTCACATTAAATATATAAATATATTTTTTAAAAAATATTTATATTTTGAAATACAAATACTTTAAATATATTTATTATACCACAAAAACGGTGCACCAAAATCCTTAACATTTACATTTTTAAATCATCAATACTTTGCTTCTTTACCTGTATGCCAAAACTCAGGGTTATGCCCCAATTAAATGATTTTATTAAAAAAAAAAACTATATATTTACAATAATTTTTTTTTTTTTACATTTTACAATACAATAATTTTTTTACACAATTTAAACTTTTTACAATTAAAATATCACTTATCTATACAGCTTATGCTTATTTTTGAACAATATATTACCATCCCCTAACAATTTTCTTGTGCCTTAAGGGTCTAATTTCTATAAAAGGACCTTGTTTTTTCTTATGTCTTCATAATTAGATGTTTATTATAAATTATTTTATAATGTTTAATGTTTATTGCAGCACCGTGGGTCAGAGCGTAATACAATTTCAATCTTCCAATGCCCTGTACATATTGTAGTATTTCCACTAAAAAGCCTTTCACTGCCCACTATCAGCTACTATTTATACATATTTATATGGATTTTAAGCATATCTTGTACTAGCTGTTGAGTAGTCTTAGGAAACCCACATCCTAGGGTCTTTTTTCCTGAAAACTTGTAATAGAATGGACACCTGCTGACTAATGACAGGTTTTCGGTTTCACCATCTGTATCTATTAAAGTTTAGAGCAAACAAATCTTGTTCTAACTAATGTTTACTATTTATTGTCAATACAACTGTAGGATATCAGTACAGATGAACTATTATGTATATGGTCTTTAAAAAAAAACTGTACAGTATACCAAACAGCCATCCACTGTTAGAAATAAAATTTCCCACCTCAGTGTAAAAAGACAGAAGTTTTTTCCCACCTCAGGCTGCACAGTTTGATCTGAATTTTACATCAGTGTATTGTAATGGACATAAGCACATGCACATCAATTTAAAGTTGTAAATCCTTGAGACTAATGTTAGAAATAGATTACATTTACAAGCACCTAAAAATACATATGAGTTGACTTTCCCCAAACACAGCATTTACCTGTTGTGTGAACATGGCCAAAATGTTGTGGACAAACAGAACTGCTATTTTTTTCTTCTCCTTTTAAAGATTTATTTTTATTATTGGTCACCTGAGGCAGGGACCTGGATGGAAAAATGCAATCCACAATACCACATTTGAACGTAGTTGCTGTAGAACAGTGAGTGAGAACACTGCATACCCCGTGGCAAAGTTCGTCAAAATTAAGACATTTTAATAGCTTTCCAAGATGGCATTTAATACGGTGGCCGAGAAAGCCCAACGCAGTGCAAATTGAAAAGCGCTGCAAAAGCACAAAACACATCCATCAAAATTACAACACAGGCGCAGCAAATAGAAAAACGCGCTGCAAATAGAAAAACGCGCTGCAACTAGAAAAACGCGCTGCAAATAGAACCACAACACAACGGAAGTGAGTCACAACACAACGGAATTTTCCCGGGGGACCTTAAAAGATACTGTACCAGCTAAGCTGCGTCTTCAGTAACGTCTCGGACTTCACTGTGTGTACAAAGGACAATAAGTGGCAAACAAGGCGTTTTGTGAAGCAGAACTTTTAATAAACATAACTTACTTTTCAGAAGCTTGTTTGCCACTTATTGTCCTTTGTATACAGCTGGTACAGCATCTTTTAAGGTCCCCCGGGAAAATTCCGTTGTGTTGTGACTCACTTCCGTTGTGTTGTGGTTCTATTTGCAGCGCGTTTTTCTAGTTGCAGCGCGTTTTTCTATTTGCTGCGCCTGTGTTGTAATTTTGATGGATGTGTTTTGTGCTTTTGCAGCGCTTTTCAATTTGCACTGCGCTGGGCTTTCTCGGCCACCGTACATTTACTTTTAAATGCCAAAAAAAAAGCCCTGAATACTTTCCACAATTCAGGGCTTTTTTTTAAAGATTTTTACTATAATATAAACTTTTCTTTTTAATGAAGGATTTAAACAATGCATAGTTGTTTAGTCTTTAATTGGGTTTTATTAGTCTGCATTTTAGTCAGTCAAATAGCCAAAAGTCCAAAAAACTAACTAGAAATTCTCTACAATTTGTGGATGTTAATAGTTCTAATGCTTTTCTGTATTTCAACATTTTGAATTAGGATTGTTTCCGGTTAGTTCTACAGCTCAACTGTATGATAAACTATCACCTTAAACCATTGCTAGTGTTTAAATAGCCATGACAACTGTATTTGTTTTATAGATTCCCGATATTTTTTTAATTAGGCAATTATTTTGTCGCAGCAGTATATTTTTGAAATATATATGTATATTTAAATATAGTTATCGCAAAAATACCCTAAAATATAGTGATATTATTTTAGGCCATATCATCCACTACACTACATACCAATGGGCATGGGACTCCTTACATTGTCCAACCTGTGTAATATGACTAGCACGCTAAACAATGTAAACGACAGTATACGAACAAAGGCTGCATCCTTTTTATGGATTTCCTCATTTTATCTCGTAACGCGTTTGCTTCAGAGCATTTGGCTTAGTATCCCTCTTGTTATCGTATCGATTATCGAATCGCACTTACGGCCGGTCTCTGGCACGGTGCGGAGAGTGGGGATAAACAGACAAAGCGTGTACTCTCCATTTACCGTGGATGAACTCTCCCTCCCCCGGAGCCCCTGCGATTACGCACAGGCAACCCCGCAGCACGTGTGGGCGTGGTCTGCGCTTTTGAGCGGGCGGGGACAACACGGCGAATGGGCGTGGTTTAGCCGTGGTGGGCGTGACCGGGGCAGCTCTGCCAGGGCCGCCATTTTTGCACAGGGATTGAAGGGATCCTATTTTTTATCAGTCGGTTTTAGTAGGTGTAAAATTGGGGTTTAAATTAAGCAAAACTTTACAAAACTGTAGGCTAAGCTTAGAGCAGGAGTCCGAAGGCTGTGCGGTGAAAGGAGAGAGAAAATAGCAGCACACGATCAGCTTTTATCCTTTTCTTAAATCTGCTTTGCTACATCCGCAGTGGAGACTGAAGAGTAATTGTTTTGGTGCCCTGTTTCTCCATTCAAGGCTTTTTTTTAGTAGATAGTGGACGTTAAAGGTGAGTGATTTATTAAAATATAACATGTGGACTCTTTTATGCAGCTGAAACGATTGAGTGTTATTGCCTTTAGCATATTACAGCTTTATTTTCCTAGCTGGCTAACGTTAACCTGACTTGTGCTGGCCAGCTCGCTGGCTGTGTGTGTGGATGCTGAAGATATGACTTAATGACCACGTTTAGGGTGTTTTAAAAGTCTTTTAAATGCTCAAATCGGGTTCTTTCAAAAGATAATCATCATGACGACCTTATTTAGTGGCATAAATACCTCTCATGTGTTTTTTGGCTGGTAAGGATGGCAGATAGCCAGCTGGCTAGCTTGTAAGCACTGGACATTTGTGTCATATAGGTGGCTGCTATGTGTTAGAGAATGGGCTATATAACAAGCAAGAAACGTGCGTTCTTGCTTGTTGTGTTGAATGGTGCAACTTGCTGCCAACAACAATTGTTACCCAGACTTATTTCTGATTAATGTCTTTCTGTTTGGACTACAAACCAGCAAGCATGGCAGCATTTTAAACAATTTAAGAATAAGCTAGACTATTAGAAAGAAGAAGAAAATCTTTTGTACATTTATACATTTGCTAGCTAGGTGATTGATGCAGTGTTCCAAATGTAGTTTTAAGTTGTTAGCTAGCTAACCTAGCTAAGTACGCTTGGTTGTCAAACCCCTACTGCTACATTTTCCCTCCATCCAACCAGTGCGGTTTTACAGCAAGGCTGTGTTTATTAATGTTTACATGAGCAATGTGGGGCCAAGGAAAATTATTTAGAAAAGTATAGCTGAAGTCAACAGATCTGGTTTGGTTGTGGTGTGAACACCTACATATCTTTGCTTTTTTGTTTTTGTTTAGCAATTTCTTTTCAATATTAGCATTCAATAATTATAAAACAGCATAGCAAAATCAAGAATAGAAAGCATGAAAGAGGCAAATTTGAAAGACAATTTTAAGTATTTGTCGTTATTCGAGTACAAAGTAAACAGACCTGTTTGTAAAAGGGGGGTTTCCATTAAGAGGTTATCTTTTGATTTTTGTTGTTTTTGTCTTTTTCTACATATTGGCTACCTCTATTACACATCACAGCAGGCAAGCTCAAAAAAGAAAGCATGGAAAGGAGGGAAATTTTACATTGACCTGTACTTTATGCTACATCAAAGGCATTTGTGAGCTTGCTTTGTTTAACATTAAACATAAAATAATAATTCTTAAATCTGTATTGGTTATGGTTACTGTATTATTGATATGAAGTCATAAACTGCATGTACGTATGTTAATAAAAAGTGGTAGGTAGATAAGGCGTACAAAACAGTAAATAGTAAATGTTGTAGATAGTTATGCCTCAATAAATGATGTAGGGTTAATGTTATTCGATTTTATTTGCTACTGAGCTCGCCATTGTTACCTTGGGCTATTGCAATAGGTTAATTTTCCTTTGGGATTAATACAGTGATCTCTCAATCATTATATATAGCTGTAATTTATGATCAAGCTAACAGTATTTATCTATCCATCTCCATCTTTTTACTGTCATTTAACGTTATCTAATTAACGTTACCCCTCTGTTTGTCTGTTTATCTATCTATCCAAACACAGGTAGCCAGGTTAGCTAACTAGCTCTGTAGCTAACATTAAACCAGCTTTGCATCCAACTGCGCAATGTTTTTATCTATGTGCGTTTATATCGAATAAGCATCGATATTTCTCACTTTTTACTTAATATGGCATGCAAATGCAAACTCTTCACTTGATCTGGTTTACAACTGGAGCAAAAATCTAATTAGTTTTCGCGCTTTAAACACAAAAATGCGCCGAATTCGTCTGCGCATTTAACTTTAACTAGCTAACGCTGGCTGGCTAGCAGGTTAGCTTTAGCTGTTGGTTAGCTTAGTGAGCCCTTGCATAGGGGAATTCTCACCTTTTAAAGCTTTTATGAGACTTTTTAACACCTAAAGTTGACTCTTACTGATTACTCGCAAAGGAAGATTAAGAGTGATGTTAGTTTAAACTAAAAAATAGCATTTTATCAACAGATTACTGAACAACCAGCTATCTAATAGTTAGCTTAGCCACCTCGCCTTCCCCTTGTTTTTGTCGTTAATGCTGATTTTGCGGACCCGCGTTAGATCTCCTAAATCCTAATCCAGAGCAGAATAATCCGTGTGCAGGTTTTCTTGGGTCGGAACCGAGAGATAGCATGTTGTGAGTGTGATCTGGACGGTTCTGGCTGGGTTGTTTCCCCCCAGTCCTCTCTCTCTCTGTGTTGAAGAGGTTGTGAAAATGGCGGAGCGGAATAAAGCTGCTGCTCCGCACCCACACCCTCTCCACCTCCAACAGCAGCAGCACACTAACCCCTATCAGCGCTGATTACACCATCCTTACCTACAGTGCTGCTTTATCATCCACAGTTACACAGTTATATTGTTTCTATACTCGTTTCATGTCCTTCTCACCTCTATCATGTTCTTGTGTTTGTTTGAACCTCTCCTGGTTGTGAGACAGGGTTTTCCTAGCCTTTTCCTGGGGGACACTTCACCTAAATCACTGGAGTTTACACATTTTACATGCTTCATGCATTTTACACTGCATTTTGAGACATACTTTATGCTTTTAAAATAAGTTCAGAATCGGTTCCAGTCTTATTTATAATCGTAACCTAACAATATGCTTTAACTTTACTTTAGGTGCATGTAGGTGATTTTCCATGGCTTTGTCCATAGTTATAGCCAGGTCCTGTTTCGTTCATTTTAGATCCTATTTTAAACTTTACATTAAAATGCTAGGTCTCATAATTTTATAAATTCAACATATAATTCGTTAAAAACATAAATGTAAAACATAAATGCTTAATATAAAAATAAAAATAGTATGTCTTACTTTATAGTTTTTACCATGTTTTGTTTTGATCATATCATCATCATTTGAATGATATGAGTTCCTGATTTATGCTTTGTAACATAATAGTAATAATTATTTATAATAATAATGTTCTACTACAGGCTTTTTATAACAATGTTAGGTAGCATATCATGTTTTCCTACTTTAAAGTAGAGCTATACAGTATATAATGTAATAGAAAATGTTTATTTTTCTTTTAGGTTTGGACTCTTGATATTTTAGTTGTTTAAAACAAGGTCCTTCACAGACATATGCTAATTACAGGATGCATTACATGAATTGACAAATTCATTTTTCAGAAGGTTGTAGGTATAGACATCTTTTGTGGGCCTACTTTCAGTTTTTTGTACTGTAAGCAAAGTTAGTATTAAGTGTAAGGCAGGAAAAGCATGAAGATAATCAATAAACAAACACATTAGCCAACTAGCTAATGTTAGATAGCTAACCAGGTAACGCCTATGATTCTAAACTGGTATGCATTCAGCTATGCAGCTGTGTAGTAAATAAATGTCAACATTTCTCCCTTCATTTAAGAGAGCACACATTTTAAGTTTCAATTTTGTCTATGTTTGGTGCAGAAATTGTAGGAAAAAATGCAACAAATTCTTCAAAAGTTAAAGCATTTAACTTTAGCTTGCTAGCCTTGCTGGTTAGCTTTAGCCTTGGTTGAAGAAATACATTCCCTGCACTTATGCTTCCACATAAAAGAGAAAAACGAAATATTTTAGAGCCATGATCTTCTCAGAACTGTCTAGATTTAGTTCTGCTTTAGGCATCTGCTTCTATGTAGCATCATAGTAAGCTATTATATCTATATGTAGATACTACAGTAGGTAGTATCTAATGTTAGCTGTGTAGCTAATGACTAAACCAGCTTTGCATTGTTTTAATTATTTTGCATTTAGAGAAATTAAACGTTGACGTCATTTTCTGTTTAAAATGACAATTTACTATACACTTATTTTGTTCTATCTAGCTAGCAAGTTAGCTTTAGGTGATAGTTAGCAATTACTTAAGAAATGCTCTCTTATTTTAAATATTTTCTTAACTTTTGGTGTAATAACTTTCTGTGAGGGAGCCTCAGACATATGTAGACTATTTATTTTACTCATTCTGGACTATCTATCTACCTATCTGTATTTCTATCTGTCTGTCTATATAAGCAAACGTACTATCTAGTAGTTAACATAGGTTAACTGTGTAGCTAGCGTCAAATCAGATTTTTGCTAAACTAAAGTGTTTCTTTGTTGTTGTTGTTTTTCTGTGGTACAACTGGTGCCAACAATTTGTTTTTGTTTTACTTTAAATGCAAATAATGGGCCAAGTTCATCTGTGACTTTAACTAGCTAGTTAGCTTTAGCTGTTAGTTAACTCCTGCTTAGGGATCTGGAAATGTGCACATATTGTAACCATTTTTCTTCCAATGACATATACACCAAACCCCACTCTGACTGGATATTTCATTCTGGACTAGGAAACTCTTGTAATTCATACCGGTTGACATACAGATGAAATTCCATTGTCATTCTGACAGTATAGCCTGGTTTGTTTTAGTGTGCTGAACTGCGGCTGTTATTGGCAGATTCTCATATGGCGGAGTTACATAAAGGCATGAATGTGCAGCACTTTGTGAAAGGAACAATAGGGGATTTATTGTGGCCTTTGAATTTACTTTGCCCTCACTCATGCTTTGTCATCTGCATCAGCTAAAAAATCGATCTAGAACCAACTTTTCTTTACTTGTCCTTTTAACTAGGAAAAAGTCAGAATAAAAGTCAAATTATTGCTGTTAATTTACCCTTTACTGGATTGACCTGATTGTCTTTAGCCAAGTGTGTTAGTGTGTGTCCATAAGTGTGTGTGTGTGTGTGTGTGTGGGAGTCACATGCACATGTGAGTTATACGCTTGTCAAAAGAATAAACAGGAAATGAGGCTGCTTTAGAGCGCACATGCTAGCTAGCACACTCCTTCCTTCAGTCAGGGAAATTCTCTTAACTACACAGCGATATTGAGAATTTACCAGCATGGATGAGCCATTAAAACCTCCCTTCTTAAGATAATAATATTGTTGATTGTGGTTCCAGTGGTTTTCTGCAACAGGGTAGTGTATGTATACATATTAGGAAGCGTGTGAACAGTCAGATACACTTTGACATGAACCAAACTTTGATGCTTTAGACTTTACTGGGTCAGAACGTCATCAGGCAGGTCTTGTTCATCAGGGGTGATCCTTGCATGCAGTGGTCAGTGCCTACAAAAAGTTCTCTAAGAAAAGATGCCCTTGCATCATAGGCAACCAATACTCACTGATGCTTATGGAGGTCCCACAACACAACTTACAGGACAGTTGTTGGTGCCAGATACCACAGAACATCTTCAGATGAGTCATAAGCAATATTAAGAAGGTGTATTTAATGTTATGGCTGATTAATGTTGTATTTGAATGCTTACTTTTATGGTAGCTCTCATATATGGACTTCAGGGATGTGCTGCATATGGGTTATTTAATATATGTTAAAATATGATAATAATAAAAAAAATGTAATAATAGAATTACAAAGCAGCTTTAGAAAGTAAGCGATTCACCATCTGAATGGTGTAATGGAGTGAACACAACTTCTGGTGCTTAATGAATAGAGGATGATAATGATGCAGAAAGGTCATCTAGAGCTTTCTTGACAGCTGGAGTGTGCTATTGTACAACTGAATAGTCTGTATCTTACAGCTCGAATTAGTATAATTTTTGTAACCTTGAGAAATAATTTTCTCCTGATTTTTCTTAAGTTTGCAAATTTATGTGTTAAACTGACTTAAATTGATGATCACTGCACTACAGTGCATTTAGATTAACAAACCACTTGCACTGTGTACACATAGCACAAGCATTTCTTTATTGTAAAATCCAAGGTCACACGAAGGTAGACTTCAATTAGTAGCAAATAACTTTTTGTTTTAAACTTTTTTTATTTGGCATGTCTTTGTGTTTTATATGCTGATTTGATGTATTTCGATCCATTCTTTGTAGGGGCCTTAATTCCCAGCCTACAGCACTGACTAGCATTCCTATTAGAAGATTAGATTGCTTCAGAATTTACCAATATCGGCATTAAGGTGCTTGAATTTGATCCTTCTAAACTGATCTTCAGCTTTAAAGTACTACATTTGGATTAGTATCAGCGTATTTTCAGGGTTAAGGTACTATGATCAGATCTGTATCAACCAGTAGTCAGAATAAGGTACTAAAGTTTAAGGTATTCAAATTGGATCCAAATCAAACAGTACTCAGTACTGATTTACTTATATTTAATGTGTACCAGAAAATATGCAGCTGTTTGGTTTATAGTCGGAATTGAGGTACTTGAATTTGATCTGTATTAAACAATTCTGAGCATTTAAGCAGTCAGATGACAGCACTGTTGGCTGACATTTAGCGTTTAGGCACTGACTAAATCAATATCTGTTGTAACTCAGCAGTATGGTACTTGGGTCAGAACATCCCCAGGATGTTTCTCTTTTGTTTAAGGGGTGTGTCATTTTTACAGATTGATATTTGATTTTGGCAGATTGATAGTGACGGTATGCTTTATATTTTACATGGTCATTTAAATAGCGCTTTTTATTTTTGTTTAATTAATCTTATTAGTATTAAAAATGAAAATCCCTTATTCCAATATTTCTTTGAGTTTTGAGATTCAGGATTAGTTCAGATCTCTATATACCAACATTCCCAGGCCTGTCTCTGTGTTTAGGAGGATGTGGAGGTGTTGAGGAGGTCAGTGTGAAAGCTGTGTTCTTTCCCTTTTAACATTGACAAAGACCCTTTGCCCTGCTCTTTCTCCACCTCACTCCCTTCCCCCCCTGACTCTCTCCATCACTGGCCACAGCAGATGCACCCCCAGGCAGCTATTTTCAGGCAGGCCAGACAGGCTGGACCCCTCTGCGATTGGAGGCGGGGTTTCTGTAGTGGGTATCTGGTTTGGTGCTTAGACTTTATCTCAGAGTTTTATTGCTGCAAAGTGGTATGAGTACACAAATGGGTATGGTGTGTTTGTGTGTATATAAATGGGTATGTTTGTTTATGCATGGATATAGATGGGTATGCACATGAAAATGGTATACATTTATGCGCATGATTATTGGTATGTATGCATGGGTATAGAAGGATATGGGATGGGTATATGGGAATAAGTGTAAATACATGGATAGTGCTAGGTTACATAATATATTGCTGTTGATGTGTATGGTGGATAGGAGTGGTGTATGGTTACAGATGGCATATATATACATCACTGTGTGTTTATGTGGATTGGTAGGGATATTAATTGTCACATACAGAGGGATATAGTCCTGTTCAAATGGCAATACTTCTCTACAGGGGCAAGACAAGCTGTGGGAGTGCATTTGCACACCTGTCTCAGCAATGGGTACAACAGAAAGTAGCTGAATTTAGTGCATTCATTAAAATTAGAAGGCAAACTTTAAAGCAAACTGACTTATATTTTGAGATATTTGTAAACGGCTAAACGGTAAATCTTACGAAACACACTGGAAACTGCTGACCAGAGCATTCAGGTAGGCTAAGTAGTGTGTGTGTGAGCTTGAGGGACCATAAGGGTGAAAAGCACTCATGTGCAAGGTTCAGTAGGTTCATATCATTGTTTCTTCATCACTCTAATCTTACACCCTTTTGTGGTCACTGCTACATGCCGTCCAATCTGATGAGTAATCAGCAGTGAAGAGTTGTTTCAATATGCTAAAATTTAAGCTTAAAACCAGCCTTCTTTGATGAGCCTAAACCTATTCACAAAAGGGCATAGCACCTTCAAGGGCCCCATAATACAACTTTTTTTCTATTGTATAATTTTCTCTCATTTATCGCAGGTAATGTGGGTTTATTGCACCGAATATAGTCCAAATTCTTATTAAATGTCCATTTTATCTTAAATGTTTCACAATCAGGTTGATTCTGTACTGACGGTTATATAATATTGTATCATATTGACTGAAGTATAACAACACATGCTTATTTGATGTTTTGCAGAAATCGAGTATTAAAAAGAGTACAGAGAAACTTTCTACTAAATTCTGAAGCATTGCTGTTAGGATTACATTCATCCTTCGACAAGAGCTAAAATGAATGAGTGATATCAGGATGTTGGATAATCACTACCTCATCCCAAATACCCCTACTCATACCAACAGTTGGATGGAAATCTCTCATTCCAGATAACACAGATCCACTGCTCCACAGTTTAATACTGGGGGCTTTGTAAACCTCACACCTGGTATTGGTCGTGTTACCAGTAGCTTATTGTTTATTTCTGCTTCAGAGGGTCCTATTCTATTGGTAGTACTTGTCTACTACAGGCTCTAGACAAGCTGTGTTGTGTGCACTTGCATATCTATGTCACTGTCATAATTAACATCAAACCCTGGGGGTCTCCACTAGATCTGCTAAACCAAACTGTTACAAATACAATAGTTTATCACGTTATCATAATTATTTATAACTAAATAAACCCAGGTCCAGAGAATAAAACTGTGGTGGTCTTTTTTTTCCTCCTGTATGTGGCTTTAAAGTGTCTTCTAGGCCAAAGCCATGCTAACGTACCTAAGCCTGGCGCTATGACAGGCCACTGTTTGGGATTTGTTTATTGGGATTGACCACTCTGTGAAAAGAGAGTAGTAGATGCCAACTGTTTTTCTGTTGGATTCACTTGTGCAGGTTGTGGCGAGAAATACGAAGCGTGCGCTTTAAGCCAGGCACGGAGGAGGGAAGCCGAGTGAGTGGGCACATGCCGGCGTGACTTCAGGAGCTGAAGGTGTGTGTAGTTGTTTCCCCTGCTCTGATTATTTTTTTCCCTCCTTTTTTCTAGCTCTTTTAGTTTCAGACTGGAGCTGGCATGGTTTAGACTGCAAGATAATCATACACTCTCGATATTACTGTTACACAAAACCTTGTTCTCAATTTTTGCATAATGTGATTCAGTGAGTTTACACTTTATATTGTTTCACAATTTTATGATGTATGGACCAATAGAAATGCTTCACACTGCATTTAGCGGACATCAATGCTGCATTAAATACTATTTGTCTTCACTAAAAAGAAAAATGTGTAGCTCCAAAATAGCTAGGGGTAAAATACAGGAGAAGCAATAATTTATAACTTATTTTCAGTGGAAGTCATATTTAAAGGTTATTTGGTGATTTTTTTTGGTCCGTTTGTCACCACCTTTTGTTACAGTGTGAAGCACAGCTGCTGTGTTCAAATTAAATAGCAAACTAAAATCTAATGTTAAAAAAAACCAAAACCTTAAGACATGATATGGCCGATATGAACACATCAGTGTTTATATATGTTTCACAACTGATAGATGTGCCAGTCAGCAAAGCACAGTTTAACTAAAATGACTAATATGACTCTCTGGGAGTGTAATTTTTTTTATTCTTTTTTATCTTTATCTATCTTGATAGTTTAAAGTCAGTTTAAAATATATCCACATAAATGGATAAAGATTATGGCACACCTAAACAGGCACAGCAGGAAATGGCAGTGATTGTGTGATGATTTGGGTAATTAGCACCATGCTAATTGGTGGAGTATAAGCTTCAAGTGACATGTATTGTTCTAAGAAGGTGGTGATTTTTATGTGGAAGGGTTTATCTTATTTGATTATCTGCTCTGACACTGACATTGTGGCTGCATTTCTGGCAAGGATTGAGAATTCAACACTTGTGTTAGCTGATGACCTCTCTGATCTAGGACCACTGTCAAAGGTTGGGTTCAGACTGCAGGCAAATCAGATCTGTTTAGATGACTGTCCACACTATTATTTGCAAGTGATCAGATGGGATTAGTGTGTCCGGATATAACAAAAAGGTTGCTGCGGTAGCAACTTTAGCATTAGTAACCAATCTGATTTGAGTAAGCATAGTGTACAATCTGAGGCACATCTGTAAAAATCCGATTGTTATCACAATTTAAACCACCTCCACATGTGGTTTGGGTCTGATTTTTTAGTTTAAATGTATCTATCTAACCAGACTGTCAATCCTTTTGGAAACAATTTTAAATATGCCAAAAATCTGATCTGATATGCCTGTGAATTTGGACTTAAGAAAGAACAAAATTGTCATGTCCTAAACTGCTGAGTTAGAACATCAGACCACTAGGCAGGTGCTGTTGGGTATTCTCGGTATGCAGTGGTCAGTGTCTATCAGAAGTGCTGTGATGAGGATCATGGGCACTCACTAATTCTCATGGAGGCTCCGCCCACCTCACAACTTACAGGACTTAGTTAGTCTTGGTACGGATACCACACAACACCTTCAGAGGTCTTGTAGAGTCCATGCCTTGACAGGTCAGAAATGTTCTAGTGGCATGTTTGGGAGCTATACTAGGTGGTTTTAATGTTATGGCTAACTCTTTTGCTGCAGAAGCCACATACACATGTTTGCTGTTTTTAAACACATGGCAGCCTTTTCGCAGGAGGAAGTGAGCAGCTTCACCAGCAAAACCGAAACCTTAGCTCAGTTTCCGACGCACACCATCGCCGTCACAACCGCTCATCTCCGAAACTAGGAATTTACTGCTAACACACAGAAAACAGAAAGTATCAGTTAGCATTTATGGTGGAAGCATAGAGCAAGTATACTTAATGGACAGAAGTATTGAGACGCCTGTTCATTCATTGCTTCATCTGAAATCAAAGGTATTGAAGAGTGTACCCTGCTATATATGGGGTATAAGGTCTGGAGAGGTGTGTAGAAATTCTGGTAAAGGTGTGTAGAGTACTAATCTGGTTCTGATTACAGTGTGCAGATATATAAACACACAATTAAGACTAAAGTCCACCCATCTGCTCACATGGCTTTGTTGACAGTACAGGGGCTGGCTATTAAAGCAGCTGAGTTTGGTGGATCTGGGTCAGGACTGAACCAGTACTGTCTATTTTGAGCCTGATCATTTGTTTTTGTCTCTTGTTGAGGAGCAGTTTGGAGCCAGCACCATATACAGTAACTAGTTGCCAGTGGAGCATTAGCATTAAACCTTCCTACCCCTAGGCAGCAAGCTAACGCTAATCAGATCCAAACTCAACTTTATTGTTCTTTGGATCAATTTAGTTACAAGAGTGAAATGCAGTTTCTCAGGCCTTGGTGATATAACTAAAATGATAAAAGATTAAGATGAACAAAGATAAAATGGAAACAAAGAATAAAATAAAGGATATAGTATAAGTATTGCACAATGTTCTATGGCAACAGCTTAGAAGTATAAAGTACAAAAGTGCAGGTATAACAGCAAACTTGAGCAGCAATACATCACAAAATGGTTTGAAATGTCAGTGTGACAGTTATTCAGTCACTGGATATAATGCAGCATGTTAAAAAGCGTGACATAATTGTGCATTATCACACACAACAGATTGTACGTGCACACAGAATGCATATGAAGTGATTTTACAATGTATAAAACTTTAACTGTGTGTTCTTGAAGCTGAGATGGTAGTTATCTACCTGCTTCTCCATTTGATTACAATGATGAGATGATTGTGTAAGTGCTGTGGCTTTAACTCGGCGCTGTTTTTGGGTGGAGCGGGTCCGCTGGGCCAAGCTCTCTGGTGAGCGGCGTTGAGGGAGGCGAGGGGATCAGGTGACGGGTTTCTGCACTGTAATGCTGTAATGGAGCTGGGCCTTACCTGCACAACAGGTGGCTCATAGACAGGATGCACCTGCACTTCCCCTTCTTTCTCTCTACCTCTCACTTTTTCTCTCTCTCTCTCTCTCTCTCTCTCTTTATATTTCTGTTTCTCACTCTATATGCCTTCTTTATATACCATCTTTGTCCCCACCTCTCACTTTATTTTTTATTGCTCTCTTCTCTCTCTCTCTCTCTCTCTCTCTCTCTCTCTCTCTCTCTCTCTCTCTCTCTCTCTCTCACTTTCTCTCTCTCTTCCACTTCATCTCTCTCACTTTATTTCTCTCTCTCTCTTTACCTCTTTACTTCTCTTTATGAGCAGTTATTCTCTGTGGTTTAAAAGATCTTTAAAACAACATATGTTTAGAATTTACCTTTTATTCTATCTGTCACTTTCTTTGTTTATTTCTCTTTCTCCATCTTTCTCTCTGTCTCTCTCCCACTCTCACTCTTTGTGATGTAATGGTGTGAGCCAGGCATGAAATCGATCATGTGATGGTACAGTAATAGGGCCTGAGTGGTCCTGGCTGTTCCTTTGCCTGCCAGCATTTAAATGACCGCCCCCCTCCCACCCGCTGTCTTTTTCTTCCTTTTTTTCCTTTCTTCTCTTTTTACTCTTATTATTAACCCACCACACACTAACATGGTGATAAGGTCTTCTATGATCCACACACTCATTCTGACAGACTGTAGTACACTACAGGAAGCGTAGAGGGCACTCTATAATGCTTATTGATGTTCATATGGTCATAGCCATGCTCATTCTGACAGACTGTTATACATTGCATTGCATGTGTGACTCAGCCTGTGTGAATGGTGTTTGTGTGTCGTCATTTGAGGTTCAGGGGAATTTTCTCTGAGCCAGAGTGAGTAAAGAGATTGGAAAAATAAATTGAGAGAGAAAAGGTGAATAAGGGTAAATAAGGGCATCACGCGCATCACTAATGTATTGCAAGCGAAAATTATACAATATATTACCTTAGCTATATACTGTCCCAGCCCTAGTCTTGATCAGTATCGACCCCAAAATGACAGTTTCATCAGGTTACAGTATATTGAATTGCACCAGGACAAGGCCTGTATAGCAAGAACTTGACAATACATTAAGTATTACAATACAAGAGATACATTTCAATATATTGCAAAAGTGTGAGGAAGGTGATATTTTGTATCGCATTAAAATCAATAATTAAAAGACAAATACAAATGTTCCAAAATGATTTGGCTTCTTCTGTAAAGTTGCTTATTTTAATAAGGTTTAAGGTCCTCCCATGACTGTGTGTTTTGCATCTTTTAGAGCAACCTGAATGTTGGAGGGATCAGAGAGAGAGCAAGAGAGAGGCAGAGAGAAAGAGAAGGAGTGAGTTAGAAAGAAAAAGAGAGAGAGAGTGAGAAATAGAGAGAGGTGGTGTATGATTATTTCCCTCTGGACTGTTTTGGCTGTTCTTATCTTCCCTCCACTTTTCTTTCCACCCTCACCCTTTCCTTCCCCTTTCATTTTCACCCTTTTCTTCTGAGCTGCTCCAGATCCCGCTCCGTAATCCGTTTTATTTACACCTTCAGAGTGAGGCCGAGTCGCCACTGCGCCTTCTTTTCCATGTTTTTCCTTTTTGTCTGGGTTTAAATGGTCGCTTTCTTCCCTCGTTCCGTTTAATTTGGCTCTGGAGTCGGTCCACCCTTTGCTTGCTTGCTCACTCAGTTGCTTTCTCTCTCTTTCTTTTTGCTCTCCTTCACCCCTTGTGTGTGTGTCTAGAGTTTATTTAGGAAGTGCAGTAGGGAGGGAGAGAAATCCGGCTTGGACGGACGGTAGAGGGAGGTGGAGGGAGGGAGGTGGAGGGAGGGAGGGTGGGTGTGCTGTAGGGGGGGGTTTGCCCCTCCTTCTACACCCCCTCATTCTCTTTAGGATGGCATTCTTACAGAACGAATTACAGGCGGACAGTGAAGCCACAGTGTGTGTGTGTGTGTGTGTCTGTGTGTGTGTGTCTGCATATGTGTGTGTGTGTGTGTGAGAGTCAGGATAAGCTCCGCCCTAGCTCCACCCACTTACTTCGCTCAGTTGGACAGGAATTCTCTACTGTACTCTTGTAACCCCCCCCCCCCCCCTCCCACCCCCAACACCCCCCTTTCGTGTATGTGTGTGTGTGTGTGTGTGTGTGTGTGTGTGTGTGTGTGTGTGTTTCAGGGTGTGTCTGTTTAGTCTCTATAGGTGTGTGTAAGTGAGAGTATACTGCCTTGTAGCTAAAGAGGAAGGGTGCCTAATCGTAAAAAGGATGTATGTGACACACACACACATACACTTGTGTGTTATTGTGCCAGTGCGCATGCGTGCATTCTTGAGCAGTGACGGAAGGCCTACCCTACTGCTGCACAAAAAAAGGAGTGTGAGAGTGTGTGTGAGAGTGTGTGTGAGAGTGTGTGTGAGAGTGTGTGTGAGAGTGTGTGTGAGAGTGTGTGTGAGAGTGTGTGTGAGAGTGTGTGTGAGAGTGTGTGTGAGAGTGTGTGTGAGAGTAATTTCAGAGTTAATTTCAGAACCTTCAAGTGAAGTGTTTAATGCTATTCTACACTATATGGACAAATGTATTGGGACGCATGCTTATTCATTGTTTTTTCCTAAAATCAAGGGTATTAAAAGAGTTTATTGTGCTTTTGTTGGAGTAGCTCAGAAATCTGTTCATAATAGGATTATTGCAGTTGCCTTATTCAAGTATATATAAGTGAGCAGTGTTTAACAGCACAGCACTCTCAATCACTTTTGGAGAGACCCAAAAAATTAAGTTAATCTTCATCTTCTAACGTATGTATGATCATATAGAAGCTTGATCTGTTAAAAGCTGTGGTGTTTGAGTTTTAGAGGATTGACGCTGTCTCATTGTGTGAGTATGTTGGCTGGTTGCAAAGCAAAAATCTGATTGTTCGACTCATGTAAACTCTGAGTTTTCCCATTATCTGATAAGTTACTGATAAACTGTGTTTTTACATGCACTCCCTAATCTGATTACTGCTGAACATTACTCAGTGACTCTACTGTGCAGGCTACAAGATTATGGAGCATTTTTTAATCAAAGGATGTTATATGATGATCACCACCCCAACTCATCATACCCAGATTGTGTATTGGATGGAGCTCAATACTGTGGCTTTATATCCCTCTAGCCCACAGCTGACACAAGACATGAAAGCATGTTTGCAAAGCTTAAACTTAAAGTTTAATGCTGCTTTGCACGTGTGAGTGTGTGTGAGTGTGTGTGAGTGTGAGTGTGTGTGAGTGCGCGCACACGTCCGACCCAGACATAATAGAGGTGTGAACTCGGGCCTGCTCTGTCGTGGCATCTGCCTCTTCTTTCTCTAATCCTGACCCCCATCTATCCCCCTACAGCACACACACACACACACACACACACACATTCCTGCTGTAATGCCTCTGTCGCCTCCTTGTTTGTTGTTGTGTGTGTCACTATGACATATTTAGCTCCTCTTGCTCCCTTTAGGCCGGGATTAAACCTCTATTTGACAGCGAAGCCCTCTGATTGGCCAGCCTGCTGCCCTGAGCTGTCCGTCATCCTCTGTAATCCCGCCTTGTTTTAGCTGCTCCACTCCCTCAATCGTCTGACACCCGGCTGCGGTTAATTATTTATCTCTCTGTCCGTTTCACGCACAGTCATGCTCTTCCTCTGATACATTGTGTGTGTGTCCAAATATGTGTAGGAGTTAAGGACCTACAAAAGCTCTGACCAATACAATCGGACACCAGATGGCAATAAAGGTCCCTAAGATCACCTTGCTCAATACCAAGAGTGGCCTAGATGTGTATAAAAAGCTCCCAACACTGGGTTGGATTGATGATGAAGTTTCTTCTGTATCAGTACCTTACTTCACTGATGCTTTCAAGTGGCTGAATCCTAAGTATGCACAGAATATTTGGAAACCAAAACTTATTCTTAACCAAAACTTAAACTTATGGCAAAATGAGCACTTTTGGTGTTTGGAATAAATGAAAAGAATGAATACTTTAAGTCATATTGTAGTGTTTTCTTTGAGGTTGGGATTTTTTGGGCCGAGAACAGCAGGCTTACAGCTGCACTGTGTAAAAGAGTGCTTCTTTATACAATGATGGTAGAGCAGACAATTGCCACATTTATGTAAATTTTTACTGATTACACACAAATAAATATAACAAAGCATTCAGCATCATTAATCATGCTCAGTATCAATTTACTCAGATTACAAGCTTTTTATAAACTGTCCAGCTTTGCAGCTGAAAGGTGGAAGCTGTACAGGGCTAGGATAACAAGGTTAGCTGAGCTAACTTAGCCTTAGCATGTGTTTGTATACCAAAAGGCTGGCTCCAGTTCTCTGTGTAAATTTATTAATAGAAGCAGTTCTGAGGTAAATATAGGATTTGACTAGCACTGCTGAGAGAAATTCATGAATAGAAATTAAGTTCTGAGGTAAATATATGATTGGAGTAAACTTGTGATTAAGAACAGCTCTGGTGAAGTAAATGTGCTTCATTGTAAATTGTTTAAATTACTTTTGTGTCAGTTTTGGTGCATATCTACTAAATGCAATCAAATCCTCCTCAGAGCAATGTTCCAGCATCTCATCTAAGGTCTTGAGAGGCTGTATCTCCTTATTAATATCTTTACCTTCCTGATTAAGTGTTGTCTTTGGTATTATCTGCATGTGATCAGTGAATCTTTCAGTGTGTGAGTGTGAGAGAGAGAGAGATAGAAGGATCAGTGATTGTGTTAAAGAAAGGAGGGATGGAGGGAAGAAATCCTCCATGTTGTGTTTTCTTTTCTCCTCATTCATGGCGGCACTGAGTAAACGCACACCTCCGCTCTCTAGTGGCCATGATGTATAACTGCAGTTTGCTGTGTTTGGGCCGTAGAGGCTGCACTCCCTTTGCGCAGTCGGTTTAGCCACTATTTTGCTATTGGTGAAAGAAATTCAAGAGCAGTATTTGCTATATATAACAATTAATTTTATATTATTTATACTTTATTACCCTGTGTGTGTGTGTGTGTGTGTGTGTGTGTGTGTGTCTATATAAATTAAGTATATACATGTAAGGAGGAGCTGAGCAGTGTTATGTTCTGTTGATAATGATAAACAGAGAGCATTCCCTCTGATGTTCTTTTAAAGCTCTGATTTTCTCCTTGGAATCAGAGCTGCTTTTCTGTTTACAGTGCTTTCTGTAATAATATAATCTCACTAACTAACCGCTATAACTTTACTGAATTAGTGAAGTTATTTAGTTCTAAACTTCTCACTGCGATAACTTCTTTAATTCTAATGCTAACTTCTGTAACTTTCTAAGGCTAAGCTTACTAATAGATATAACTTTAATTTAATGAAAGTGCAGCTTTGCAGATGTTAACATTAACATCTGTAGTTTTCCTTATGCTAACGTAACTTGTCTCACTCTTTACTTCTCTTTACTACTTAGGTTTACTTCTCTAGTACTTCTCCAACACTAATGTTATTTCAAAATATCTAATGCTAACTTTTTTAGTTTTTAAATTATCTAATACTTGCTTTTTTTAGAATCACAAATGCTAAATAATAAAAAAAAGGAGTTCCATGGCTTCAATTACCTTTTCTAATGCTAACATATTAACGTATTAAATTTCACCGAAATCTATGGCTACACTGACATCTCTGATGCTTACCTAATGCTAACACATTTAGCTTCTCTTACATCCCAAATACTGACTGTTTTATCTTTTCTATTTACCATGGCTTATATTGTATTTATTATTGCCATATAACTTTTCTACTGACTTTTTTTTAGCTTCTTTGACAACTGTATCACTTTTGTTAGCTTCTCTATGCCTGTGAATGACGAGGTGATTTGTGTAATCTGTGTATAACTCTCTGTACATTACACTAACATTGTTCTGTGTGTTCTGGTTCTCTGCAGGGCTTGTGGATGCACTTAGATGTGTGCAATGAGTTCTGCGGCTGGCATGCCTCAGTGTTTCGGATCGTGTTCTGGACTCAGTAGGACTCGAGACTCGCAGCAGCAGCGCAGAGAGCACCGAGCGTCATGAGCTTAGCCATCCCTACGGGGGTGGACACGGCCAACACAGCGTACCTCGACATGGCTGCCGGATCAGAGTGGGTTCCTCTCGTGTTCTCTTTCACTATATATCTGTCTATAGTCTGTATGTCTATCTACAACTTTGTCTCCCTTTTGTGTTTATCTCTCTTACTCTCATTCACTCTCTCTTTCGCTATGTCTCTCTCACTTTCTCGATATCTCATGCACTCACAAACACTCTCACATACGTACACTGTCTATATTTATTTAGCAATCAGTCTGTCACTCTTTATCTCTCTACCCTCCTTCCAAACCAGGAAAAGTTCTTGAATATAAATTTTCTTTGCTAAGTGTGAGTGTGAGTGTGAGCGTATGTAAATTTACAATAGCACATAGAAAACCAGGAGAAAGGAGCAGCTATATTAATAAAAAATTGCTATTTAAAAAAAATTAAAAGCAGATGACATTGATAGTGGAAAAATAAATACAGCAGTAATGCTATAAAAACTGGGACCAGTGACTTAGTTCGGACAGCTACAGGTTGTAAAAAAGTTAGTCTGGAGCCCTGGAATTTCTATACGGCGTTAATGAATGGATACAAATGTATGCAATGTTTGTATGGTCTGTAAAAGAGTGCAATTGCATCTGCAGGTTTTATAACTGCAATGCAATTGTGCACATTTCTTAACCATATATGCTGTTTTAGAACTATGAGTACATAAACAAGGCATGCATTTAATGTGTGAATGTGAGTGTGTGTATGCAGGTTTATGAATGTGTGGAAGTGCTTATGCAGTGTTTATGAATATGCATAAGTGAATAGCATTTAGGTGTGCTAGTATGTATGTAAAGTTTATGACCGTGTGAGTGTATGCACCCTTTATGAATGTGAGAGTTTTGTATGCAGTGTTTATGAATGTGTGCGAGTGTGTGTGCAGCGTTTCTTAATGTGTGCGACTGTGTGTGCAGTGTTTATGAATGTGTGTGAGGGTGTGTGCAGCATTTATGAATGTGTGCGAGGATGTGTGCAACGGTTATGAATGTGTGAGAGTTTCCCGCCTCCAATTGCCGTGACAGCTTGCGTTGCCATGGCGCCTCCTCTGCACTGCGCTGCGCTCTGTCTCCATGGTGACTGTCTGATTGATGGCCTCCACTTTAGGCGCTGCAAGCTGCTTTAATGGGCGGAGCTTTTAGGGTCCTAACAAGGCTTTTAGACGTCCAAGTGCGTTTCTGCACAGATGACCGTATTACAGATCACTAACGAGCTACACACTTATGTACACACACACACACACAGGCACATTTCTAAATAAAATAATTTATTAATAAATAAATAAAGAAATTATTGAAAAAAATTATAATAATATACAATACAATATTGTTCTCTCTCTCATGAAGGTGGTCTCAAACACCTGTTCACAAGTGTGTGTGTGTGTGTGGTTTCTTCACGGGTGGAGGACGGTTGTCAGGGTCACCGTGCTGCTTCTGCTGCGGGGTTGCCATAGTTACAGGGCATCCTACATCCCAGTGATGTGGATAGGCATCACGTCTACACTGCATCAGAGCTAAAGTGCGTGTGTGTTTGTAGGGAATGTTGCACTCCTTCACACAGAGTGGGCGTGGTCATTATCGCTCTTTAGTTTCTCATGCTCTCTCAAATCCCTCTCATCTCTGTCCACATTAAGCTGCAGTTTGAGCTGTAGGCTATGATTAGCACACATCTAAGTGGAGCTTCTACACACACACCATAACTGTCTCTCTCTCTATCTCTCTCTATTTCTGTCTGATTGTCACTCATCTGCTCTGTTCCAGGGTCTTTTTCACCTCCTCCCTTTAAACAGCTTCCCTCCTGTTTTTATGTGCCACTAAGTCAGGAATTCCCCTACCTCCCTCTCTCTCATTTATACACATACTGACAAACTAAGTAACAGAACCGAAATATGTGAGATTTGTGAACCAGGTCTCCTGCATTAAATGTGGCTGTTATTTCTGCCAGAAATAGCCAGATGCCGCTGGTCACCATCATTAGCCCCACTGCTTTGTCCACTGTGGGTGGTAATATTATCCTTCTATGGTTTATTCTTGGTGCACACATCACACTGTGGATGGAGGAATGTTAAGTACCCCCTGCACAACTTCAGAAATGGAATGTCACATCCATCTGCACACACTTATTAGACTCCTATAATATACCTGGTTTACTATGAGCACACTGACCAGCGATTAATTAACCTCACTCACAAGATAAAACCTCACAACTTGTACATGTGTGGGCGAGAATTCTCAAGCCGTTTGTGTGTGAGAATGTGAATGCATCTCCCTTGCTCTTCTCTTTTGTACACACACTTGGACACACACACACCCTCTCCAGGGCACGCCTCCTCAGGTGGTCATGCACTTTCACTTTGACACTTGAGCTGCTCTGCAGACGCGGCAAACTGTTTGAGGAAGTGCATGTACGATAGACAGACCTAGAGAGTGAAAGAGCACGAGGAGGAGAGGGAATTCGGGTAGAGGACGTCTTCAGAGACAGAGCAAGAGTGTCGAAGAAATGCATCAGGCTGTCTACTGCTAATTTAATATCTTTAATCTCACTGTACTCTGAGTTCTGTCAGCAGTTAGTGGCGGTGAGTAACGTGTGTGAGTGTGAGAGAGAGTGTGTGTGTGTGTGTGTGTGTGTGTGAGAGAGAGAGAGTGAGTGTGTGTGAGAGAGAGAGTGAGTGTGATTGTGAGAGAGAGAGAGAGAGAGAGAGAGAGAGTGAGAGTGTGTGTGTGTGTGAGACAGAGAGAAAGAATACTTAGAAATTTGCATAAATGCATAACATTATTATTTACACACTTTTCACATAACCTCACATATATTCAATTAAGTCGTACATTCAATGCTTCTTTCATTTTAGTAATTTATTTAGACTGTTGTAGCTAATACGAATTATGATTAAAGTGAATGTTTGCAATTAAATATTCAGAAAAAACCTGGTCTACTCGGAAATCATTAAGCCTCACTCATTAAGCTTACTATAGGTTTACCTGGTTTACTACCGGTTTTCCAGCTTAAAGATTGTTAGCTGTATATTTTACTATATATTTGACATTGCACAGCCCTATATATATACTAGTGCATCACAAAAATTAAGAATATCATTGACAAGTTACCGTATTTCAGTAATTCAGTTTAAAATGTGAAACTTATATTAATGTATTACACACAAAGTGATCTATTTTAAGCGTTTATTTCTTTTATTGTTGATTATGGCTAACAGCCAATCAAAACACAACAATCAGTGTCTCTGAAAATTTAAATATTATATAAGGAGTTATATTGGCGGACTGCCAATTCCTGCTGAAAAATAATATCTGCATCTCCATAAAAGTTGTCAGCAGAGGGAAGCATGAAGTGCTGCAAGATTTTCAGAAAAAACACTGCCAGATAAAGCGGATCTACTGGTTTAGCATTTTCTCTCAGGCATTAAGGAAGTAGATGCTAGTCTTTGTACCTGGTAAATAAAGGGTGTGTGTGTGTGTGTGTGTGTGTAGTATTGTATAGTATTAGTATAGTAATATTATTAAAGCAGTCTTTTTTCTGAAGAGATAGTGAGCAGTAATTTATTAATTTACTAGCTCCCTGCAATCAGCTTTGATAGAGCAACACACACAGACTAAGGTTATACACTCTCAGAAGCATATAGGTGAGTTAGAGGGTGTGTACCTGTACCTGTCTTGTCAGTGTTGTCCAGGCAGGTTTGTTCTAAAGAAATTCATGCTTGCAGCTCAAACTATTTTTTGCAATAGTTTAGTTAAATTCTTACCCTGAAAAATATGGGGTATTTTCACTTCAAGTAAGCTTTTTAGCTCCAGTGTAGAACAAAAAAAATAATTCAGATTAAGTAAACACAGATTATACTCTACCGATATGCATCATGTGAATTATAGGTGGAACTAATAGATGAAATGGGATGGGATGGGAACCTAAGGGGACTGAATAAGAAAAAATGGGTATGGGAAGTAATGAATGGTTAGTATTGGAAGCAAATGGGAACAAGACTGTATAGGAATTCTTGGGTATTGCTGTGTGGGAGTGAATGGGTATAGGTGCGGTATTGGTGGGTGTATGGGTACACTTCTCACATGAAAAAGAGATTAGTTTCAGGGAACCTGTGTTAGGTTAGGTTTAGTATAAGTAAAGGTTAAATAAATTAAAACTTGGATTACCTTAAGTCCTGGGTTCCGTTACTGACATATGGGGAGGGATAAGAAGAGGGTGAGAAATGGATGGGTAAATGGTGCAGTTGGAAAGAATGAGTATGAACAGAGTAAATGGGTATTGAAATGAATACCAAGTCCTATTTCTCTCTCTCTCTCTCACACACACACACACACACACACACACACAGAGTTCTGTGTTGTAGAACCTGTTCCTCATGTACATGTATGTGCTCCGTGTGTTGTAGACCCGAGTCTGTGGAGGCCAGCCCTGTGGTAGTGGAGAAGTCCAGCTACCCTCATCAAATCTACAGCAGCTCGCACCATTCGCACAGCTACATCGGCCTGCCGTACGCCGTGAGTACACACACACACACACACACACACTCGCACAGCTACAACGGCCTGCCCTACGCCGTGAGTACACACACATATTTCAGATATTTAAGAATCCAAACATCTTTCTAAAGTCTTTTATTTGTTTTAAGTGATTATCTTTCCATACAATATATAAATCTGATCACTTTGTCTGTCTCTCTCGCTCTTACACGCACACGCACACACACACAGACACACAAACTTGAACACGTGTTATGGAGCATGAATATCCCTGCCTTTCCCTTTCACACTCTCCAAACACACACATTCACTCACACACACTCCACACTGACCTACATTCTTGTTCTCTGCCAGTGTTAACTGTTGAACTTCCACTACAGCAGCTAAATGCTTCACACTATAAACTGAGAATTAATGTGATTGATTAAAACACCTAAATACATTTTTTGTGTTCAGCTGGGTACTTAAGTACAACTTGTGTAGTCTGTAGGTAACATGAATTAAATATATTGTATAGTAACAAGATTATTTATTAATTTTCTTCCTTTTCAAGAAAGAAAATGAAAGTATCAAACAGCTCTTAACTTCTGGGATAAATCATTTATTCTGCCTTTTTTATAAAAAAAAAAAAACAAATTGGTAAAGGGAAAGAAAAAAACGTAATTTCTCCTGAAAGGTCGATTATATAGTTATTGATTGGAAGCGCTCGATTATAAACAGTTGTCACATAGTAGATACTGAATAATAATGTAAAATCACTGTATAATTCCTAGTGTATAGTTTATTATTTATAATAGTAGTTTAATAATTCATAGTGGATGCTAAATAATAAATACTGAATAATATAGTAGATACTGAATAAATCAGAGTGGATACTAAATAAATCACAGTTGGTACTGAATAATTCATAACGAATGTTAAATAATGCATACTAGACACTAAATACTGGATAATTGATAGTAGTAAGTAAATAATAACAAAATCACAATAGTTGCTGAATAGTTCATATTGTATACTGAATAAGACACATTTGTTGTTCATAGAAAAAAATAATATAGTTTACAGCAGATTTTCTATTCTAACAAATCTATCTTTCTATAGGATCATAACTATGGGGCACGTCCCCCGCCCACACCGCCGGCGTCCCCTCCTCCCTCGATGGTGATCCGGCCGGGTGAGGGTGTGTTTCTGTCCGGCGGCCGAGCGGGTGAGGGTGTGTACGTGCCGGGTGGTCAGGACGAGGCGTCCAGGGGAACCACGCTCAGCACCTCGGAGGACGGCAGCTACGGCGCAGACATCACGCGCTGTATCTGTGGCTTCACGCACGATGACGGCTACATGATCTGCTGCGACAAGTGCAGGTAACACGCACGCTGACTGAATGTTCATATAATGCTTATTAAGCTCTTTGTTGATGTTAATTTTGTATTGTTTCTATGAACTAAACTCTCATTCTGACAGACTGTAATACACTCCAGGATGTGTAGTGGCCAATTTGGCCTTTATTTATCATATTTTTTTAAAACCGTTTGTCAAAAGACAGTTTGCCAAAACAATTTGTGAAAGACTTTTAGTTGATTCTGCAAGGGTCCTATGTGTTAAATAGATTGTGTTCAGTATTGTACTCAGTCAGTACTGCCTAGAATCGTTATTTGTTTTGTATTTGTTTTCAAAATTCATCATTCAGTACAAAAAGCTGAATTAAAGTATCTCACACTTAATTTTAGTATTTTTATGTCATATTTATAGTGTTTTTTCTGGTTTATCTGGTAAATGGTTATATTTTTTATTGTGATCATTTCATGATAAATTAGTTTTTATTTAATCATGAATATATGAATTCTTGTATGTATTTTTTTTCATGAACAAATGAGTTTATATGCATTCTGTCATAAAAGTACAACATTTGTAGTATCAAACTCCATCAAACTAACCAATGGTGGTGGTGTTGTGTGTCAGTGTGTGGCAGCATATAGACTGCATGGGGATTGACCGGCAGCACATACCCGAGACCTACCTGTGTGAACGCTGCCAGCCGCGTAGCCTGGACCGAGAGCGCGCCATCCTGCTGCAGACCAGGAAACGAGAGAATATGTCTGGTGAGTAAAACCACTAACACATGCTGCTGGTCAGCACATTGAAACCGGTGTGTTTTATATTATTAAAGCTATTTAATTGCACAAAAATGTCTAGAATAATTATATTTATTGCCCTCATACAAGCAGCAGAGCCTTATCAGTTCCCCTCTTGTCGGGAGAAAAAAAAAACATATTTTTGAAGCCTGAAAACTGTCCTTATAGTGCCACAGTGCTGCCCCCTACTGGACAAGGTGGCATAACAACTGCAGACACTCTCAATGTCAAATTAGTCCCAAAGGACACCAGATTAATTTAAAGCCTTAAAGCTGCATGTTCTGAATGTGTTTTATTCTGAATATTTACTATTTGTTGAAAGAATGTCTATAAAACTATATTGAATTTCCCTATAGCTGCAGATATTTTGTCAGTATAAGAGTTTTTAGTGTTCTCGAATAGAATTTACCTAATAACAGAATGGAACAGTGTAGCTGTTTTTACGTAATATCAATATTTTTTTAATTGTGATTTTATGTATATTAAAAACCTAAAGGGATTATAAGTTTTATATAATACAGATTTTTGTAATATATAATTATTATATTAATATATTATTAAGTTCATCACAGATACTGTATAGTTTAGAGTGGATACTGAACAAATCCAGTTTCAAGAACCATTTTCAATCATAATATATATTTAATTCTTAATGTATACTAAATTCATAGTATATAATGACTCTTTCTTAGTAAAGGCAGAATAATAGCAGTTTATATTTTTCAGGTATGTTTTATATGCAACTCTACAGAACTATACATTTATGTGCACCTTCTCGGGTCTTCTTATTCAGTATTTTTATTTTATTTTTTTCCCAAAATTTTAATTAATACTAAATTCATGTAGACTATGAAGGAACACATACGGAAGCTTCTGAGGCTGCTAACTCTGATGAACTTATCCTGTGCCACAGAGATAACTCTTGCAGTGTAATCGTGCAGCTTTAATGCACACATTTATCTTTTGTGCTTATTCTCTATGGACCTTGATGTTACCATGTCTTACCTTTACTGCACCCGAGACTTAGCTTAAAGTTGTTTCATTGTACCATACAGCCCTGTATCAGTATAATGACTTAGATTGTTAATTTTCTTTTTAGTTCTGAATATGAACATTGTGCTGTCTGTGTTTGTTCTTCAGACGGGGACACCAGCGCTACAGAGAGTGGTGACGAGGTTCCGCTGGAGCTTTACACAGCTTTCCAGCACACGCCCACCAGCATCACGCTCACCACTGGCCGCCTCGGCAACAAACAGGCCGACAAGAAACGAAAGAAGAGCGGAGACAAGGAGCCTGCGGTGCCGGCCCGCGCCAAAAAGGTGCACTAACTGTCCAATCGCCAGCCCTGTACTGTCCTGGAGCTAGGAGGCTAATGTAGCTAACAAGTACACAAGTACTGTATTGTACATACATATACATATGTACATATGTAGTTTTGAGGACTTTTCTCATTGTGTTCATATTTAATGTATATAATAAATAGGGGTATAAATTACAGAGCATCTTATGATACTGATATCACGATAATTTGATTCTGTGATACTCGATATAACAGAAAACAGTTTTTGAATTCAGTGGAATTTTATGTATCCTTAAAAAGGGGTTCTTTAAGAGTTCTGTAGTAATGGAAGTGGCTATATCTATCCATCTATCTTATATCTATCTATAAGATCTATCTATTGTATATCTTATATAGTATAATATAATAACTTAAAGTAAAAGTATAATAACTTTAACTGTTTGAATTCTTACATTTTTTCTTTTGTATACAAATAAAACCTTTTATAAAACAACAAAAGTGGATTCACTACTACTGCAGGTCCAAGAATCACTTAAGTCACTAAAGTATAACTAAAGTAAATTTTAATTATATCAGAGCAGGCAGTGCTGAAGTCCAGAGTACTGACTGTACTGTGAGAAAGATGCCTGTATTCAGGGATGGGAGGTTCTGACGTCCTTTTTCTTGTCTTCGCTGTTTTTCAGGCATTTCGAGAAGGCTCCAGGAAGTCCAATAGAGTAAAGGTGGGTATAGAACACAGATCAGGCCCAAGGGAACTCTTTATGGTCTGTCAATCTTAAAGAGTGTTGCTTTCACATTTCTGTTTTTGTAGATTTTTTTATATATGCCACATTGTTGCATTTTAACAGCAGGGCTCCTTTAAGCATTGCGCTAGTAAGGCTGAGTCAGTGTGGCACTAGTGGAGAAAGACGGTTTCAGATGGTTTCAGATGGTTCAGGGAGGTTTGAGGCACAAGTTAGTCTGGAGCCCTGTAACAATATGTGAAACTACACAATACTGCTATGTAAATGGTTATTTAAACAGCTATTAAACACTGAATAACTATGTGCTTTGTGCTTTTTATCTACATGGCCAAACAGTATGGTTATCAGAGGATGTGTGAAGATTAAATTTTTTGTGTGTTTTCAGGGCTCTGCTCCGGAGTGTGAGCCGATGGAGCCTCCGTCTCTGTGGGAGAATAAGGTGAAGTCGTGGATGGAGAGATACGAGGAGGCCAGCAGTAATCAGTACAGTGAGGATGTCCGGCTACTGCTTCGTGTTAAAGAGGCTCGAGACGGGAAAACACTCGCCTACACACACACTGCTGCCTTTAAACCGCCTGTAGAGGTACACGGACACAAAATGCAATTACCATCCAATACCGATATAAAAATGCAGTGTAATTATGAACATATTTTAAAATTCTGTATATTTTGTATCTCAATGTTCCAGGTTTCCCCTGAAGTGTTCTAGTTGCTGTGCGCTACACACACACACACTGATAGTTGTTCTCCTTTGTGTTTTCTCTCCTGCAGAGTCACGTTCAGAAGAACAAGCGCATCCTGAAAGCGGTTCGGGACCTGGCTGCAGATTCACTCATTATCGAATACAGGGGAAAGGTCATGCTCCGGCAGCAGTTTGAGGCCAACGGTTACTTCTTTAAAAGGTGAGAGTCACCCTGAGTGTCAGCACCTGCAGAACAGTGTGTATCTGTAGCTGTAGGTGTATGTACTTATAGACACTTCTAGTTCTTGGCTTATTATGGGCAGAGTGTGAAGTTCCTCGTTTAAAAACAGGGCAGCAGTTTTTGATGAAATTTGAGACTCTGCAGAATTTACAGGTATAAACTCTTAGACCCTGTTTCTACCTGATAAGTTTTTTTTTTTTTTTTAATTGTCATGCAGTGATATTGTTCCCCATCCCTTTCGATACACTGATGTATTATCACACATCAATTTTGTGTTTTTTTGAAAAGAGGAAACTCACAATAGCAGGGTTTGTTGAGTTTTTAATGACATGTAAATCTCTTGTTTAATTGGTTTTGGCTAAATAGCTAAGTAGGCAGCTAACAGGCTGTGTTTCTTTAAATATAAAAATGTAAACACATTTGCTCTTTACACTTGTACAGTAATGGGGTGTCTGGTCAGTTTCTGGCAGCTCTTTGCTCGCTCTGGTCTCTCACACTCTGTACTGACCTGGCTGACTGCCCTACAGCCTGACCCAACACATGGCTTTCAATCTGCCTCTCTCTCTCTCTATCTAACTCTTTCTCTTTTCTCTCTCTTACTTTCTGTTTAAGTTACAGTAATAATACTTTGAATTAAATACAGCTTGGATTATTTTACTATGGGTCAGGAAACACAGAATAAACTCTTGGTTTTAAATTACCCTGCTGTGATTTAGTGTCTCAAACTTTACTGGATATTCGGTTACCAGATATACATTACTGAAACAGGATTTTAAAAATAATATTCCTGGCTTTCCCTCTGCTGTCGTCCCGCAGGCCGTACCCCTTCGTGTTGTTTTATTCCAAGTTTGACGGATTGGAAATGTGTGTAGACGCTCGCAGCTTTGGAAACGAAGCACGTTTTATACGCCGGTCCTGCACCCCCAATGCAGAGGTGAGTGACTGAGAACAGTAACAGTAATTATGCAATTGCACAATATCAGTTACATGAAGCAATTAAAAATTATATAATAAGCACGTTACTAACTAGTAGAATAAAAAGTGATTAGATATAAGTTTCTACTTAAACTAACTGATTGTCACCAAACAAAATGGGTCATGTTTTCATGCTCCTTTTTGACCTCCCAGGTGCGGCACGTAATAGAAGACGGCATGTTGCACTTATATATCTACTCCCTGAGGTCCATCTCTAAAGGCAGTGAGATCACCATCGGTTTTGACTATGACTATGGCAGCTGGTGAGTAAAAAAAATATATATGATACAAACAGAAATGTCACTGTCCACCTGAGTACCCGTCCTCCTTTTAAGCACCTCTGATCTCCTCTACATCCCTGTAATCCTTCTCACAACACCTTAATTTTACTCCCAAGCACTGCCGTACTGATATTCTACAGTCAAGTACCTTCATTCTCCACCCAATAAAAACAATGACAGAATGTTCTTTGATAAATAATTACCATAAACAATATTGTCATTTTAAAATCGTTAATGCTACAGAGCTGATGATAAAATAATAAAAAGATAATTGAACTGTTTAAAAAGCAAAAAAGAGAAATAGAATTGTTTCGGCATTGTTATTGGAATTTAAAATGTAAATATGTTAAAGTATCCTACATAAATAAAACATAAAGCAGAACCACTGTTTTAAATGATATCGACATTCTTCATCCACTGCCCTCTCCATTAAAAAAAAATATATATATATAAATAAAAATTATTCTTCACCCATGTTCCTAAATATTAAACACCAACCACCTTTATTTTCCACTCTAGGATCTTCATTATCTTCTCAAGCTATTCTGTCCTCCACTCAAACATGGTTTTCCATCCAAACACGGTCATTCCTAACAAGAGGTCAACATTTTTTGGTAGTAGTGTACCATTATTATAAGCCTCTGATATTAGCGTCACTTCACCATAATTTTTACCTAAATGTAACCATTCTCCAACAAATACCAGAGGTTATAGATTATTATGTGGCTCTTTGGCTTTCTAATGCTTAGGAAATTTCTTTAACACGTGTCTGTCTGTATTGCAGTAAATATAAGGTGGACTGTGCGTGTGTGAGGGGGAATCAGGAATGTCCCGTGCTGAAACACAACCTAGAGCCCACAGAGAACCTGGGGTCGGGCACGCGGCGCCGGGGACGAAAGGATAAAGAGCCGGTGGGACGGGATGACAGTGGCCAGAACCAGAACCTCACGCTGGACTGCGACCTTCCGAAAGGGAAGACGGGCAATGACGGCAAACAGCGGAAACTCTCACCCCTGCGAGTGTCCATCTCCAACAACCAGGTACTGAGTGGATCAGTGTGTAGCCTGTACACACTGTATTCACTTTTAATGCTATCTATGTGTACCGTGTGCCCTCGCAAATATTCTGATTACATTCATACATGTTAGGGCTTGGTTCTTCTATGGCCCTTCTATTATGGAATTTAGGAATATTTACACTTGTCAATTTTCACTGATCAATGTTAGAGCTTTACATTTTTAAGATCACAAATTTGGTGCCAATTTTCTTCACGGTCAGGCTCTGCTATTAGTGAACTCGCTGCTATAAATCCAGGCATTAACACATCACTTTCTCGAGTGCACAGACTTTTGTCCAGTGTTTATTAACAGCGTTGACCAAGCATCTCATTTTCTACAGTAAAGCAGCATGTGTCAGATATCAAACATGCCTGGGTGATCGAAATATGATATTTGCACTATAATCACCTACTCCTAGTTGCATATTACAGCACACAGTGTTCGTGTTTACTGCATGTGAACTTGTTTTTTATTTTTTGTTCTTTTGAGTTTGTTTAGTCTACTGACTGCATGTGTGTTATTAGCTTGTTTATTATCTGTCCTCCTCATCCCTCTGTTATCACCTCTCTCTCTCTCTAACTCACTTTCTCGCACACGTTCATTATTTGGAGTGTTACATAGTGGTGATGTTATGTGGAACTGCAGCCAGGAGAAGCAGAGGATGAGCTGTAGCAGGGACACAGTGGGAGTGTTTCCCAGCTGGGATTGAGTTCTCAAGATTTAAAACTCTGTCTGGGCCTGAATTTGTTTTTACAGGAAGGGTTGGCAAAACCGAGCATATACAGTACCAGTCAAAAGTTTAAACATGACTTTTCTCACTCAATGTGTTTTCTTTCTTTTTTACATTGTAAATGTAATATTGAAGTCATTAAAGCTATACAGGAACACATGCAGTATTATTCTGTAAATAAAAAAAGTGTTAAACTATCAGAATAAATGTTATATTCTAGAGACTTCTTAGTACCACATTTAGCTTTGAGGACAGATCTGCACACTGTTGGTATTTTAATCTCAGTGTCTTCATGAGGTAGAGTCACCTTGGAATATTTTTCTCAGTGTCTTGGAAGAGTTCTTGGAGGTGCTGAACAATAGTTGCTGCTTCTCCTGCACACTGTGAAGCGCCAGCTCATCCCAATTACCTAGATCAGATCTACAGAGAAATATGACCTTTTTTACTAGAGTAATTGATAATAAAAGAGTAGCTGAGTATGGTAAATGCAGATGTTTTAGTGTAATATACATTTATACCACCAGACAACAATAATATTAGGGCCTCAGATAGATATAAAAAACATAACCTTCATAAAAATCATAACATTGGCACCTGTAACACACGTTGTGGAATTTTGAGATTTTGACCAAGAAAATCATTAAATGAATACGTACAGACACTTTTCTTTCAACGGCAGCCCAGTTTCCCAACAACAAACCCAACCAAGCATCCTGTCCGAACTGGGGCCGAACGTCACCCCCTCGTCTTCGATCCTTTCTCTCCCTCTATTCCTCCCTCTCTCCGGAGTCTGTAGTCAGACGCTGAGTAAGGCCCTCTCCCCTCTTGCAGGATCCTGAGTTAATAGAGGATCTGGAAGAGAAAACCTCCGTTAGCAATGAAGTAGAGATGGAATCAGAGGAGCACATGGCAGAGAGAAGGAGGAAGATGGTAAGTTTGTGTGTGCCGGGGAGGCGGTCGCTGTGGTGGCACTCATGGTTGCTGTGGAACCCTTGCTGCCTTTTCCTTATGCAGCTTGCCCCTTTTGCCCTTTTTGGCCCCTTTTTGCCCTGTGTGTTTGTGTGTGTGTGAAAGGAGTTTAGCGCTAACGTGTGCTCTCCTTTCCTCTGAGCCGCTCCATGCTGCCCCCTACTTCCCTTACTAGTGCTTTCTCTGCTACTGCTGTGTAGCCTAACTTGTTTTAAGTAGTTTTGGGGCTTAGGGATGGGCACTTACAACTTTAACCAGCTGCTTGAATTTCTGCATTTATAGACATATGGTGTTTAAATATCCCACTGTGGCCTTCCAGCAATTGTTGGTCTCAGTCAACCCTTTAGTTAGCATTAATGTATTGATTAAATAAATAAAGTACCAGTCCCATCTTCTCATTCAGTATTTTATATTCATTTTTTCCCTACATTGTAAATAAATACTGCAGACCGTGACACTATAAGAATCATGTAGTGACAAAAAAGTATACTATCCATTCTCCCTACTCTCTCTCTCTCTCTCTCTCTCTCTCTCTCTCTCTCTCTCTCACACCATTCTCTCTTTCAACCCTCAGACTTGTGTTGTTGTGTTTTGTCACTAGTGTCTTTTTTGCTTGTTCGTTTCTGCTGTGTGTGTTGCTGTAGATAAGCTCTTATCAGTGCGTTAACACCTTTTATTAGTGCTCCTTAGTGCTAAATAAAACTGTATAACAGCTTGTGTTAAATCCTGGCATTCCCCTTTACTGTGTCTATAGATGCTGATAAAGACAATTCTGTGCTTGTTCAATAAATTGTAACACGTGCCTGTTACCTATATGAGAATAACTTAATTAAATGAAATTCTTGTAAGTGATTTTTGTGCTGCAATCTTAAAACGCATTTACTGTTATATAAAATTTAAACCAATGATTACATGTTTTTTTAATTATCAGCAAATAATTGTATTAATACTGAATACTATAAAATAGTAGATTATTTATATTATATATAAATATATAAAATGGCCTATTGCAACAGCATTTGGCCTATTGCAACAACAAATGGCCTATTGCAACAATATTTTTATGAGCACTTGGAACAACATGCAGTGTCATTCTGTATGATTATCAAATCCTAGGATTGGTCTTACGCTGAATATACTAGCTGTCATATGTTTGTTCAAGTTGTGGCTCATCTGGTGCAGTGTTATGGCTCAAAAGCTTTGCCCAGCTTAATATTTTTCACAACTATTCCAGCATTACTGTTACATTTATGTGTTTTTTTTTTTAATCAAGCAAGTTAGAATGACTTAATTAAACCCAATATAGGTATTAACATATGCAGTTTTGCTTAAAATTATGCAGTAAAAGCACCATCTGGGTTTAACAAGGGCAAGATGTAGCTCCAAAGTTGACTAAAATGGCAATCCACCAATCACAGTTATACCCTTTAGAGGCTTTCCCCCTCTAGCGGCACACTGTAACCCCCTTCCTCTCGCAGTGGTACCAGTAAGCTGATTGGGTTTATGTTGAGAGGTGGAAAAAACAGAGTATTCTAAGTATTAGGAAAACTCACCATCACATTTCAACCAGCAGCCTGGAGCCCTTCTTTAAAGGTGGCAAATACCAAATACTACATACTGAAGTATTGCTGAGTAAATATTATTGTACAGTAGTAAAGCCATGCAGCATGTCTGTTTTTTGTCGTATATCTTGTACATTGCCTATTTTCTCTGCACTGCTTTGGTTCAGGCTTTCCTGTCCCTCTGCTGCTGGTTTCTTTTACCAGTTACCACATTTTGCCACAGCTCATTTTATGCTCCATCTTTGTTATCCTCCCTGTGCGCGTGTGTGCGTGTAGACCCGTGAGGAGCGGAAGATGGAGGCCATCCTGCAGGCATTTGCACGTATGGAGAAGAGGGAGAAACGGCGAGAGCAGGCTCTGGAGAGAATCGGCACCAAAGGAGAGGTTGGAACACGCAGTGATATCAAAGAAGAACCTCCTGCTACACCTGAGGCTGAATCACCTGCTACTGTACAACTGGTATATACACAAAAACATACACAATCTCACTTTTAACTGTAATACACTAAAGGAAGTTTAGAGGGCACTCTATAATGTCCATGTGATCTATACGTTTATTCTGATAGACTATAGTACACTACATGAAGCATAGGGGACGCACTATATCAGTTTATAATGCACTGTAATGTTCATATGGTCCACCCACTCTTTCTGACAGACTGTAATACACTACAGAAAGTGAATGGGCCCTCTATAATGCTCCCTTTTTTCTATCTTCTATTTTGGATTAAAATGTTATGACTATATGACTGTTTTTATTGGTGCTGTCTTTACCTTCACTTTTGATTGTAAAGTGGTAGGAAGCCTGCAAAGAAGGAAATTTATTTAATAAAATATTTTTAATAATATTTAATGATAGAATAATCTATGAAAACTAACATTTATGTATTATTGCTTTTTTTGTTTTTTAGCCCTTGCTGGAAACAGTGAAAGAGGAACCGGGTCAGAAGCCGGCGAAGGTTAACCGGAACAAGCAAAGGAAGAGTTTCTCCCGGAACCGGACGCACATCGGCCAGCAGAGGCGCCGCACACGCACTGCCAGCGCCTGCTCCGACTTACCGCCCGGGTCCCCCGGAGACCTTCTGGAGCCGTCAGCAGGCGAGACGCAGGATGGGGAGACTCCCTCTGCGCCCGAGGCTGATGCCCCGCCTTCCAGTGCCCCTGACGCCAGCCCACCACACAGTGGTTCACCCGCACCAACCTGTCGCAGTGGGCAAAAATACCCAAAAACTAAAAAGGTAAAACTTATTAACCCTTCACTCTTTTTCAACCAGAAACCCCAAGTAGTATGTTAGTAGTTTCTTTGCTTTTTGCAAGTGATTACATAGCTTTTTTACAAATTATAATTCATAAAATAATTCATTTTTGATAATTTTATGTTTTTTATTTGCTTCATTGACTGGTATTGTGTTTTTTTTCCACAATACCAAGCTTCAAATAAAGTCGCAAGCAACAATTGAGTGTTTAATCATTATTAGGGCCAGTAGTGCCTAAAAAGCATTTAAGTCAAGAATTGAAGGAAATGAACGATGAGCAGATCTGGGTCTGATTTACAAATAAAATGCACACATACTGGGCTGTACGATAGGGATGAGTGATGGCAAATGTCTTAGAATATGTCAGAAGATCTCTACGTGTTTAGATTAATGATCAGGACTTCGTTTTGTACCAAGATTTATGAAGATTGGCCTTTTGACCTTGGATATATAAGCTGGACTCTTTGAACAAATAAATTATGTTTTGTGTTGTTGAACAATGTTTCATGTTCATGTTATGGAGATACACATTGATGTATATTATCTAAATAAATTATTTATGAATTTGACTTAGTTTCAAAGTCATTCCAAAAGGCTTTCTCCACATTACTGGTTTATCTGATGAAAGAATAAAAGCACAAAATCACTGGAACACACCATAAAACCACTATTTAGCATGAATTATTTTGGTTTTCTGGGCATTTTAGAGGCTACTGAAAGCTGATTTGGCTTAAACTTAGCAATTTTCCTCATCATCCGCTTGTAAATGAGACTGTTCAACATTTTTGACATGTGACAATCCTTTATTGATCAAGGTGTTTTAGCCACACATGGTAAAAATGTTAACATTTTTTGAGAATTATTTACTTTCTGGGTCTAAAGATTGGAACAAGATGAAATTTTATTTGATTGTTTAAATTTCCACAGTCTTGTAGGATTTATTTTTTTATGTTTTATTAACAGTCTTTCTCTTCCACTCTGCAGCACTTAGTGAGTGAGTGGATGGGTGTGGAGAAGCAGGAGCGTGTGAGTCGGACCCCGGAGCCGGTACCGGAGCGTCCGTTGAGGATCAGCAGTGACCCGGAGGTTCTGGCCACTCAGCTGAACTCCCTGCCCGGTCTGTCTTGCAGCCCCCACGTTTACAGCACGCCCAAGCACTATGTCCGCTTCTCCTCACCATTCCTGGCCAACCGCAGCCCTAGTGCCCCCGGGGTGCCCACGGGCCGCCGCCGCTCCAGAGAGCTTCCAGAAACACCCCCCACTTCTGGATCCTGTAAAAAGGTGAGCGTCCACCTGTGCAGATTATGCCAATATCAGTTGTTATGCTACATTTGGTATTAATATCTGCTAATGTACAAAATGAGAGGAGAAAATGCTCTCTTACTTGGTCATAGAATGTACTTCTAAATCACTCTTTAGGGGTATTAATAAACACATGTTAATGAGTCTCTGTTGTCTGTATATACAGTAGCTGTTTTTATCTGAACATTGTTCTTTTCTCTGTACAGCGTTGGCTAAAGCAGGCGTTAGAAGAAGAGGGCTCTGTGAGTCCAGGGAGCCGTACCGCTCTTCTAATGCAGAGTGAGGGTCCGCTCAGCCCGTCCATTAATGGAGAGTTGGACAGCCCACTCCCGTTCAATGGAAACTGCCCTCTATCAGGTGTGTATACTTTTGTAATACTTTTAATTTTATTATTCTGTTTAAAATCTCATAATTATTGGAGCAAAATAGCTTGGAAAGTTTTTACACTTGTATTAAAGAAGGTTCTTAGTTGCTGTTTTGGAGATACAAGATTTTTGCATGACTGCGACAATAAACACTTACTGACAAAAAAAAAAGGATGCACTCTGCTTTGCGCTTTGGTAGTGTACCTCTTGGTGAGAGATCATAGCTTGCTACATACTCAGAAACATTCTGCCCAGGTAACAATGTTTGAGAGAGTCCGCACCACTGAACTGACCGCAATCTAGTCCTTCCATCAACCACCATTATTGACTTTGTTTACAGTGCTGTCATAATGCTGACATGCTCTTGAATTATATCTAATTTTAAATTAATATATTTAATGAATGAATGAATATAAATAAGAATACAGTTCTGATATAGGCAGAGGATTATTGTATTTTTGTTACTGGAAATATTTATGTAGGATTCCTATTACACAGTAGTCTAGTTATCTTCAGTGTAATTGATACATCTATTCTCTATGAACCTCTGTGTTGCAGAGCTGCCCACACCGCTGAAAAAGAGGCGTTTGTGTCCGCTGGACGCGTGCATGTCTGAATCGTCCACCCCATACACCTCGCCATGTGCGACCCCGACACGGGCAGAGCCCTCGGACACGCCAGGGACGCCTCAGCTGCTGAACACCCCGCCCCGGCTCCGCCCTGACGACGCCAGCACAGAACCTTCTACACCCACACACACCAACATCAACACGTTACACACCGCGCCACAGGAGGTAAGAAAACGCACGGCAACAGACATGAATTACCATACTAGTACTGTGTTCCAAGACATGTGGCATGTCAGTGTAGCTTTAAGAACATTCATATTCCAAGTATTTACCGGCATTGTGTCATATTTAATGTTATTTCTGAAAAAAATAATAAATGTTTGTCAAAGCTGGTGTCTATATTATCATTTACATAAAAAATATTTATTGTGTGTGTATGTGTCAGGGTTCGTACGATCATGAAAACCTGGAAAAGTCATGGACTTTAAAAACAACAATTTTAATTAATTAACAACAATTATATTAATAAAATAACAATTTCCAGGCCTGGATAATTTTTGGAAAAATAAAAATACCCAGACAGTTTTGGTAAAGTCATCTACAATCTACAAATGTGTGTTTTCATTTATCGACTGAGAAAAGCTAATTTGAGCTAACAAATACATCAACTTGGTTAGTTATTAATATAGCCCTACACAGTGGAGCTATCAGGATCTGACATGCATCTTATTGTGTTTGAAGATTGTCAACATTGCTTAGAAATGTTTTTTTTTTCTTTTTTTTTTATCGTTATAGTTTTTTGGTTTTGTTGTCCATGTCTGAACTGATGTTTTTAAGGATCATGAAAATGTGCCCTGAGAACATGAAAAAGTCATAAGAAAATCATGGAAATATTTTGCTTAAAAAGTGTATTAACCCTGATGTGTGTGTGTGTCCACAGAGCGAGTCATCGCTAGACAGCTCACCAGAGGGCAGTCGAAGACCCAGCACACATGAGGTCAGTTTACTTACACCTCCTGAGATCTGAAAGTGTTTATCATTAAGAAAATGGTTGCAAATATAGTTGCATCCAAACTATATATCAGTATTTAGACTGATAGGGGTAACATTTATTGAGCTACACAAACAGATGTAGTGCATGATGCATGTGTAATGTGTAATGCTGCAACATGCCAGACGTCTCAGGTTCCTAATGGAGTCCTGTGATAATCCATCTCATGCAGCTCCAATACTTCAGGGTGGAGTGTTGATTGAGCGTCCTGTATCATTCCAAACATTTTCAATCAGGTATATATCTGAAAATGCAGCTGGACATGGTGTAGTATCTGTAGTGATATTAAAACTGGTTGCAGGAACACAATGTTGCGCTGTTAAAGTGCATGTAATCAAGACCGAAGGCAAAAGTCCATGACAGTCTGTCACGACTACACACCAAGTTTTAATCCATTCGATTACTGCTGATTCCTGCTTGATGAAATTATTTGTGGAATTATTGTGGTGCACTATGTAGTAATAGCAATAGGATATATTTACACCACTATAAAGTTATCAGCAGCTGATCTTTTCTATTCCTCTCCGTCAGGCCGAGCGTCCTCCCTCGCTGTTGGCCTCCCCAAGCGTGCGGTCGCAGGTTTCTGAAAACCTCACCCAAGAACCAAGGACAATTCCTGCAGGCTCTCAAAGCCCGGACCCCTCGCTCCCGGAGCCGCAGGACGCCGCAGGAGACGAGGGCATGGAGCCTGAAAGCAGCACAGAGACCCCCACAACCTCCGAGCCCCCTGCCTCGTCGTTCCTCCCCTGGATGAAGAGCCCAGAGCGTGGCGGCCTATCCTTCTCTCCCGTTAACTCCAACCTGCGGGACCTCACGCCGTCCCACACGCTGGAGATCGGGGCGTTCAGGCCTGAGGCTGCAGCGGCAGGGGGCTTCAGTGAGGGAGCGCCATATTACCCCTGCAGTGAGGAGGGGGGTGGCATGGCCTTCACACGATCGCTTAGCGTTGATGGAACAGAGGGTGGGGGAACCTCTCAGAACCCACCACAGAAGAAAAAGGTGAGATGCTTCTCCTTAAGACATTTTATTTCAACACAGTCACATGAAAAGCTCATGTCTCCAAAACTGCAACTTAAAAGCAGAAGAAAGAAAGCCTTCTTAACTTCCAGTGGAACTCAATGTAAAATGAGAAATTTTTAAGTCAGTTTGAAGCATTTCTATTTGTCCATTCATCATAAAATTCTTCATAAAATTCTTCAATATAAAAAACAACTGCATAACTGAGCATTAGACATTTTTAATCTCAATAAATAAGGATTTAGATCATTTAATGCATATAACATTAGCAGTTTTAACATCGGAAGTGTAGTACTTAAACAAAACATACGTTGTGAAATACTTCTGCAAAAAGAATTTTTTTTCTAATGAAAAACGTGAAAAGATTGAATAGCCTTTTTTGAGTAATGTTCTAATCCATATGGCAAGAATTAATCAACTAGTAAAGGAAAAAACTTTTAAGAAATGAAGGCCAGTCAATACGTAACATTTCAGTGCAGTCACAAAGACCTTTAAAACACATGATGAAACTGGCTCTCATTAGGACTCCCACAAAAAAGGAAGATCAAGAGTTACCTCTGTTGTACAGGATAAATTCATCATTGTAGAAATGTTATGTTGTAAAAGTCAGAAGAATTCTAACCCTCTCTCTGTATCCGCTGTGCTGCAGGTGTCTCTGCTGGAGTACAGGAAGCGGCAGCGGGAAGCCCGGCGCAGCGGCGGCTCCAAGGCGGAGTGTAGTTCTCCTGTTTCCACAGTGCCCCCGGTGGACGTTTTCCCTATTGCTGTAGAACCAGCCCCCGAGGCCACGCCCCCTGCAGCTCTGCTGCCTCCCCGGACCCCCCAGCCTAGTGACGACCCTGATGCCCCCCCACAGGGGGAGAGAGAGGGGGGCGAAGGACAGTGGTATGTTCCCTCTGCTGAAAACTTCTATCATATACAGTATATAATTTATCTGAAAATGGTAATTTGTTAGTTTTGTTAGTTTTTATTAAATTAATTAAAACTTTAGAAAAAAAAATTAAACCGCTGTTCAGATAATAGTTAACATTTGTCTTGTTTTGTTCTCAGGACCTCTTCAACATCGGTGGAGCAGGCCAGGGAGCGCGGGTACCACAGGGCATTATTGCTGAGTGACCATCGCAAAGACACAGGTTAGAGACGACACACAGTGTGCTTAATACAATGTTTTTTTTTTTTTTGTTTTTTTTTTCAGGAGCTTTAATTATGTTTATTGTATTTATTTATTTTTTTAAATATCTATTTTTTTTTTTTTATTCAGATGGTAGCGAGTCGGAAACTGGTGAAGCTCCAGTGAGGGAATGCCCGTCACCCAAAAGCTGCAAGAGTCCCTCAGCACACACAGTAAGAGATAATACACATACATATATTATCCTTACATCACAAATATATCAGTGACATTGACAACAATATTAGTACAATATTAGTAACAAATAGTAATAATCGATTGGTTCAAATATTTGCTCAAAAGCATAATTACAAATAGAAATAGAAATGAATAGAAATCCAGATTATTAGACAAATGGCAAACGGGCTGTTAAATGTTAGAAAGATAATATTATATTATGTTATATACTTGTATATAATTATGCATAATAAATGTAACTGTTGGGCAGGATAGATAATTATCATTAGGAACAGGAACAGAAAGTTCACTGATTATCCCTGTACTTTTTACAACCTAAAGGGTAAAGAAATGGATGTATCAAAGTATATAGAAAAACTGTGCAAATGGCCAACAATTATATCATTGCTGACTTAGCAAATACATTTTAATCATAGACTGTATATAAAGATGGACGCCGTGTCGCCGTTCCCATTCATTCAATGAAAATGAAGCCAAAATCTTCCGCCATTTTGCCGATTCAGAGACCAGAGTCTGCGCAGTAGAGACCAGAGGAGGGAGAAAGGCTGTGGAGAGACCGCCTACTCATTTGAATAACCCCGCCCCTGAGGGCTGAGCGGAGCTGGCGGTCTGTTATTGGTCCCGCCCATAAGCAGCCCTTTTACCATAACCACACCTTTTTTGAATAGAGCCGAATAAAGTTTTAAAAACCGAATTCTGTGGGGATATAAAAATTTGACAATATAAGCAGAGGTTACATTAGCTGTTGCATTTAAATAATGGAGGTAGAATTACAGTATATTAGAAAAAAACGTGATTGAAAGTTGTCTGTTTTGCCATTGAAACCTATGGGGATGGGTGGAGTTACACAGCTTTCTGCAGCCGAACAGCAGGGGGCGCCCGACCTGTGGTGGCTTCACTTTTAAGAGATGATGCTCTGTCCAGCTATACACAGTCTATGATTTTAATACTTTTTTTGTTTAACTAAGCAGTTGAGTTAATTAATCAATAATGCCATAAAAGCAGTCCCTAATTCTAATTCTGTTTTTTTCTTTTATCTTTCAGTTCTGTTCTCCAGGCTCCAGCGCGGCGCCCCCGCCATCCTTCCGCTCATCTAAAGAGGAGGACAGCGACCCTCAGTCTCGCCCCCCGGCCCAGCCCCAGCCTCCGTCCGTCCAGCAGCCTGCCTCCAAGCCTCCTGTCACCAAACCTGCCCCTCTGACCCCCAGCAAGCTCCACTGCAGCACTTCCGCCGCCCCCCAGGGTCACTACCCCACCCCCTCGCTGCTCTCTTCTCCGAAACCCCAGCCCCAGGGTTCTCCGTATCGTGGCCAGAGGGCGTTTCTGTCTCCACAGCCTCAAAACCAGCAGCCGCAGGCTTCACCTGGACCCGCAGCGTTCTCACAGTACAACCCACAGAACGCACCGCCTCCGCCCCCTCCACCGCCTCCGGCACCTCCTGCCACGGCCACCTACTTCCAGACGCAGCCTTCTCCAACCACAGCACCGTTCCCCGGGCTCAAAGCAGCCGTGACGACCCCGTTCCCACCTGGATCCCAGCCGCTCCTGCAGCCGCACCACACCATTCACTTTCAGAGTAATGCAGCTCCACCTCCTCCACCCCCACCACCTCCACCACACCCTCAACCAGGCCCCACCCTTCTGCATGTCAACCTCCAGCCTCCTCCTATACAGCAGCACCAGCTTCTTCTAAGCCCCGCCCCTCCTCCGCCTCCTCCCCCGCCCCCCCAAAGCCAGAGCACTCAACCTTCCATAGTGCAGCAACCCAACACCAGCACCTTGCTGTCAATCAAGCAAGCCCCGCCCCCACCACCCCTCCCACCTCCACCGCCGGCACCTTCTAGTGGCGCACCGCCGCACCCTTTTCAAAACATGGCTGCCTTCCAACCCACGCTAATCCACCAATCAGCAGCAGCCACCAATCCCTCAGTACCACCCTCCACCTATCAACAGACTGTGTTACCACCCCCTCCTCCACCGCCTCCTCAACAAACCCAGCCCCCTCAGTCCCCATCCAATCCCAACGCTCCACAGATTAACAGCGGCAACCGGGGGCCCCCTCCTCCTTCTTCGGCCGCCTTCCATAACGCTGGCTACATGGGAACGGGGTGGCACTGACCAAGCCCACTTTACTTGCCCTGGAGAGACTCACCTGGAGAGAACCAGGCAGTGTGGACACACGGTGTAAACATAGGCAATCTCGACGTTGGCTGTAAATATTATTTTCTATGAACCTTTAAACACGGCCGAATGAAAAACAGGAACGGGGCGGAGAAGAACCGGAACCAGAGAAACCCTTTCAACAAATAAACGAAAATAAATAAATAAAAAAAACTTTTAAAAATATGAAACAGAAAACTGTAAACAATCCAGAAAGAGAGACTTTCTGTAAACAAAGAAACTAGGTGGATATGATTGATTAGTGGTGCTTCATCACTTAGCCACACCCCCTTTCCCACAGGCCCCCCCACTCAGTTTCTTTCTCCTCGTCTACACTTCTGTTATTTGTCTGTTTTACCCCTCTTCTTCTTCCCTTCCTGTTTTTATTGTTTTCATTTCTCTGTTTTTTGCTTTCTATGGATCTCTTGTCCACACCCCTCTTTCTCTTTGTTTTTAGACCTTTATCATTATAATTTTTTTTTTGTTTGTTTTTGTCTGTATGATGGACATTCCATTTCCCATCCTTTAGCCCCCCTCAGCATTTATTTGTTTATCTAGTGGTTCATTTATAGCAGAAAGAAAAGCTTTTTTGTATAGAGAGAAAAAATACAGAATTATTATTTTTTTTAATCCTCCATGTAACGAGAAAAACAAAAGAAAATATCTGCACGGCTGCGGAAGTGTCCGGGAGAGCCCTTTGTATGGTAGGCCGTTTCAGTGCTCCAGAGTGTGCACTTGAGTGTGTGTGTGTGTGTGTGTGTGGCTGTGTTCAGATTGCAGGCAAATGGGATTTTATTTTCAGATCAGATCTGTTGAGAGGACTCTCCTCACTGTCATTTTAAGTGATCAGATCAGATTTGCTTGTCTAGACATCACAAATGTGGGTTTGGTGAGGTCGTTGTTTTTGTGTTGCAAGTGACACAAAAGAAAACACTTTGAATCCAGTTTGACTGTGTTCAGACTGCCAGCTCAAATCTGTATCCAGATTTATGTTTGACATTCTGGACAGTAAATCGAATGCAATTTACACAAGAATGTGGTTTAAATGTGCTTTCAGTCATGCACCCCCGGAGGGCACAGGAGGTGGGATTGGTTAAAAGGCTGGGGTTTGCTTAATTGACATTAGTTACACCATGGAAGGCTGAGCGCTCGATCTAGATCAATTCGGATTCAGGGTGGCAGTGTGAACACAGCCTTAGAGTGAAAGAACACAGAAGAAGGGTTTGTATGCACTTGTTTGTCTATATATATGTGTGTGTGTGTATAAGGCGAGGTAAGGTAAGCCAGGCTCGGTCGGCCCGTGCAGGGGGGATGTTCCTGTCGGCCGTAAGCGGTTTATTTTTGAATATCAATGGTTATTTGTAGAAAGTGTAATTTAATGTATAGGTGGTCTACTCGCGCTTTCTCCAGAAACAGGTGTAAATATGGGCTTCTTTTCTTTTCTACGCTTGTACAATTCGCTCCCATCCCATTTTTGGAATAAGGTTGTAAATATGAGCGGCTCTTGGCAAAAAAAGAAAAACAGACAGAGTAAAACAGCTGAATGTTTCTGTGACCGTAGCACTATTTTTATTTCCTTCTCTCTGAATTTATTCAATTTGTCTCTTTTATTTTTTATTATTCGTGTGTGTGTGTGCGCGTGTGTGTGTGAGTGCGAGTGTATGTGTGTGTGAAGAGCAGACGCTCACAGACACAGCACTGGTTGGATATTTTCATGGTTCATTATAATAAATCACTGTAATGACAGTTTTATACCACCTGGCCTGTTCCGAGTCTTTCTGTGTCTTTCTACCACATTCTGATCAGTTTACTTGCCTGAAAGTAAATGGAATCCATTATGAATTTGCGTCATGTATTTTTTAACGATGTAACAATTACAATTGTAGGTTTAATCTTAATACTGTATGAATCTGCAGTGTGTGTGTGTGTGTAGTTTTAAATCAAAGAGAGAATATGCAATATATGTTACAGGCTGGTTGTAATAATAGTGGAGTAAATGTAATCCAGAATAATTCTGCACTTACAAACCAATATTTCTATTAAGAGGCATCGTATTACTCCAGTTTAAATCTGAACTTTATATAGTTTTTGAAAACACATATATGTAGTTTTTAAAAGAGTAATTGCAGTAAATTTAATCAAGTAAAATTCTGTTTTGTGTTTAAGTTTTAAACCAGCATGAAACTGCAGTGTATATATGTTTTAGTAATTGCAGAATAAGTTTTGTTCACTTTGGATCTGAAATGCTCATAGATTTTACAGACTAATAGTAATATAGGAGGTTTTAACCAGTATGAATTTATAGTGTACTTTTTACAGGGTGATAAAATATTTGATGTATATATTTTTTTAAACCTTTATAAAATTCCTACTTATTCAGATTTACAGTAATGTTATGCACAGTAATTTTAATACATTATGAATCTGTAAAAAACATTACCTTGTCTGATCAATTACATCTGGGAAAGGGGGGGATACAAATGAGATTTTTTTTTTTTTACCAAACTATTATACATTTGAAACTCCCCAGTCAGATGTTCATCCAGCGGATGGTGCTGGTGAGCAGTATGCAGGTCCAGTACTGCAGTTCTTCCTGTTTGAAAGCGCTGCGCTGAGATCTCCATGCTGATGGACAGAGGTTTTTTTTCCTTCATGTTGTTGTTTTCCTCCCACTGCTTAATTTAAACTCATCCAAATAATATTCATTATGTTAGTTCTGACAATACCTTCATTATCGTCTCTTTAGAAAAAAAACCCTTTATTCCTTCATTTTTGAACAATTTTTTTATTCATCTGTTAAATGTGTGTATTTGTATAACATTATAGAATATTTACATTTTTTTCTTCATCTTCTATATACAGGATCATCAGACGAGACAGACACTCAACGTGTGAAGGTTTTCCCTTTCTTGACATTTTTTCAGGAATTAGTGTAAATAATAATAATTAATAACAGTGTTGTCTTAAAAGTCTAAAATTCAGCCCAGAGCAGCTTCAGTCTGCAGCACTGCTGGAACTGGCCGAGCTTTACCTGAGGAGGTCTCGTCATTCTAATCCAGTATGAATCTGTGTGACTGTAATAATTGGGATATGATTTTACCAGTATGAATTGCCAGTATGTGTAAGTGTATAAAAGTAAAAACGTATTTGTGTCCAGTATGAATCTGCAGTGTTTAGTTTTTTCAGTCTGACAGTAGTACATGCAGTGATTTTCATTCAGTATTAATTTGCAGTTTTGTGTCATTTTTACAGTTTCAAATAATTAGTGTGATTTGTAATCCAGCATAAATCTGCATTGTGTGTTTCAAAGCGTAGTAATTTGTGTTTTTTTTTTCTTTACAATTCAAAGTTATTTTCGTTATTTGAATCAGAAGACTGAAGAATGAATACTTGTGTGGGTTTAATCATGTCTGATTAATTTATGCATGAATCAGCAGTGTGCAATTTAAATCCAAAAAAACAACTAATTGCAGATTGATACTAATCCAATATAAATCTGCTCTATGTGCAGGTTTCATCTAGTATGAATCTGCTGTCTATGCAGATTTTACACAATAACGGTAATAACTGTTTGTTTAGTGATCCAGTATAAATCTGCAGAGTGTGTGTAGTTTTAATCCAGTATGAATCTGCATTGTATTTAGTGTTTATCTAGTATAACAAAAAGCTGTGATCCAGTATGAATCTGCTGTGTGTGTAGTTTTAATCCAGTATTAATTGCATTGTTTTTTTTTTAGTTTTTATCTAGTATAAACCAGCTGTGATCCAGTATGAACCTGCAGTGTGTGTAGTTTTATTTCAGTATGACTCTGCAGTGTGTGTGTGTGTGTGTGTGTGTGTGTGTAGTTTTAATCTAGCATGAGTCTGCAATGTGTGTAGGTTTAATTCAGTATAAATCTGCAATGTGTGCTTAGTTATAATCCAGCCTGAATCTGCATTCTAGCATGCATTATACCTGTGACCACACGGAAGCAGAGGGCATGCTGTAAAATGCATTTACACATTCAGTCTGTTATTATTATCCAGTATGAATCAGCCGTGTTCTCCCTCTGATCTAACTATTTACAGTGTATGAATTGGGCAGTCAGGACCTCCTCTTGTAGAACCGGTGAGGTTCCGGCGGTGCTCGGGGACAGAGGTGTGCAGGTGTTGGGGAGCACCTCGGCTGCTGTGGCGCTTCAGTACGTGTTTCGTACTCAGCTGGACTTGGTTAGACAGTGACGATACCGAGAGAACATTACAGCACCGGCTGGCACAGCATCAGTATGGCACACATGACTCTACTGTACTAACACTGTAAATACCACAGACAGAAATACAGGAACGCCAACAGGAACACACTGGTACCTGACAGGTAAACACGGTAAAGATTCTTCTACTGCAGGAAATACTGACTGTGGGTCCACTCAGCTTTTTTCACAATTGTTAAAATATAATAACTGTCTGTTTTTGACTCGTGTTTGCTTTCTTTAAGATCTATCTACACATACACTGCCTGATACATGTCTGGGACAAGTGTACAAATAATCAAAATCTTTAAAAATAATATCACAGGGTCTCAAAAATGAAGAAATGTCCATATACTTTAACTAATTAAAACCAAGAACAGTTTGTTTGATGATTATTCCGTTTTAGGGAAAAATGTTTTTATGCCATATAATTATTAAACATGGTGGCCATCTTGGATTTTATTTTTGTTTTGTTTATATATATATATATATATATATATATATATATATATATATATATATATATATATATATATTTTTTTTTTTTTCGGAAGGAAGGCATGTGACACATTAAACTGCTACCAATTTTTACCAGAAAAATAATGGTGTGCTTCATATTGATGTAAATGTATTTGTTACACAATATTTTGTATATGATACCAGAAAACTGACATACCATACAATACAAGATGGCCACCATGACAATAACATGTTCCCCCTCCCCCAAAGCTCATGTCTGAAATTAGCTCACTGTCTGCCAAACTGTTTTCAATTGATATGTTTTCTTATTTAAAACCCTACCTATCAGCCATAACATTAAAACCACCTGATTATTAGCACCAACCCACTAAGTGTTCTGTGGTATCTGTACCAAGAATAACATTACAGTAGATTCTTCAAGTCCTGTAATTTCTAAAGTGGCCAGAGAGACTGCAGTATCAATAATGATTCTAGGGTACCCGGGAACATATGTACATACCGTACATCAATGTTGTTTTCTTCAGCAGGTATGTAGTGTTTTTAATGTTATAGCTGATTATTGTACTGTGTACACTTTTTGTGCAAAAGTTTGCTGACACCAGCGTTTCTTCTGAAATCAGGGGTGTATTAATAGGGTTTTGCCCCTTTGCTGCAGTAAGGTCTGCTGGAATGATGATAGAGAGGATTTTCACCCAACCTCACAAAAAAAATAATTGATTCACTCACTTCACTTACAGGCGAAAAACTCTCCACAAGAGGGTGCTGTTATGTCTCCAGTGGTTGTTGGTGCTTCGTGTCATTGACACTGTGTGCCATGGAATTTTATAACATGTCATTTTTGCACTTTTATTTACTAATTAAGATTTTCTACTAGTCTGAATTAAAACACTGAATTTACTCATAAACTATTTGATAAAGATTTTCCATAAAGTGAATTTCTATTATAGATCTTAAAACCCCAAAAAATAATGGCTTATTTAAAAATAAATGTGCTGAAATAAAAAGTTCAATATATGATGAGGTGTCTGCAAACTTTTGACAGGCAGTGAATTTATATGCTGTTGCTTTCAGGCAAAAACCTTGTACCTCTTGACAGAACTTGACAGAGTTTTGGGTTTCTATTGATCCATTTAGCGTTAAAAATACATTTGAAGTCTTACTCCGCCTCTTTTTCAATTGTTACTAATCAATACATTATCACAGCACACTCAGAGGTAAGCACCAGATCCTCAGCTCTGATGCATCATCTAACAGACACCTGTACTGACCAGCACAGTGGGAGTAATGAGGGCAGAGAGTGCTACCTACTGTACCCACCCAGAGACAAACAGTATGACCAGCTGAAGTCTCTCAGACTCCGGCTGCTGCTGGCTATCCTCAGGCTACTCTTCATACCTGTCAAGTCTCCCGTTTTGGCCGGGAAACTACCGTATTTTACTCCTCTTTCCCGCCGTCCTCCCGTATTAGTATTTTCCCGTAAATTTCCCGTATTATATTAAATAAAATAAAAATAGGCCACAGGCGACAATGCACTGATCGCTGTGTGTCTCTTAACCAATCGTGGTGCCGGTTCAAGGAGAAAGTCCCGCCTTTCAGGAGAAACAGCCAATCAGCTTGCTGGTTTTGCGGAGCGCAGTTTATTGTGGGGAAGCCCCGAGTTCAGGCAGCTAGTCGGAGCAGCTGTCGTTAAAACTAATCTGGATATACGGAGATTTTTCTAAAAGAAAGGTAATTAACCATGTAAACTGTGATGAGATTGCTTCTGATAGCTGGTTAAAAAGACTCTTCTCTGAATCAAAACATAAATTAAACCCATTGTGTGTTTAATAAAATCCAACTTGTGACTCAGTTAGCTTAACTTTAGAATTAGCTAGATATTCAGGGTTTGAGAAAAATCTACATATTTATATATATATATATATATATATATATATATATATATATATATATATATATATATATATATATATAATGCCCTGCCCTGATGTGCCTGATCAGCCAATAACTATTTCATTTCCAAACTCTATTAGTTCAGGACTAGTTTTAGGGTTTATTATAATTTGTTAAAATCTCAAGTATTGTGGTATAATGTATTATTTAGAAGGGGTAGAGGAGATGGTTGAGCTGGAGAGAGAGAAAATGTGGAGAGGGCTGAAATTAACTGAACTGATCAGGAGTGGACTGAACGATAGAAAGAAGTATTAATGAAAGATTATTAATTGTGTAGCCCCTTAGGACTATTATTTACTTATGGAATATATCTGGTCCATGTCCTTTTTGTAAATGTGTGCATCCTTCAATTTCAATTTTAAATCTATTAAATATATATATATATATAATTTTTAGCCCTCGGTTGGGCTGTTGGGGCGGCGGAAAAAATCCCTTATTTTTAAGTCCAAAACTTGACAGGTATGACTCTTGCTGAACCACTCAGAGCCCATATTCTTTCATTTTATGACAGAAATGGAGGTACAATGTTTTGTCCCAGTGCTAACTACCTTGTACTTTACTTTGTATATTTTCTCTACATTATAAATCTGGTAGTTGTTCTTTATATTGTATATAATTTCATGATGAATAGACCACTAGAAATGCTCCAAAATACATTTATAATAATATAATTTTTTATGTCCTTTCAAATTCAAAAATGTTTTTTTTTTGGAGATACAAGGTTTTTGTCCTAAACATACACACATAAATATTTTCATTTTTTCCCTGTTGTTTTTAAGATCAGTATGTCTCAGAGCCAGATCAAGCAGGTTGAGTCCTGCAGAACATCATCACAATGTTTTTCTTCTTATTAAGAGCCATTACTCAGATCTGAACAAAAGTATTGGCACCCTTCTGTGGTGGTAAAGACTGCAGAAGCTGTGGGGTGCAGGGGAGAGTCTAGTAGTCCAGAAGTCCAAGCTACAGCCGTCCACACTACAGTTTGTTTCAGGTTTGGTTTAGAGTTTAGAGTGCAAAGTGGTCCAAAAACATTTAGTGTATTTCAGCTCAGAGCTAATATTAAGTAAATGTTTTGCGTGTGTGTGTGTGTGTGTGTGTGTAACAAAGAGAAATATAAAAACAGATGTGATGGGTGTGAATAGTGTAATTTAAGATGTACGTTGATGAAATAATGGTCACACGACCCTGTTTTCATTCCTCCATTCTGCGCTGAAACCAGTGGATGAAGGGTTAAATCCATATTCTTCCTCAGTAGAAGGTGGGCAGTGGTCAGTGTGGGCAGAAAATGGGCACCATTAACCTTTTCTTTCCTTTCTCATTCCTCACTTCCTTCATTTGCTCCAAAATCCATTGGACACTCCAAACACCCACGCATAGGATGATAAGCTGGATCACTTAACGTTAAATCGGGTTCCTTTACTGGGCAGAATCAACCTGGGAAAAGATGGAGAAATAAAGGAATTACACTTCTAATCAATTATTAGATACAGTATGTTCTAACATTAAATAATACGATCTACAAAGCTTTTGTTGGAATAACTGAGAAGTCTTTCTACTAGATATTTAAACAGGATCAAGATGCCAAAAAACCTAAACCTGAAGCCTGTGTGTTGCCACAGCCGCTTAGAAAGCTAGATAGATCTTATGTAGGTGCTTCCTTAATAAAGACATAAGTCACATGAATAGTAATATGAGTGCAGCAGGCAGATTAAACGTAACAAGGAATGGTATGGTCCCCTTTAGGGTGTTTAAAGGGGAGATATTATGCAAAACTCTTTTTTTTCCACTTGGGTCTCGACTGCCCCTATATACACTCGAAGTGTGAAAAAAAAAAAAAACATTTACCTGGTAGAGAGGAATAATATGCTTGTACCACAGATACCACCTCGGTGGTTATAAATATTTGTCTTATTTATGTATTTATTTGTCTTATTTATGTATATCACTGCTATATAATGCCTAGTAAAATAATATTGTATAGTCTAGTATTACACTGATATGCCAAAAGTAATAAATAAATGAAGTGACCATGAAGTGTTACCTCAGGCGACAGAATGCCCACTCCAGGTGCATTATGGGAGTTGGAGGGAGGTCTATGGAGGGTGATAGCTTCCGTGGGGTATGGCAAAAGTGATGGGACAGCATACTAGTCCCGCAGCAGTGACTTCAGTTCTCCAGTATTAAACACATCCCTGCAGTACTAACACTTTCACCACTAGGTGGTATCAGAACACTCACACAGATACAGACGGATGAATTTACTATGATAAACTGATTTAATACACCAGAGATATGCTTATTTGCAGTATTCATTATCATTTATCTACAAAGCGGTGCAGTAATCTAACGTGTCAGGCTGCTGAATTGGAAAACGAGCTTAGTCTGCAGGTCTGTACTACATTTAATGGTACTGATGTTGTATTTATGCCTATATTGATGGAATTTAACAGAAAAACAGCTAAGCCTGCTGCTGCACAGGGCTAATTAATTAATTAATTTATTTATTTTATTAATTGTTTTTAAAACATTAGAAAATAAATGACACTTAATTGAGTTTAAAATACAATTAGTAATAAATAGTAATGTGTATCTGTATGTTGCAATAAGCCTAATGGATGTTCAAATGATGCTTTAAAGGTTCCTGATTATACCAGTGTGGCAAAATATTATAACCAGTAGACATCACAGTGGGTTGTAATGATGGTGACCGGTTGCTTCTGTCTAAAATTGTTCATGTGAACAGAATGAAAGCGACTCTGACAGAAATCACATTCACATCCCATGCAGGAAACATTCTTCAGCTTCCATTGGGATATGCCAAAAGTCATTGGACTCTACTATTTTAGCTTTTCTCCATTTCAGCTGTTTTTCAAAGAATATTTACAGAATATATACATATGATATACCAGTTGTTTCTTACATTGTTACATCACATCTGAATTTCACAATAAATGGACCAATAGAAACGCTCCAAAATGACTACAAATAAAAGTAAAGAAGGATTTGTCCTTCTCCTGTTTTGGAGATAAAGGATTTTTGTGTGTAATTGACGATAAACTCTGTTAAAATTATGTAAAAGCCTTCCAGCATGTAAAGTATCTGAGGAGCAGCTCTAAAATCTCTGAGCGCTGCACTCTCAGCATTATCATCTATAAAAGCAATAGTTCAGCAAAAAGGCACATTTACATAATCCACCCCCCATACACACACACACACACACACACACACACTTCAGCCCAAGTGTAGTCCATCAGTCACTTCATTCTTTTTAGACGCTTCTAGAAGCCGGATCTACTGAAGTATATTATAAATGAAATTCTTTCTTTAAAAAGATCATTTCTTTAAAAATGTTCGTAAGAATCTTCATAATCCTGTGACGTTATGCTTCTCGTTGGTCTCAGACTAAATGAGGTCAGCCTCTAAAACGATCAGTTTATAATTTTAACCAAAATTATTTGGCCAAAAATGGCAAATAATAACTTATAAATCAAAAGATTTAGACCCAAAATTATGTTTTTGATAATGCAATCAAATTGTACCCTGGGTGAGGAAAACGTAAAGAAAAAATAATGATATCTTGAATTCTTATACCAGTCCCTTTAAAAGAGATATGGCATTTTTTAGTCAAATTTTATTTTTGATTGGTTTCTGTTTTGGACAAAAATAATCATTTTGATTCATTCCTAGTTTAAATAGCTGAATTGCAGAATTAATGTCTAATTTGACAGGATAAAAGGAGTGGAGAATTTTACACCGACATGCAACATGTTAGTGGACAAGAACTAAAATAGAACTCTTATAATTCACCTGCACTAACTATGAGACCTCACTCCAACTCCCATAATTAACCTGCACCCACTATCAGACTTCACTCCAACTCCCATAATTCTCCTGCTCCCACTATCAGACCACACTCCAACTCCCATAATTCACCTGCACCCACTATCAGACCTCACACCAACTCCCATAATTCACCTGCACACACTATCAGACCTCACTCAAACTCACATAATTCACCTGCACCCACTATCAGACCTCACTCCAACTCCCATAATCCACCTGCACCCACTACTATCAGACCTCACTCCAACTCCCATAATTCACCTGCTCCCATTATCAGACCTTACTACAACTCCCATAGTTCACCTGCACCCACTATCAGACCTCACTCCAACGCCCATAATTCACCTGCTCCCACTATAAGACCTTACTACAACTCCCATAGTTCACCTGCTCCCCTATCATACCTCACTCCAACTCCCATAATTCACCTGCACACACTATCAGACCTCACTCCAACTCCCATAATTCACCTGCACCCACTATCAGACCTCACTCCAACTCCCATAATTCACCTGCTCCCATTATCAGACCTTACGACAACTCCCATAGTTCACCTGCTCCCACTATCAGACCTTACGACAACTCCCATAATTCACCTGCTCCCACTATCAGACCTCACTCCAACTCCCATAATTCACCTTCCCCCCCCTTATCAGACCTCACTCCAACTCCCATAATTCACCTGCACACACTATCAGACCTCACTCCAACTCCCATAATCCACCTGCACCCACTACTATCAGACCTCACTCCAACTCCCATAATTCACCTGCTCCCACTATAAGACCTTACTACAACTCCCATAGTTCACCTGCTCCCCTATCATACCTCACTCCAACTCCCATAATTCACCTGCACCCACTATCAGACCTCACTCCAACTCCCATAATTCACCTGCACCCACTATCAGACCTCACACCAACTCCCATAATTCACCTGCACACACTATCAGACCTCACTCCAACTCCCATAATTCACCTGCACCCACTATCAGACCTCACTCCAACTCCCATAGTTCACCTGCTCCCACTATCAGACCTCACTCCAACTCCCATAATTCACCTTCCCCCCCTTATCAGACCTCACTCCAACTCCCACTATAAGACCTTACTACAACTCCCATAGTTCACCTGCTCCCCTATCATACCTCACTCCAACTCCCATAATTCACCTGCACCCACTATCAGACCTCACTCCAACTCCCATAATTCACCTGCACCCACTATCAGACCTCACTCCAACTCCCATAGTTCACCTGCTCCCACTATCAGACCTCACTCCAACTCCCATAATTCACCTTCCCCCCCTTATCAGACCTCACTCCAACTCCCACTATAAGACCTTACTACAACTCCCATAGTTCACCTGCTCCCCTATCATACCTCACTCCAACTCCCATAATTCACCTGCACCCACTATCAGACCTCACTCCAACTCCCATAATTCACCTGCACCCACTATCAGACCTCACTCCAACTCCCATAGTTCACCTGCTCCCCTATCATACCTCAATCCAACTCCCATAATTCACCTGCACCCACTATCAGACCTCACACCAACTCCCATAATTCACCTGCACACACTATCAGACCTCACTCCAACTCCCATAATTCACCTGCACCCACTATCAGACCTCACTCCAACTCCCATAATTCACCTGCTCCCATTATCAGACCTTACGACAACTCCCATAGTTCACCTGCACCCACTATCAGACCTCACTCCAACTCCCATAATTCACCTGCTCCCACTATCAGACCTCACTCCAACTCCCATAATTCACCTTCCCCCCCTTATCAGACCTCACACCAACTCCCATAATTCACCTGCACACACTATCAGACCTCACTCCAACTCCCATAATCCACCTGCACCCACTATCAGACCTCACTCCAACTCCCATAGTTCACCTGCTCCCACTATAAGACCTTATTACAACTCCCATAGTTCACCTGCTCCCCTATCATACCTCACTCCAACTCCCATAATTCACCTGCACCCACTATCAGACCTCACACCAACTCCCATAATTCACCTGCACACACTATCAGACCTCACTCCAACTCCCATAATTCACCCGTACCCACTATCAGACCTCACTCCAACTCCCATAGTTCACCTGCTCCCACTATCAGACCTCACTCCAACTCCCATAATTCACCTTCCCCCCCTTATCAGACCTCACTCCAACTCCCATAATTCACCTGCACCCACTATCAGACCACACTCCAACTCCCATAATTCACCTGCACCCACTATCAGACCTCACTCCAACTCCCATAATTCACCTGCACCCACTATCAGACCTCACTCCAACTCCCATAATTCACCTGCACCCACTATCAGACCTCACTCCAACTCCCATAATTCACCTGCTCCCACTATCAGACCTCACTCCAACTCCCATAATTCACCTGCACCCACTATCAGACCTCACTCCAACTCCCATAATTCACCTGCACTCACTATCAGACCTCACTCCAACTCCCATAATTCACCTTCCCCCCCCCTTATCAGACCTCACTCCAACTCCCATAATTCACCTGCACCCACTATCAGACCTCACTCCAACTCCCATAATTCACCTGCACCCACTATCAGACCTCACTCCAACTCCCATAATTCACCTGCACCCACTATCAGACCACACTCCAACTCCCATAATTCACCTGCACCCACTATCAGACCTCACTCCAACTCCCATAATTCACCTGCACCCACTATCAGACCTCACTCCAACTCCCATAATTCACCTGCTCCCACTATCAGACCTCACTCCAACTCCCATAATTCACCTGCACCCACTATCAGACCTCACTCCAACTCCCATAATTCACCTGCACCCACTATCAGACCTCACTCCAACTCACATAATTCACCTTCCCCCCCCCCTTATCAGACCTCACTCCAACTCACATAATTCACCTGCACCCACTATCAGACCACACTCCAACACCCATAATTCACCTGCACCCACTATCAGACCTCACTCCAACTCCCATAATTCACCTGCACCCACTATCAGACCACACTCCAACTCCCATAATTCACCTGCACCCACGATCAGAAGCAATAAATAAGCAGGAGTTCCGATAATTTTGTCCATATAGTGTATTGTGTTAAAGAGATAAAGTGAATAATATAACATTTTGGCTGATTAATGAGGTTTCGGAGAGATGGTGTGAATGCATGCAGTGATTGCCAGTGCCCCAGTGTGTATGTGCGTGTGTATATGTGTGTGTGTGATTAATGTGGACAGGCTGACAGCGAGCTGTGTAAACAGCCATTAGTAATGCATAGCTCAGTCCTGAGCCCCGAGCTTCAATTAACCCGAGCCTGCAGTAAATTCTCATTTTCTCCTCCATCCTATCCCTCTCTCTCTCTCTTTCTCTCTCTGTCTCTCTGTCTCCCTATCTATCTACCCCTCACTTGTCCTTTCTTTGCTCTTTTATGTGGTCTTATTTTCTCCTAATGACTCTTTCTCTCTCTTGTTCTCTCATCCCTGATCTGTCTATCTGTACAGAATGGAGGCCTGAAAGAATGGATGAATAGAGAAAAGCATTGATGTAGCAGCAGCTCAGCTCAGGTGTGTTTTTCATGAGTTAAAAAATCATTTAATGTGTGTAAAAAGAGAGAACAATGAAAGAAAGAAAAAGAAGATTTAATCTATATTTCAACACAAATAGTAAGTAACCTACCAACCTTCTGAACTCTGTAAATTTAAAAGTGATTCATTTGCACAGAGGTTTTCAGATATACTGCATGTGTTACGGTGTTAACGTTCACAGTTCTAGAGAAAACCCTTAACGTGAGTCAGTGTGTTTAAATTGTAGTGATGGAAGTGTTTGAAGATTAGACTCTTACTGTCTCCCAGAAGCTCCTCCCCCATGAGCCCATCCTGCCGGTTGCCCAGGACGAATGCGAGGAAGGAGAGGATGAGGGCGTCCAGGATGCCCATGATTGCCAGGATGTAGGCCCAGCGCACTGAGCACGCTCCAATAGTGTACTTATCCGTCTGCTCCCCGCACATCCTCTTCACCTCATCCGCATCCCAACCGTCCGGATAGATCAGACATCCCAACACTAGACACGTACCTAACACACACACACACACACACACACAAGACCGCAGGTTAGATATGGTATACATGTTTCTAATAAAGTGGCCAGGGTTTGGAAGTAGAATATACAGAAGGTGTTTCTAATAAAGTGGCCAATATGTGTATATAAAATATACAGTAGGTTTTTCTAACAAAGTGGCCAAAGTGTGGAAGTATAATATACAGTAGGTGTTTCTAATAAAGTGGCCAGTGTGTGTAAGTACAATATACAGTAGGTGTTTCTAATAAAGTGGCCAGTGAGTGGAAGCACAGGATACAGTGTGTGTTTCTAATAAAGTGGCCAGTGAGTGGAAGCACAGGATACAGTAGGTGTTTCTAATAAAGTGGCTAGTGTGTGTAAGTACAATATACAGTAGGTGTTTCTAATAAAGTGGCCAGTGTGTGGAAGTACAATATACAATAGGTGTTTCTAATAAAGTGGCAACTCAGTGGAACTATGTAAGTATTGAGAAGGACAATATAAGCAACGGTAGTTAGGAAAGAAAACATCTGTGGACAGTCTGAGTAGTTTAATCAGGTGGGGTAATTAGGGGGCGGGGTTTGATATTAGTAGGGTAAAGCCTCAGTGAGACAAAGCATGTGCCGGATGGAGAGATAAAGGTGGAATAAAGCGAGGGAATAAAGCGAGTTGGTGCAGACGGGCAGTAAAAACAGACACGACGGGGTCAGAGAGGTCACTGATGAAATAGATGACCGTTAAATTGAATGAGGAGAAACAGGTCAGAAGGACACTGGACATTACCACCTCCTGACTGGCCCACTAAACACACACTCTACAAACACAGCAGTTATTAACCCTGCAGGGGTTTCTGTGTTGTTTAACACCAGAAAAGCCTCTTCTCACATTTTACTGAATCACATTTCATAGTTCAAGCAGAAAAATCCATCCCACAGCAATGTGTGACAGTGGAAGGTGTTTGTATTGGTATAAAATATGAAAAATCCAATCAAAATGACACAATAAGCACAATAATATCCTTACTAAATAAAAATAATAAATGTTGTTGCAGAGGTGGTAGGGTGGTTGTTATGGTAGTTGCTATAGTGTTAAAAGTGGTTGCTCATCAGCAGCTGGTGTGTGAGAGAGTACAGTAAGTCATGCTGTTTCTCTCTGAGCAGATGCTCTCTCCCCTCAACACACCCATGATGATGCTGGTTGGTACAGGCGTCTGTTAACTAATTTAACAGAGCTGGGGATGCGGTGCTTTCCTCAGAGTGTGCTGTGATGTTGCCTGGTACTGCTGCATTGATTGCATTTGGAAAAGAGGCAGAGTCTGACTTTACATGAATTGAAGGATGTGTGCAGGTGTTTCAGTGTTCCAGGTGGTTGCTAAGGTATTTCAGGCAGTGTTTAAGGCCTTCATGAATGTTGATTATAAAATTATGGCAAAAATTATTATGGATATACTCTGTAAAGTTCTTGATGACATTGTAATTGAAGAACAGACGTGCTCTATCAAAGGACGCGGATGTGGGACAATTTAAATATTTTAAGAGAATTAACAAGTAATAAGAACAAAGACTCATTTTATATTGTTGCTCTTGACCAAAAAAGCGTTTGATTATGTGTCCAGAGATTATTTATGGGAGGTGATGAACATTTTATAAATATGGTAAAATGCCTTTATGCCGACTGTAAAATTCAAATCAATGTAAACGGAAATTTAACAGATCATTTTAAAGTGTGTAGAGGAGTAAAACAAAGCTGTCCTCGTAGTGCAGCTTTGTATACATTAGCTATAAATCCATTCATTTTAAAAATTAAAAACTAAAAGATTAAAAGGATAACAAATTGGCATTAAAAAGGTGGTGATATCAGCATTCGCAGACGATATAACAATTTTTCTTAAATAAACTGATGAATTTAATATCATATGTGAACATTTTAAAACATACGAACAAGCTTCAGGTGCAAAACTAAATATGTGCAATTCTGAATGTGTTTGGATTGGTGATGTTAAGAAAAAGTTTCCAATTAATATTAAAGAACCAGAACAAATACAAATTTTAGGTATATATTTTAATAATAAACACTCTATAGATTATAATTGGGAACAAAAAGAAAAAGAGATAAAAGAAAATATTATTACATATACAAACTATAATCTAAGCTATAAAGATAGAATTAATATAAATAAAACATATATCATTTATAAAATATTATTTTTAGCATGTATATTTCCACCAACAGACACATGGTCACGAAAATTAAATAAATGAAACTGTATCTTTATATGGGGTACCACAAGGGAGGTGACCAAAAGAAACATACTTTTTAAAAGTACACATCTTGGTTGGTTAGGGGCTGTAGATAGTAGTCTAAAAACAAAAATTGCAGCATGTAAAATCATAGCAAGTGGCTTCAACAGGCAAGCAGCCTGGATTGGCAACCTAACAAACTGGAAAGAAAAAAAAGGTAGAACTCGTTCACAATTTCCCTATTTTAATCTACTGTATTCTGATCTTATAAAAAAATATGAAATTTAAAAAATTAATTGGGTGTCAGATTCAAATAAAGAAATATATAAATTAATTTGTGATTATGAATACGGCAATATTATTAAATATAGAGATTTAGAAGAAAAAGAGCAAACAATGACTGTTAAAAATATTTTAAATAAAAATTTATCTGAAAAAATGCGAGATATTACCTGGTTAATAAGCGTAAGACGGTTACTGGTTAGAGCAGTTGTCAAATGAAGCTGTTTTGTTAAAACCATAAAATGCCCCATGCCTAACTGTAGTGAAGATGAGACTTTAGAGCATTCTTATTAGATTGTCCGAGATCCAAATCTGTCTGGGAATATGTTAAGGCAGTGACTATGGTGGTTGCTATAGATTCAAGGGGGTTATTATGGTGTTCCATGTAGTTTCTATGGTGTTTTCTATAGTGTTTTAGGTTGCTACAATGTTCAGTGTGGTCGCTATGTTGCTTGCCATAAAATTACAAGTGGTAGAAATGGTGTATCAGCAGTTGCTAGGGTGTTGAAAATTTAAAATGTGTGAGAAATGGTCAGAAAGAGAGTCTTCTATATTGAGAGAAGAGAGAAAGAGATATGGACAGAAAAAAGAGAGAGAACGACATGTGATTTATACTGGCTCACATATGTCTGTCAAAGAAAATAAGATAATCCCCCAAACAAACAAAAACACACATATATACACACAAAGAAGTCTTCAGTACTGGAAAGAGTGTGGAATAGAGAGCAATACAGAACGAGAGAAAGAGAGATGGAGAGAGGTATGTATGTATATATATATATATATATATATATATATATATATATATATATATATATATATATATATATATATATATATATATATATATATATATATGTAGCCAGGTGGTGAATTGAGAATACACCTTTAAAATGTGTGTCTGTAACTTTAAGAAACACAATCAGAAGTGTTGTCACCCTGAGAGAGGAAAGGGAGGAGCTAAGAGCATGGTAGAGAAGGAGGCTCAAGCTGCAGTGAATGGTGGTGCTCCATTTTAGGATCCATCCAGAGCCACCCTAATGAAATAAGAGGTAAAAATCAGGAAATACTGAACAATATAAGGTTTAGTTGGCCTATAACAGTAGTAGATGCCTATTTTGCCTTTCTAAACATGTATTTTGGATGAATCACAACCAGATGCGGGCAGATGGCATTGTTTTAGTGGGGTAGTGTGCTCCTCGTGGTCAAGCCTTGTATTTTTCTGGGTTACAGAAGCTGTTTGTCCAAGTTCTCTTGATGAAATGCTCAAGTCTTGTTGAGTAAAGCTGAGTAAATCGAGGTGAGCTTAAAAAAGGAATATAATTTACGCAGGCATTACGAAACAAAACACCCAAAACTCGCGGATCTCCAAGGTGAGGACAGAAAGCAAAAGATTGAAGCACTAAAAAAGCAACTGGTGAGTCAACAAGGCGTGTTTGAAAAGAGACGAAAGGAGTCCGAAGCCTGTACCATTGCTAGCTACAGGATTGCTAACCTCGTAGCAAAATCTGCTTGCCCGTTTATTGATGGAGAATTTGTTAAAGACTGTATGTTGGAGGCTTGTGATGTCATTTGCCCAGAGGCCAAAGATGCATTTAAAAACATTAGTCTTTCGAGAACAACCATTCAGCGGCGAATTGTTGATTTGTCCAGTAATTCATACTGCCAGTTACAAAGCAGGTTAAAGTTACTTATTTTTCTGCTGCTTTGGACACAGCACAGCTCTCAATATTCATCCGTGGTGTCACTGGCACCTGCCAAGTCTATCAAGAACTTGCAGCATTAGTGCCCTTGTATGGTAGAACAACTGGATTTGAAATTTTCAATGCATTTAAAACAGCAGTGGAGAACCTGAATTTACCGTGGAGCAAGCTATCAGCTGTAACAACCGATGGTGCCCCCTCCATGGTTGGTGAGACGAATGGTTTTATAGGACATCTGAAGAGGCATTTAGGACCAGACCAAGCAGCAGAACTTAAACACTATCACTGCATAATTCACCAAGAGGCACTGTGTGGAAAACATTTGCAGTTTAAAGAGATAATGGACTTTGTTGTATCTGCTGTTAATTTCATCAGTGCAAGATCACTAAACCACCGAGAATTTCAGTATTTTCTGGAAGACATAAGTGCAGCCTACGGGGATGTTATCTACCACACAGAGGTGAGATGGCTCAGTAGGGGCAATGTTTTGAAAAGATTTTTTGCACTGCGAAATGAAATCAAGCTGTTCCTAGAGCAGAAGGGAAAGGACACGTTGGTCATGGAAAACACTGACTGGATTGCTGATCTAGCCTTTTTGACAGACCTAACTGGACTCTTAAATGAGCTTAATTTGAAACTGCAGGGAAAAAAGATTGATTTGCCACTTGTTTGAGGCTGTCTGTGCATTTGAAATGAAACTGAATCTTTTTGCAACCCAGTTAAAGAAAGTAAATCTGACACATTTTCCTACATGCCAAGAGGCCTTTGCTCACAAGAACTATAACTGGAGTCGACACAGCTGTGTACTTGAAGACTTGAAGCTGGCATTCAGTGCAAGATTTGGGCAGTTCAGAAATGAACAGGCTACACTCCAACTACTTGCTGATCCATTCTCTGTAGATACTGAAACTGTACCTGGTGAATTACAACTTGAAATAATTGAACTGAACTGCTCCACTGCAATGAGAACTAAGCACAGGGAGATGCCTCTCCTAGAATTTTATCAATCCTTGGACAGGGAACAGTTTCCAAACCTTTTTGCTAATGCACAGAAGTGGATCTCCATGTTTGGAAGCACTTACATTTGTGAACAGATGTTTTCCTTGATGAAGCTGAATAAATCTCCACTGCGGACAAGACTAACTGATGAGAACCTACAGGCGGTGCTCAGACTTGCAACCATCTCACTGGAGCCTGACATTAATCAGCTTGTGTCAGAACGGCGCTGCAATATCTCCCATTGACAGTAGCTGATATTATGCAATAGTAGCATAGTAAAACAATGTATTCCAAATGTGTGTGGAGACACCTGTAAAAATGTGTGGCCCTCTGGTCTAGGTGTTAATGTGAAATAGGCCCTTGGTTAAAAGAAGTTGTGCACCCCTGCTCTAGGGTAATCAGTACTCCGGGCTTCCTGGCGGAAGCAGGTGAGGTGTCACGTGAGTGGGTGTGTGTGTGATGTCAGCGTGTGGTGCGTTCTGGGTAGTGTAGTTGTTTAACTGCAAACCTCCGTTGGAGCTCAGTGTGGAAGGAACAGAAGCGCCTACAGCACCAGACGTGACAATACTACAGAGTGAACCCTCTAGTACATATCCAGTATGCAAATCAATTTTACCAGAAGCCAATAGAAAAGAAGAAGTGGTCAATGACAAAAGACTAAACTAAACATACTAAACTCAATTATTATAAGCTGATTTAACTCAGAGATCTCCGGTTGAATACACTCAGTATGTGGCCACAAATGTTTATCTAACTCAAAGTAGCTGAGTAATGTTTGGAAATATCCAATTTTACATAGAACAAATGTAATTTATTGTTACATTCAAACTTATTGTGGGTTTAACGTGCATATTATTTTTAAGTACGTAGGTGCTGGCACATGAGGTTTGGGATTATTCCCATGTTATATTTGGCAACCGGAGAGTTGGTAAAATGCAGGACGGGTCGATTGCAATATTAAAATGTGCAACCGGGGTTGGCACATACTGGCACTCAGCTTTGATATAAGCCAAGCAAAATCGGGCCTAAATTTAAACATGAGTCCGACTGATGCAACTTGGCATATGGTATTTGGCCCATATATCTGGGATATAAATTAACGCAATAACCACCATAACCATAACTCTAATAACCAACATAACTCTAGTAATCAACATAACTCTAATAACCACAGAACCTCCAGCCTGCAGCAAAACACTCATTTACCCATTTAGACTCATCAATAAACCGAGATCCAACCAACTTAACTTACTGGCCACATCACTTTGTAATTTACTTTGAAACATATAACTTTGTAATTTACGTCCATTCTATTTCAGGTTTCAAGTTTTCTAGGTAGTTGCTATGGTGTTTCAGATGGTTGCTAAGGTGTTGCAGGGAGTTGGTATGGTGGTTGCTACAGTTGGTTACCTATCAAATTGTGCTTCCACTCACTGGCCACATTATTAAAACACATATTACTCCCTTCTCCTTTCACTCGCTGGCCACATTATTAGAAACACTTTACTGAAGAAGCCTCTCTACTAATGATAGAAGACAGCTCACACACACACACACTCTGGAGTGATGATATTTGCGGGTGTGTTTTGATGTCGGTGAGATGTGATGCGCTGCATCTGGGTCAGTTAGAGCAGAAATCACGGCTGGGATCTACAGCTGCAGATGATCTATAAATAGCAGGAGATGGAGATGGTGTAGATGTGAGTGAGGGATGGTGCAGAGCTGGAATGTGTAATGGGTTTAGTGGAGATCTTCCACCCTGAAGAGTTCTTATTCATCACACTCACAGAAAATACCTACAGATTTAATAACATGCTTATAGCCTGCCATTAGTGTTGAGCTAACTGCAGGTCTAAATCATCACACACTGAAACCTGTGTGCAGGTGTATTAATCTCTAATAGACTAATTATGTGGTTCCTGAAACTGTATGACACTATTATTTATAAGCATAGACCTAAAGCAGTATTGTGTAAGAATAGGTATTTTCACTCTTAGACTCCCTCTACAGATAAGGAGTGCAATTTACTCCACTGCAGTAAATACAAATCACACTAGCTGTACACATGCATTTTCTGACAAGCTGTAAGTTTCAACCATATTTAAAAGTCCAAAAATAGATATTTACTATATTATCAAACATTATCAAAAATGTTACCCCTTACAAATGTTATGTATATATCTCTACATTGAATATCTTGTATGTATCACTAGTAATTACTAGGCTAAAAGATGGGAAATAACTATGGTAAGAGTCAAACCTACCATAAAACAGTAAATCATCAGTGTCTTCAAAAACAACATATTCCAAAACAGCAACCTTACAAGTGAAGGACATCAATGTTATTTTTTTTAAGTCATTTTGCAGCATTTGTATTGGTCCTTTTTTTAACAAATATTTTTTACAAAAAAATATCAACTGTCAAACATGAAAAAGGGAGGTAAAACATTTTTAATCTACAGTGAAAATATGTTGTGTACCAGCACCAAACTGACCCAAACCAGCAGCAAAGTGCCTACTGTTGCCAGTATGTTCTAAAACATACAGAAAATAAAGTGTAAAACTGTTACATTAGCATTTATTTGTGGATATGCTTGATTGCAAGAAAACATAGAGCTATGTTTGTGCGCAGATCTTTCTCCTTCAGTACAACTGTTTTATTCTCTGCTGCTGAGGCTGACAACGCCTTACATCTCCACTGATGAGAGAGAGAGAGAGAGGAGATAAGAGAAAAAGAGAGAATAATAAATGAAGAAGGAAAGATTAGCGCAAGGTCGACACAATCAAGTCTCTCTTTCTCTTTACTTTCTCTGTAACTCACTTTAACTCTGATTTCACTGTCATTCTTTTCTGGTGCATCTGGCCTTGTGGTTCATCTGTAAACTGTAAAAAATCATTGTGTGTATTATCTCAGTTTGTGTATTATCACTGAGATGACACCACTGAGGATCGTTTGCTGCTCTTTCTGCTGAGAGGAGAAGAGTGAGGGATGGAGGGTGTGGAAATGCACCATGTAAATAATAACTTGTAAATGCTATTGTAAATCCCACCTTGCCCCAACATTATATATATGTATGTGTATATAATCTAAGCCACATGAAGTTTGGAAGTCTGTAGTGATTTACTGCAGAAAGTTGTGATCACTTTCATTCAAAGTTGCTTCTACTTGGTTATAATATCAATGACAGTTGGCTGTGGAATTATTTCCTGTGGACATGGAACGGACTGGAGTGATACAGATATATACAGCTCTGGAAAAAAAAAATAAGAGACCGCTTAAAAATGATGAGTTTCTTTGATCTGGAATATAATCACCAGGAGTGGCATAAAGTTATTCAAAAGCAGTGTGTAAGACTGGTGGAGGAGAACATGCCAAAATGCATGAATATTGTGATTAAAAACCAGGGTTATTACACCCAATATTGATTTCTGAACTCTTAAAACTATTAATATAAACTTGTTTTCTTTGCATTATTTGAGGCCTGAAAGCTCTGCATCTTTTTTGGTATTTCAGTCATTTCCCATTTTCTGCAAATAAATGCTCTATTTTTTTTTTAAATGCTATATTTTTATTTAGAATTTGGGAGAAATGTTGTCCATAGTTTATAGAATAAAACAACGATGTTCATTTTACTCAAACATAAACCTATACATAGCAAAATCAGAGAAACTGATTCTGAAGTGGTCTTCAAATATTAAATTCTCCAAATATTATAAAAGTTTCAATGACCAATTATCTAAAATATCTTAATACGTGGTTTCTGACACTGTATCTAGAAACAATGACTAAAATGCATTACATCGTTAAAAACCTTAGTTAGCTTCTAACCTTTAGTTTTTTGGAGATAGCTAGCTAAGCTTATTCACCAGTTTGAGGAGGAAAATATTGCCTGATTTTTTTTTTGTCAGTATTATTGACTGATGGGATGAGCGGTGTGTAATAAATTGGATCGTTACATATAATCTCTAAAAACACAATGCTGTATTAAACCAAGTGGTCAGTTTTATTAACTCTCCATCATGTTTACTGGGTAAGATGACCGCTCTGCCTATGTTAGCTCATTTCCCTGTGGGCTTATAATACTGAAGATACAGGTCAGCATTATAAAAGAGTTTCAGCAGTTTTTATTTTACAAATCACCCTTTTATTGTTTTTTTCCAGAACCTTATAAGCCACTTGCTGAGATGTCTAAACAAATATATAACCCATACAATCTGGGCATGAAACAAAAAATATAAAAAGATCAATGTGTCATGGGGACTTTTATTCTGACATGCTCTTAAGAGTCACAATTAGAGTCAGAGGAGGATTTGAACTTATATTTATAGTGCAATTAAAATATCATAAGCATTTTTAGGAAGGTTTAAAATGTTATACAATAAGTTAAATAAAAGCATGCTGCACTAGGGATAAAATGTTTCCAATAACTTTAACCAAGCTACATGTAAAATGCAGTGTGATTTAAAATAAAATTGTGTAAAACAGTAGCAGTGGTATTATATAATGTTTCAGACTGAAACACAGTGAAGTAATGCAGTATACAGATGCAGCTCCAATTACCCACATTCCTGAAGATCCTGCAGCTTTCACACATGACTGACACCAAGAATAATCTCACCACAGACTCATCACGACATCCAACATCTGCCTGCGTCCAATCAAATTAACAAGAACCGCTAATAGAGACACCATGACCTCACAAAAAGAAAAAAACATATGCTAATTATCACACAGCAGCCTCGTTACCTGACCTCTCTAACACAATCACTGGCCACTTTATTAGAAACACCTACTACCATGTTCTTCCACACACTGGCCACTTTATTAGAAACACCTACAACATCTTGTTCGTTCACTCACTGGCCACTTTATTAGAAACACAGATTAAATATTCTTCTTCTGCTCACTGACCACTTTATTAGAAACACCTACTACATCTTGTTCATCCGCACAGTGGTCACTTTATTGGAAACACCTATTACATCTTGTTCTTCCACTGAGTGGCCACTTTATTAGAAACACCTAGTGCTTATACTCACTGGCCTTTTTATCAGAAACACCTATTACATCTTGTTCTTGTACTCACTGGCCACTTTATTATAAACACCTAAAATATCTTGTGCTTTACTTACTGGCCACATTATTAGAAACACCTATAAAATAGTCTGCTTCCGCTCCCTGGCCACTTTATTAGAAACACATAAGGTGTGCTTCTACTCTGTAAGAAGAAATTATAAACTTGTACATTTTTACAGCTTGTTAGTTGCATGAATGTCTTTCACACTCTTTTACTTGTCTTCTGATGCCCTGGGGCAGGAAGACAGGCGAGGTGATTGGGAACAGGTGTTCCCATTAATTAGTGCCCTGTGCCAGCGCGCCCGCTGAGGCTGAGCTCAGACCAGCCTGGCACGCCAAGAGAGAGCCGGGAGGACCGGAGAGGAACTGCAGCACACATCAAACACTGAATTAGCTCAGGAGAAGAAAGAGATACACGTCTAAAGGTATTCAATCTGTGTGTGATTCATTATTCTCTGATTAATTATAATTAATGATCAAAAGTATTTGGGGGTTGCTACAGTTTTGCTAGGTAGTGGGTCATGTGTTGTAAGGTGGTTGCTAAGGTGTTGGTATAGTATAGCTGTTGGGTGCAAGTAATAAAAATAAAAGAAAATACAGAATATGAACTGGACTGGTACTTAAGTGTGGTAAAGTGGTAAAGTGTGGGCCCACCTGGAAAGCTTTAGTGTTTAAGGAGTAAAGATACAGCGTGTGAATTATACAGGCCGATATTGACGTGAGATGGATATTAAAACAGGATGAATTCATTAACCTTGAGGACAGTAAAGTTGTGTCAGCAGAGCGTCCAGCGCAGCTTTATTCAGCAGTATCTCTCAGGATTCATCACGTCCCGTTACCCAGAACAGAGGTGTCGTTTCCTGACACAAAAAGACAAGCAGTGCCAACACTACATACAGCAGCAGAATGCTAATGATCTCTGAGTCCCGAGAATATCAAACCCGAGCTCCAGCTGTGAGCATCAATTCCCCGGGTACATGAATCCCCGGAGACGCAGCACTTCACATCGGGAAAAATACAGCATCCTCTAAAGCCCCGGAGCATCGCAGCTATACACCAACGGCCTCTATACACTCAGTGCATACACACTATATACACTCAGAGCAGACACTCTATATACTTCAAGCAGACAATCTATACATTCAGAACAGACACTCTATACAATCAGAAAAGACACACTATACACTCAGACTATACACTCTGTATTTACTTAGAGTATACATTAGACTCTGTATTTACTCAGAGTATACACTCTATACACTCAGACTATAGACTCTGTATACACTCAGAATATAAACTCTATGCAAATAGAGCAGACACTCTATACACTCACAGCAGACTCTCTTTACCATCAGTGCAGAGACAGTACACTCAGAGCATTCACTCTATACCATCAGAGCAGACACTCTATACACTAAGAACAATCTATACACTCAGAGCAGACCTTCTATACAAACAGAGCAGACACTCTATACACTCAGATCAGACACTATACTCAGAGCTGACACTCTATACACTCAGAGCAGACACTCTATACACTCAGAACAGACACTCTATACACTCAGCGCAGACACTCTATACACTCAGCGCAGACACTCTATACACTCAGAACAGACACTCTATACACTCAGAGCAGACACTCTATACAAACAGAGCAGACACTCTATACAAACAGAGCAGACACTCTATACAAACAGAGCAGACACTCTATACAAACAGAGCAGACACTCCATACACTCAGAGCAGACACTCTATACACTCAGAGTAGACACTCTATACACTAAGAACAATCTATACACTACACAGAGCAGACACTCTATACACTCAGAGCAGACACTCTATACACTCAGACTATACAATCTATATACTAAAAACAATCTATACACTCAGAGCAGACACTCCATACACTCAGACTACATAATCTATACACTCAGAGCAGACACTCTATACACTCAGACTATACAATCTATACATTTAGAGCAGACACTATACACTCAGAATATGTACTCTATACACAGTATACACTGTTTGTGTGTGTAAGTGTTTCTTTTGCATGACTATACCTAAGCTCATCCCATAGTGCAGGTTACCACAGTGATACACTCCTGCCCCCTCCTCCTTCACAAGTGTGTGTGTGTGTGCGCGTGTGTGTGTGGATGGTTGAGGCTAATAGCTGAACTGCATGGATGCTGCAAAACCCTGGGACGAGCTGGGAGGTGTGTGGTTTCCATGACAACTACTGGCAAGTGAAATATTACTGAGGCGTTGTATGTGTGTGTGTGCACAAATCCAGCACCAAGCAGCTACCATGGAGGTCACCTGTGTGTGTGTGTGTGTGTGTGTGTGTGTGTGGTGCGCGCAATACAAATAAATGATCACAGACCTATGTGTAGAGGTTGCTGGGGTGTGTAATAGAGCCACGGTTCCACAGTCACAATGATACACTGACGGGTCCAAAGGTCTGAAAGCTTCTACTTACCACCAGGTTATTTTACCACAGAATGAAGGTGGCTTATAAAAAGACTCTCAGATGCTACCTTTGGGTAGTGTACCTCCTGGTGAGAGATCATTCAGTACTAGACACGCCTCTATGATGCACTCAATTTGAGAGGGGGCTCATTGTTAGACTAAAAGAAGCAGGAAGATGTTTTAACTAAGCGCCTGCAAACTAAGCCATCCATTATTCGGTCACATCACAGTTTTTACAGTCGTGTCATCATCGAAAAACCAGCACTGCTGGATTTTAACTACAAATACAGGTTTGGGATCCGAAGACTGTCGTGTTCAAGTATGGCTAATTCTGCCTTTGCAGTGAAGCTATACACTGCCCCTGTGAAGATCTGGGAACATCATAATACAACAGTCGGTCAGCCCTAGTAGTGATACGAGGGACACTAACAGCTCAGTGATGTGATGTGTAGGACCTTCCTGCAGCCATATGTGTTGTTGCCTTTTATGACAGGGCTTCCAATGGCATTTTTCAGCAGGATAATGCTCACCTACACACAGCAAGGGTTTCCCAGGATATTCTCCACCAGATTACAACACTTCCTTTTCCTGTCCGCTCTCCAGATTTTTCACCATTTGAGCATTTATGGGAGCAGAAAGAATACCCAAAAGAACAGCGTGTTTGACTGCTGCTGCCACAGTCAGAGTTATTGTAGGTTTTAATTGTGGTGATGGTGGCAGGAGAAGCCGCACATCAGAGCCGGGCGCACCGGGGGATAAAACGCAGCAGCCTTCATCACACATCAGAGGAATACTAAAACAATCCCATCAGCCCCTTCAAACACCGCACTCACACCCGTCAAGGACAGAGACATCTGTACAACATTCAAACGCAAGAGTCTCCACCCTCAAAGAGCTGTCAAACACACACACACACACAGTACTTGAGATTATCGCTGAATGTTTACTTCCTATAGATCCCCCAGAGCGTAAACAATTACATTATACTTAATCATTTCTGATCTGTTTATTTCTGTGTTTTTAATGAAGGGACATTACACTAACATTTATAAAAGTTAAAGAACAAACATAAATCTTGGTACTACAGAAAACACACAAAACAGACAGACTTTTAATCACTTTGTCATGTTTTAATAAAGGCTGTTCATATTTTTCTAAAGCCCTATCTGGACGGGATTAGTTTCTCAGGGGATCCTGGGGTAATTTTCTGTTTTATGGGGGGTCCATCCTGAACGACCTTGTATGTGTTTTTCTCAGATGTCCT